>NW_022681473.1:113959171-114409171 GCF_009764315.1 Trachypithecus francoisi | reverse complement strand
GTGTGTGGTGTCTGTGTGTGTGTGGTGGTGTGTGTGTGTGTTCTGTTGTGTGTCTGTGTGTGTCTGTGTGTGTGTCTGTGTGTTGTGTGTGTGGTCTGTGTGTGTCTGTGTGTGTGGTCTGTGTGTCTGTGTGGTCTGTGTGTGTGTGGTCTGGTGTGTGTGTCTGTGTGTGTCTGTGTTGGTGTGTGTGTGTGTTGTGTCTGTGTGTGTCTGTGTTCTGTGTGTGTGTGTGTGTGTGTCTGTGTCTGTTGTGTGTGTCTGTGTGTCGTGTGTGTGTGTCTGTGTGTGTTCTGTGTGTGTCTGTGTGTGGTGGTCTGTGTGTGTGTGTGGCTGTGTGTGTGTGTCTGTGTGTGTGTGTTGTGTGTGTTGTGTGTCTGTGTGTGTGTCTGTGTGTGTGTCTGTGTGTGTCTGTGTGTGTCTGTGTCTGTGTGTTCTGTGTGTGTCTGTCTGTGTGTGTGGTGTGTGTGTGTCTGTGTGGTGTGTCTGTGTGTGTCTGTGTTGTCTGTGTGTGTGTGTGTGCTGTGTGTGTGGTGTCTGTGTGTGGTGTGTGTCTGTGTGGTGTGGTGTCTGTGTGTGTCTGTGTGTCTGTGTGTCTGTGTGTGTGTCTGTGTGTGTGTGTGTCTGGTGTGTGTCTGTGTGTGTGTCTGTGTGTGTCTGTGTGTGTGTGTCTGTTGTGTGTGTGTCTGTGTGTGTGTCTGTGTGTGTGCCTGTGTGTGTGTGTGTGTCGTGTGTGTGTGTGTGTCTGTGTGTGTGGTGTCTGTGTGTGTTGGTGTCTGTGTGTGTGCTGTGTGTGTCTGTGTTGTGTGTGTGGTGTGTGTGTGTTGTCTGTGTGTGTCTTGTGTGTGTGTGTGTGTGTGTCTGTGGTGTGTGTCTGTGTGTGTTGTGTGTGTGTGTCTTGGTGTGTGTGTGTGTGTGTGGTGTCTGTGTGTGTGTGTCTGTGTGTGTGTGTGTGGTGTCGTGTGTGTGTCTGTGTCTGTGTGTGTCTGGTGTGTGTCTGTGTGTGTGTGTCTGTGTGTGTTGTGTCTGTGTCTGTGTGTGTCGTGTGTTGTGTGTGTGTGTGTGTTGTGTGGTGTGTGTGTGGTGGTGTGTCTGTGTGGTGTCTGTGGTGTGTGTGTGTGTGTGTGTGTCTGTGGTTGTGTGTGTCTGTGTGTGTGTGGTGTGTCTGTGTGTGGTGTCTGTGTGTGTCTGTGTCTGGTGTGTGTGTGGTGTGTGTCTGTGTGTGTGTGTGTGTGTCTGTGTGTTGTGTGTGTGTCTGTGTGTGTGTGTGTCTGTGGTGTGTGTGTGTGTGTGTGTGTGTGTGTGTGTGTGTGGTGTGTGTGTCTGTGTGTGTTGTCTGTGTGGTGTCTGTGTGTGTCTGTGTCTGTGTGGTGTGTGTGGTGTGTCTGTTGTGTGTGTCTGGTGTGTGTCTGTGTGTGTGTGTCTGGTGTGTCTGTGTGTGGTGTGTGTGTGTGTCTGTGTGTGTGTGTGTGTCTGTGTGTGGTGCTGTGTGTGTGTGTGTGTCTGTGTGTGTCTGTGTCTGTGTGTCTGTGTGTGGTGTCTGTGTGTGTGTGTGTCTGGTGTGTGTGTGTGTGTGTGTCTGTGTGTGCTGTGTGTGTGTCTGTGTGTGGTCTGTGGTGTGTCTGTGTGGTGTGTGTCTGTGTGTGTGGTTGTGTGTGTGTGTCTGGTGTGTGTGTGTCTGTGTGTGTGTGTCTGTGTGTGTGTGTGTCTGTGTGTATGTGTTGGGGGTTTTTTTGTTTGTTTTGTTTTGTTCTGGTTTGGTTTTTTTTGTTTGTTTTTGAGACAGAGTCTTGCTCTGTCGCACAGGCTGGAGTGTAGTGGCGCGGTCTTGACTCACTGCAACCTCTGCCTCCCAGGTTCAAGCAATTCTCCTGCCTCAGCCTCCCAAGTAGCTGGGACTACAGACTCCTGCCACCACGTCCGGCTAATTTTTGTATTTTTAGTACAGACGGGGTTTCACCATATTGGCCAGGCTGGTCTTGAACTGACCTTGTGATCCGCCCGCCTCAGCCTCCCAAAGTGCTAGAATTATAGGCGTGAGCCACCGCACCTGACCAGAAAAGGTTTTATAGTATCGTCACCTTTTAGTCCAGCAGCAAAACAAAGCACCATCCGGTTCCTAAAACATGAATCTCCTCATCTCTTTGGGTCCTAGACCTGTTGGAGCTAAAGGATTTGTAGGAAGGAGGGCAGCGCTCAGCCCATTCTTAAAGCCATGGAGGGTTCCCCATGCCCACCTCACGCTGCCCCAAGCCCTTTGCCTTCTCAGACTCAACAGAAGTCACCGGAGTGTCTCTAGTACCTTTTCTCCCTTGGCTGGGAGCTACTCATAGAAATGCAAATCTGCTTTAATTAAGGTGGCTAATAAACAGCAATTATGTTTGCAGCAATTTTTGTTTTGTTCCCGGCATAATTCTGCCTGTTCTCCAGATGCGTTGCTCCCAGCTCTCTTTCCTCTGGTATCTACCATCTAAGTCCCAACTGTTACCCCAGGAATTGAAAAGGGGGAGCATGACCGTTTCCGTCCCTACACCCATCCTTCAAACACCCAGCCCAGCCAGGAAGCCAGCAGAGCGAAGGCTAAACTAGCGGCTCCTTTTGCCTTTCACGGCCAGGCAGGCGTCACACGGGAAAGACTTGGATTAGGTAACAGGAGGAACTGGACAGGAGGTGCTGGGGAACAGGCTCCCCTCCACCAGGCCGACTCTCTTGGCTGTGCAATGTGGTGAATGAGGCAGGTGCTCTCAGAACCTGACACCCATAAACATGTGCCACACTCTGTGATATAACATTGGGGTCCGTTTGGGAGCCATGGCCTCACAGCGTATGCACGCCACCCGTCCAGGGTGATTCCCGCCCTTAGCAGGGGGACATCCATCAACCATTTCTTCCCGTTGGCCCGGCTGGCCGAGGACCTCCCGTTTGTTAGGCAAGGGCGCCCTCTACTGGATGTCTGAGGAATGGTTTGCAGGGGTGCAGCTGGCTGAGGCGGGGGGAGTCTTCCTTCCTCCAGACACCTCCCCACCTCCTTGCCAGGCTTACTACCTCCTCCCTAAAGCTTTCCCCGTCCGCCAGATAGAATTATTCTCTCTCCTCTGAAGTCGGTTAGCACTTTTTCTGCACCGCTCCTGTAGTACTAAGACTCACCACCTTTTATTACAGTTATTTATATCTTCTGGGGATTCTGACTTAGAAGCATTCGCTCATGATCTCTTGAGAGGTTTATGACTGAATGCCTAATTTATCTCTGAGTCCCTACCTTGCACTTTACCTTGCACATACAGGCCTTCGGCAAATGTTTGCTGAATGCTTGGCTTCGTGAATACACTTCTGAACCCACCCAAGAGGGCGCCAGCAGGGACGTGCCCTTCCCAGGTGCCTAATGGGACGCTGTCTCTCAACAGGACCCCCCATCATCTCCAGCACCCAGACCCAGCACGCCCTCCACGGCGAGAAGGGCCAGATCAAGTGCTTCATCCGGAGCACACCGCCGCCGGACCGCATCGTGAGTGCTCCAGGGGCGAGCGGGCGGGGGCTGGGCCAGCAGCCAGACGGTCACTTTTGCCAATAGCTGGGTGGCCAGCCAGGCGGTGGCAACGCACACCTCCGAGGCTCCTTTTCCTTGCTGAGGAAAACTATACCTGCCTTGGCTGTCTTGGAAAAGCGTCGCGAAGACAAAATTGCAGGCCTTTCTCAGAATAGGCAATGCTCTCCCAGGATTCATCTGCCATTCTGCTGAGCTCTGACCTGAACGGTTCTGACCAAATTCCGCATCCTAAGGGCAGAGGGGCACACGAGGGTAGTGGAGAGAAAAGACAAATGACTTCTTCCCTTTCCTGGGCTCCAGGCCAGTATTTAGCAAAATCTTAGAGTGCAGTTAATAGTTAGCAACTCCCTTCTGTGCCTCCCTGAGTCCTCCTTGCCAGGTCTCCATGGCCTTTACCGTCCATGGTAGCCTGCCCTGTTCCCTATCAATCATCCCCTCTAAAGTGACCATTCCATTCTCCCTCCCTTCTTCAAAGAACTTATCCCTGCAATGCAGCTAAGGCAACTGAGGAGTCCACCCTCAGCACCTCCTACCAGGTATTTGCTTGCTTTTTTTTTTTTTTTGAGATGGAGTCTCGCTCTATCACCCAGGCTGGAATGCAGTGGCACAATTTCGGCTCACTGTAACCTCCACCTCCCGGGTTCAAGCAATTCTCGTGCCTCAGCCTTCTGAGTAGCTGGGATTACAGGCATCTGCCACCATGCCCGGCTAATTTTTGTATTTTCAGGAGAGACGGGGTCTTACCACGTTGGTCAGCCTGGTCTCAAACTCCTGAGCTCAATTGATCCTCCTACCCCAGCCTCCCAAAGTGCTAGGATTACAGGCATGAGCCACTATGCCCAGCCAGTATTTGCATTTTTTTAAAGGGAGGGTCTTGC
The DNA here is from genome assembly GCF_009764315.1 of Trachypithecus francoisi. Taxonomy (NCBI): domain Eukaryota; kingdom Metazoa; phylum Chordata; class Mammalia; order Primates; family Cercopithecidae; genus Trachypithecus; species Trachypithecus francoisi. The sequence continues at coordinate 114,404,749 of NW_022681473.1, read as the reverse complement.
TGAGCACAGAGCCTCATGTCTGTAATCCCAGCGCTTTGGAAGGCTGAGGTGGGAAGATCAATTGAGCCTAGGAGTTTGAGACGAGTCTGGGCAACACAGTGAGACCCTGTCTCTACAACAAAGTTTAAGGTGAGAGCAGAGTCTTTTTTTTTTCTTTCTTTCTTTCTTTTTTGAGACAGAGTCTCACTCTATCACCCAGGCTGGGTGCAATGGCGCAATCTTGGCTCACTGCAACCTCCGCCTCCTGGGTTCAAGCAATTCTCCTGCCTCAACCTCCAGTAACTGGGATTACAGGCACCTGCCACCACACCCGGCTAGTTTTTTTGTATTTTTAGTGATCCAGCGGCAGAGTCTTGTACTCAAATCCATCTGAAACTGGAGAGATCTCAGGCATGAAAACAAAGAAAAGTGAGCGTTTTATAGCACTACTGGGGGAAAACTATTATTTGTAGTAATTCCCAGTGTCTGGCAAAATCCTGCTAGAAGAATGCCCAGGGGTGGAGTGGGCAGGGCAGTTGTACCTTTTCACAAGGCAGCAGTGCAGGGAGGGTGGGGTTGGCCCAGATATGGAGCAGCTGAGGTCACTCTTAACCCGTTCATGCGGGGGCTGACACCCAGGCTGCACCAGTTGAAACTGTCATACTGTAAACTAAGATATTATTAGAGTATTGTTGCCACTACACACTTTCTCAAGCATTCAGTTCATTCGCTTTCTGAAAGATTCACAAAAAAATTGCAAGAACTCACGAATAAAACTAATACCTATGCCTCGTCATTCACTTTACTCTTTAATGTTTTTAATTACAAATGTAACACATGCTCATTGTCAAATATTCCATTCACTCTTGGACATTTTCACATCTTCTCTCCAGAAATATCTGATGCTAGGCCAGCAGTTCCCGCCGGCCCCCGGGGACATTTGGCAGTGCCTGGAGACATTTTGGTTGTCATTACTTGGAGGATACTCCTGGCACCGGGTGTGTAGGGGCCAGGGTGCCGCTGACATCCTGCAGTGCCTGGGACAGCCCCACAGCCAGGAATGGGTCAGTCCAGCATGACAATGGCACTAAGTTTGAGAAACTCAGTCCCTCTCATCAGCCCTGAACCAGGGTGTGCGAGGCGCTTACACGATGAGGTGCAGACAGTGTATGTGGCCGGCTCTGAAAACTGTTAACCAGCAGCCCTGTAAACTAAAGTAGACAAAGGTGATCACAGACACAGCTCTGTAGACACATTTCTCACACAGACATACAACGTCACACAGGTAGACGCATTCATGGGGCTGCTGTCCTCACTCACACCCACCCAGGCAGCCGCAGTCCCAGGGGACACTTGTGTGGCGGCGCAGGGCGCAGGCCAGCAGGGCACCCACTTTGCCCAGAAAGATGCTCCCCAGGCCCCCTTCTGGGATGGAAAGGCCCTCTGAGGATGCCCCGGAGTACGTGTGTGTGCTTGTGCTTGTGGATTGTGTACATATGCGGTGTGGGTGTGTTGTCGTGTATGTGTGTCAGAGCATATGTGAACATGTATATCTGTCGGTGGTGTGTGTACTTGTGTGTGTGAGCACATGGTGTTGTGTATGTCATAGTGTGTGTACCTGTATGTACACATGATGGTGTGTGTATGGCGAATGTGTACATGTGTTGTAGTGTGTGTTGTGGTACATACATGCATGTAAGCATGCTTGTATGGTGTATTGTGGCATATGGTGTGTGCATCTTGGTGTGTGTGTGCATGTGTACATGTATTTGGGGGAGTGTCTGTGCGTTGCATGTAGATGTGGTGTCGTGTCTGCCATGTGTATGTACATGTCTGTATCACGTTTTTAGTGTGAAGTGTGATGTGCATGTATTGTGATGTATGTATGTTGTGGCATGTGCACATGTGTGCAGGCATGTGTGCGATGTGATGTGTGTGATTTGGTGTATGCATGTGCTGTGATGCATATTTATGTGTGTTGTGGTACATGTACTTGCGTATGCATGTTTGTGGTGCGTGTGCACAAACTGTGTATACACATTGGTGGTATGTGTATGTTGTGATGTATGTGTTATAGTGGGTGCACATTTGTGGTGTGTGTGCAAAGCTGTGTGTACATATTTGTGGGGTGTGTGGTATGTATATAAAGGTGCTGACCATGTGTGCGGTGCTGTGCATAGACATGTGTGTGTTGGTGTGCACATGTGTACATGCATGTTTGTGCTGTGTGGGATGTTGTGCATGCGCATGTGTGGTGATGTGTGTTGTGTGTGCACCTGCATGTGTGCATATTTGTGGTGTGTGGTGTGTGTGCCTGCATACATACCCGAGTGTACATGTGTTAGTGTGTGGCAGTGAGCATGAACATGAGCAGGGCAGTGGCACTGTGACTCTGGTGTGGGCATGTCCTGGGCCCCTCTGGTGGAGTCTGCTCCTGATTCTGCGCCCCCGGACAGGCCTGGTCCTGGAAGGAGAACGTTCTGGAGTCGGGGACATCGGGGCGCTACACGGTGGAGACCATCAGCACCGAGGAGGGCGTCATCTCCACCCTGACCATCAGCAACATCGTGCGGGCCGACTTCCAGACCATCTACAACTGCACGGCCTGGAACAGCTTTGGCTCCGACACCGAGATCATCCGGCTCAAGGAGCAAGGTGAGAGCTGCCAGGGCCGTCAGGGAACGATGAACGATGGAACCAGAGCGGCCCTCTCCTCACCTAGGGCAGGGCCCGGGTGGCTGCAAGGTGGGCCGGGGCCCAAGGACAAGCCACAGTGCTCCTCCTGGCCGACCACACAGCCTAGCCAGCCAGAAGCCTCCTCAGCCAGGCTCTCCCTGAAGCAAGGGCCACTAGCCTCCACCAGGAACCAAGAAAGGGAAGAACACAGCTCAGAGTGGCAGCCCTTGAGGGCGATACTTCAGTAGGAGGTGACCACAGCAGTGAGCAGGCGGGTGGCAATGACAAGCTGCCCAGCAGCCTCCGGAGGCCCTGGCTTCTGTGCCCTGCCCTCCGCCGTGGGCCCTGGTCTGACACAAAGTGCCCTTTGGGAGGTGTCATACCTGGGTGGAGCGTGGGATATACTGGCATGGGTGTGCTGGGAACCTGGCCCAGCCACAGTTAAGACGACAAGCCCATCCAGTTACTCAGACAGAAGTCCCACAGAGGGCACCCACTCCAAAGCTAAGGGGTTGGGCTTGTTTGTCCAGATCCCTAGGGTCGGGGGCTGGGCTCACACCACCTGCAGACCTAGGAGGCACAGGGACCCCTGTGCCCCAAAGGCAGCGCTGGGCAAAGCAGCCGGGTGGGTGAGAAGGAGGAGGAAGAAGCCTCACCCCACTGAGCCCCCGTGCGCTGACGTCCCAGCTCCTGGTCAAAGATGCTCAGATCTCCAGTGTCTGCTCGGAGTTCTCAGGCCCAGACAGCAGGATGGGGAGCCTTGGAGGGGCACGGAGGGGTGGCTCCGGAAGCTCCGCCACAGCCAGCAGCAAGCTGGGTTCTGAGAGGGGTGGTCAATCTTGCCCTTTTGCCAGCAGGGGCTAAGCCATGGTGGACCAGGGATTCGTGCTCAACTGGGCCTGGGCCTTTGGATGGGCCTCGGGCGCCCAGGAGGCCTCAGTCCTGGCAGTCTCTGACACCCTCTTAGGTAAAGGCCCATTCGCAGGCTGTCAGGCCCAGCAAGAAATTCTAGGCCAAGTGGGTGGTCTCAGTAGGGTCCCCAGGCCTCCGTGGACCACACCAGGATCACACCTATGGGTGAAATCACACAGTATCTCCCAACACCTCTTCCCTAATAGGTGCTGCTTTGCATAATGCTTTGCACATAATTTGCATAATATCATCCACACATCATCCCAAACCTTCCTGGTCCCCTGTTGCCTACCCTCCGTGTCTTCTCCTTGGTGCCCCCACCCCCATGCCCTCCCCCAAGTGTTCTCACCCCAACCTTCCCAGACCCCTCCGAGACATGATTTCTCTCTCTGGTCCCTAGCCCCTGCAGAGTCTCTAAGTCAGTCTGAGTGAACTCCAAGTTCAACTGGGCTAGCCTGGATCTGTTGGGGGTCCCAGAGACATGACTGGGAAAGGAACCCCTCACCCAGCCCCCCTCAAGCAGCTAATCCCCAGTCCCACCCCACCCTGGCCAGCCAGGCCCTGGCTGTAGACGCTTGCTTTATTTCCAAACAGGTTCGGAAATGAAGTCGGGAGCCGGGCTGGAAGCAGGTACGGAAGGAGATGATGAGAATGGCCCTGGGCAGGGGGTGGGGGAAGGGACTTCTTGGCTAGCTGGGGAGGGAACCCAGCAGGGGGTAGGGAGGCCTGTGCTGGCCAATAATGTCTCTGCCCTCCCCCGTCCTGAGGGTTTAGTGTAGTCAGAGCAGCGGGGCGGGGGGGTCCCAGCCATTTTGGGCCTAGGGACCCCAGAGACCTGTCTCCTGCCTGCCGCTGGAACCTACAACTCCTTCCGCTCTGAGACACTGACTCTCGCTCTTCCCTGCTCCATTCCTTCCATCCTTTCTCTTTGGGAGCCCTGACTCCTGGCCTCTGGGGTCAGCTGGCCTCTGGGGTCAGCTGGTCCCTGTCCTGACTGCCTTCTGCTTCCAGGCTCTCTCCGACCCTTCCTACTTCTCCACATCATCACCCGCTTGGCCACTGCTTCCCAGGACGCCGGGGGCCCCAGCCCCCGCTGTGGCTTGTGCATCCATGCTTGCTGTTTGCCACCCTCCCTACTCCTGCAGTCCCTGTGGAACCGTCATCTCACCCCCGGCTGAGGCTGCAGGGCAGCGCCTCCCTCCCCAGGCACACACAGCAAAGCAGTCATCATGTCCCCTGGGTAGAGTTGCTCTCAACCCCATCTCCAAGCAGAAAAACAGAGAAGAGAATTAGGAACAGCAAGCTAGGCTCTATGGCCATGCTGAAAACTTGAGTGGTCCTCCACCCTGGGCCTCCTGCCACACTGGCCCCTGGCCCGTGTTACCTCCTCCAGCTCCACATGGGATCCTCGTGCCCCTGCCTCTGCCCCTCCTGGCAGACATGCCCCTATCAGAGCACCAACCCAGGGTGCAGGTTGCTCACAGAGGCCCCTGCAGCCCACGCTGGGGCAACCCAGAAAGCTGCCAGCCTCCCGCTGCGTTCTCCCCAGGTCCATGCTAATGCTGAGGGTGGTGTCTCCTGTCTCCGTGTCTCCTGTGTCTGCGGACACCCATCCGGAGCTCCCCAACACCCTCTCCCCTCGGTGGCTGACTCCTGGTGCCTGGCACACCTCCTTGGATGGAGGGCAGGCTGAGCGGGGACAGGCCCTCCCTCCAGTCCCTCTCCAGGGGCCATGCAGGGAAGGCTCTGTGCAGAGAGGAGGGGCCTGCACAGCACCCTAGGCCAAACCTGAGGAAGCCAGGCAAGGAGGAAACACACACAGGCAGGCTGGGGACTGGAAAGGGATGCCATCCCCGGGCACTCACCCCCACAGGACCCCCTGCTCTCCCCCTGTCCACCTGCCTGGGGACCGTTGTCCAGCTAAGAGGGCGCCCCGCCCCCAGCCGTCAGCAGCATGTGGAAACATGGGCTGGGGATCCCAGGATCGGAAGGCACCTTCAGTGCCGCTGCCCAGCTCTCCAGGCTGCAGACAAGGCCCTGAGGCCCAGAGGTGTTAAGGAGCCTTCCATGGGCATGCTTTGGCTCTGAGCTCTGCTGAGACAAGCCCTGTGTTTTTTCAAGGAAACTTACCAGGAATCTGAGGAGAAACCAACCCAAATCCATCCAATTCCAAAGCAGAGAGTCAATGAGCTGCCAAAGCCGTTTCCCTTTCCTCATGGAACTGAAACCTAAAGACGTTGTCATCTATTGGGCAAGGCAAGCTCAGCTGAGTCCCAGCCCCTTTTCTCAGTCTGACTCTTGAACCAACTTGGGCACCTCGCGTTTCAACCCCTAAGTGTCTACCACTCCACTTCCTCTTGGTCCCCTGCCCATCACCCCTGCAGTTGTCCTGGCCACTAATTGGTAGGTAATGAATGGCTTTGTGTGCAAGTTCTGGGGTGGCAAAGGGATGTGCCAGCTTAACTAACAACACTGCCAGCCAGGGGCGCCAGCTTCCTCTGGCCAGAGGGCAAATGGCTGCCCCCCATCCCCACCCCTCGATACCTCCTCCCAGCAGCATCTTCAGAGGCCAGGGTTTGAGGTCTTTCTCCTCTCTTTAAAGAAAAAGACAACAAAAGGCCTGTTGGGTTGTAACCCAGAACGGATACCTAGTTGTCCCCAGTCGCCCACACTGACGAATGCAGGGTAGGCTGGGGAGGTGCTCAGTCTTTAAAAGGAGCTTTCCTGGCCTTTAAGACTGTGAACTGCTGATCAGGCACAGTGGCTCACGCCTGTAATCTCAGCACTTTTGGAGGTTGAGGCGGGCAGATCACCTGAGGTCAGGAGTTTGAGACCAGCCTGGCCGATATGGTGAAACCCCATCTCTACTAAAAATACAAAAACTAGCCAGGCATGGTGGCATGTGCCTGTAATCCCAGCTATTCGAGAGGCTGAGTCCGGAGAATCACTTGAACCTAGGAGGCAGAGGTTGCAGTGAGCTGAGACCATGCCACTGCACTCCAGCCTGGGCGTCACAGCCAGACTCCATCCCAAAAATAAAAGACTGTGAACTGCTGGTGACCCCTTCCCAGGTAACAACAACAGCAAACACCAAACAGGGCTGGGTGCCAGACTCTGCTCCGAGGCCTCTGCCCACACTCACCCAGGTCAAGCCCGTAACAACTCTCAGAGGGTGGTAGCATTATCCCCACTCTACAGATACAAGAGAGGCAAAGTCCGCTGCTCAGAAGAAGGGATGGAGCCAGAACTCGGAGCAGCGGCAGCCTGGGCAGTACCGAGCATATGAGATGTGGAGGATCTCACATGTCACTCTGTGGGTGGAGCTGGACAGGGTGGGAGTGGGGTGAGCAGAGGGGCGAGGGCAGTGACAGGAGACCTAGATTGACCCTGGCTGTGCAGCTCCTGTGTGTCCCTGGCTAAATCACTTGACTTCTCTGGACCTCAGTGAGAGCCCCAAGCTGTCCCCGCCCCAGCATTCTCTAGTTCTATTCCTGATGGACTCCTCATGGCCCCAGATCGTGTGCTCAGGCCCCACTTGCAGCCCTAGAAGGGCCAGAGCTGTCTGGAAGATCACCCCCAACTCCATCCTTACCCTCCCTGTCCCTACCCCCACTCGGCTTGGGCAGGAGACAGGCTGCAGAGACTCAGCAGGGGTGAGGGCTTGCCCACCCAGTGTGTGGGCCTCTCTTGCCGAGAGGGGTGCAAGGATGCTCAGAGGGGAGGCCTCCAGGGAGAAGCTGCAGACCTGGAGATGGAGGGAAAGGGGCCTCTCTCCTTAAAGAGGTTGCAGTGGAGAAGTTGTAACCCTGCTCCCTGGCCCCTGAGACTTGGACACCTGAGGGCCACAACTGATGCCCAGCAGACCTGCGGGGAAGCTGCTTAGACCTGGAAACACTAAGAGCCGGATGTCCTCTGTATTCACCTGAGAAAGGGAAGGGAAGGAGAGAACATACTGAACAAACAAGGGCAGTGACCATAGGCGTTTTTCAAAAAAAGCCAAGGCCTATGACTCACTGGCCAAAGTGTGATAGAGCATTTCTGTTTAATGCCAGAGAGAGCTCCATCGTGCCAGCCTCACCCTTCATCTCCAGTCCTCCTGTCCCCTGGCCCTCCCTTCTCCGTGTCTGCCTGCCTCGCTCTCCTTCCTCTGCCCTTTGCCCCAGTTCCCCCGCCCTCTCCCCTACCCACCAAGCCCCTGTGTCCTCCACCCTGGTCTTTGCAGTCCCAGCTAGAGCTGAACCCGGTTGGACTCGGCCTGTGCCTGCCCAGGCCCGACTGAGGCATTTCCTAGGAGGGCCCCATGTGGCAGGGGCTGCGCCCACAGGAACGGGGTGAGATCTTGGGGGGATAGGCCATTCCCCATCCCTCGTCAGCTGTGCCCGCTTCTCTCCCACAGAGTCTGTGCCGATGGCTGTCATCATTGGGGTGGCCGTAGGAGCTGGCGTGGCCTTCCTCGTCCTTATGGCAACCATCGTGGCCTTCTGCTGTGCCCGTTCCCAGAGAAGTACGGGAGGGAGATCCGGGATCTCAGGGAGGGGGACAGAGAAAAAGGCCAGGCTTAGGCTGCCCCGGAGAGCAAGTAAGCAGGAGTGCAATGAACAGGGGTCCTAACAGTGCTGTGAGCTCCTGGGGCAGGGATTGGGTCTGATGTATCGGTGTATGTGAGCCTGGGCAACATGGCGTCTGGCAGAGTGGGCAGTAGGCTGAGGTTGACCTGGACTAGACTGAGCTTCATCTGCAGGGCAGCCAGCATTTTGGATTGAACACATAGCTCTTTCGATCAGGAACTGTACAGAAAGATAGGGGGAAAAGTGGTTTGTGGTTTGATCCTTGCTCTACAAGAGCTGTTAGTCTAGGAAGACCCCATCTATACAACAAAATAAAAATAAACTAAAGAGCTGCTAGTCTCACCAGAAAAATCGGGTCACTCACATAGCTGTGGGGGAGTGGATGGGGAAGCAATAAAGGAAATGCTTTGAGCAAACTTTTAAAGGTCTTCAGTGATTGCCAATAAAATTCTAGTGTTTGTGCATGCTTGAAGAATTGCATGCACCCAGGAGATATGTGTGAGAGATTGGATGGCAGAGAACAGGTGAAGACAATGGAGACACAGTGTTCCAGTCCCACCCTGGGCCAGCCACAGCAATTCCAGGCCTTGGTTTCCTCATTTATAATGAGGATATGACCCTGAGGACCCCATCTGGCACTAACATTGTATAAGTGTAATGCACAAAATGAATCACCGGAATGGTCTCCTCCTCTTCCACTCAGCAGCCTGCACATGTCTGAAGAAAGCTGTTCCCCTTGCGTTTTCTGCACTCCGAGCTAAGCAGCCTTGGCTCTTATGACCACCCCAGCAATAATGTGGTCTCAGGACCTCTATCACCACCCTCTCAGTGGAAATTATAGGGGAGCATATAAATATATACACATACACACATATATATACACATATATATGCATATATATAATATATATATGTTTTTTTTATATAGAGTCTCTCTCTTTTGGCCATGCTGGAGTACAGTGACATGATCTCAGCTCACTGCAACCTCCGCCTCCCAGGTTCAAGCGATTCTCGTGCCTCAGCCTCCTGAGTCACTGGGATTACAGGCGTGTGCCACCATGCCTGGCTATTTTTTTAATTTTTTGCAGAGACAGGGTTTCACCATGTTGCCCAGGCTGGTCTCGAACTGCTGGCCTCAAGTGGTCTGCCTGCCTCAGCCTCCCAAAGTGCTGGGATTACAGGCATGAGCCACAGCGCCAGCTCCTCAAGAATTTCCCTTTTTTTTCTCTCTCTCTCTTTTGAGACGGAGTCTTGCCCTGTTGCCCAGGCTGGAGCGCAGTGGCACAATCTCAGCTTACTGCAACCCCCGCCTCCCGGGTTCATTCAAGTGATTCTCATGCTCAGCCTCCCCAGTAGCTGGCATTACAGGCGCCCACCACCACGCCCAGCTAATTTTTGGGTTTTTAATAGAGACAGGGTTTCACCATGTTAGTCAGGCTGGTGTCAAACTCCTGACCTCATGATCTGCCCACGTTGCCCTCCCAAAGTGCTGGGATTACAGGCGTGAGCCACCGCACCCAGCCAAGAATTTTCTAACAGAGTTCTCCAACTAGAAACAGGCTGCCTCCTGCAGAAGTAGCAGTAAAGCTTCCATCACGGAGGCGTCAACAGAGAAGCTGCCCAGCGCCTCAGGGGTGTTTCTCTTTAGATGGGGGTTGGCCATGGGCAATTTAAGGTCCTTTCCAACACTGAGATTTGTGGTTCTATGAATGGAGGGATCGGAGTCTGCCTGGTAGAGTAAGTCAGAGAAGAATTCTAGAAGGAAGTGAGAATTCAGTAGGATGAAAAGGACCTAGCTCAGTAAGGTGGACAAGTGGCTGAAGACAATCTTGCAAGCCAAGGGTGCATGGCTGAGGGGCATGTGACAGGAGCCAGGCCGCCCATGGGGTTAGCCTCCTCTGAGGCCCAAATGCCCACAGTATCTCCATATGAAGGTTCTGTTGGTGGGGGGCCAGTGAAGCTGCTGAGTTCAGGGGCTAAAGGGGAAATGCAGAGGGTGGCAGAGCGGAGGCAGGGGACTGCAAGGGAGCTTGACATCTCAAAAGTAAGAATTAAATCTATCATCTATACTTTACTATTTTATCTCCAGATCTCAAAGGTGTTGTGTCAGCCAAAAATGATATCCGAGTGGAAATTGTCCACAAGGAACCGGCCTCTGGTCGGGAGGCTGAGGAGCACTCCACCATCAAGCAGCTAATGGTAAGAATGCGATTACGCCCCATCCTATCCCGTGACCCCATTCCCAGAAGGTCCTGGGACTAGAGGCTTCTCAATGACCTAGATGCTTCCAAAAAGCAAAGCAGCGGTCAAGATGCCCCCCACCCACCCCACAATAGGTGAGGCACACACTGTCAGCCAACAAATGTGATTGTGTGCCTGCTATACTGTGCTTGTGTTCTGGGAGACTCAAAGGCATCTAAGATGCAGTGCAGGCCAGGCGCAGTGGCTCACGCCCGTAATCCCAACACTTTGGGAGACCGAGTTGGGAGGATCACTTGAGGTTAGGAGTTCAAGACCAGCCTGGCCAACATTGTGAAACAACATCTCTACTAAAAATATAAAAATTAGCTGGGTGTGGTGGCGGGCGCCTGTAATCCCAGCGACTAGGGAAACTGAGGCAGGAGAATTGCTTGAACCCGGGAGGTGGAGGTTGCAGTGAGCTGAGCTCAGGCCACTGTACCCCAGCCTGGGTGAGAGTGAGACTCCATCTCAAAACAACAACAACGAAAAAGTTGCAGTCCAGCCTTCAGAGAGCCTGGCTCTTCCATAAGGAGAAAAGACATAAGCATAAATTGCCACAATATGCTGTTATATAACATATAATCCCCTACCCCACCCTCTGCACACACACACATAGCTATTATAGATATTCAGTACAAGTCCTCTCCCTCATCTGCCACACCCCACCAAAACAAAGTCTGCACGAAACACAGGTTCCTCCTTGGGGACTGGACTGCAGGTGAACTCATCACTTCTCCAGCCACATTAAGCCTGCTCCTCCTCTTCTGAATCCCCATTGATGGGCCATCATCTACCCAGTTGTCCAAGCAGAAACTAAGACAACCATGCTAGAAGTTTCTGGTTGCCTTGGTTGTAACATGTTGGAGTGGAGGCGGCGAAGCAAGGGATACAGTAGATGGGCTTTTTGGTGCCTCAGGGTCCTCATCCATGAAATGGGTCTGAAAGCCACAGTATACAGGGCTGTGGTGAGGGTGAAGTGGGCAAAACTCAGAAGGGCTTGAAGCCCATGGAACACAATAAGTGCTCAACAAATATTAGCTATTTATGTTGCTAGAGGGTGAGCAGCAGCTGCTGTGTTAATCCTGGGGTCTTCGGAGCCTTACACAGACCCTGGTAGAGGCTCACAGACCTTTACTGAATCAAACTGACTTTTCCCTTGGCTACGCTTTCTCTCTCCAATTGATTTTCAGGTCCTGTCAATTCCACTTCAAAAAGTGTCTCAAATGTGTGCCCCACCTGTCCTCCACCATCACTTCTTTACTTCCCGCCTCGTCCTTCCTCCCCTGAATGATTACGGCAGCCTCCCAGTTGGTCTCAGCCTTCTAGTCTTTTGTCTCTTTTCTCAATGCACCCTCGAGAGCCTTGAGAAAAGAGTCTTTCTTTTTTTTTTTTTTTTTTTTTTTTTGAGGCGGAGTCTCGCTCTGTCGCCCGGGCTGGAGTGCAGTGGCCAGATCTCAGCTCACTGCAAGCTCCGCCTCCCGGGTTTACGCCATTCTCCTGCCTCAGCCTCCCGAGTAGCTGGGACTACAGGCGCCCGCCACCTCGCCCGGCTAGTTTTTGTATTTTTAGTAGAGACGGGGTTTCACCGTGTTAGCCAGGATGGTCTCGATCTCCTGACCTCGTGATCCGCCCGTCTCAGCCTCCCAAAGTGCTGGGATTACAGGCTTGAGCCACCATGCCCGGCCGAGAAAAGAGTCTTTCTAAAATGCAAATCTGGTCCTGTTACTTGCCCACTTAAAATTCCTCGGTGGCTCCCCACATCTGCTGGACAAAGTCCAACTTCCGGGTGCGTCATCAGGGCTCCTCAATGCCAGGCAGCCACCAACCTCTCCAGCTCCATTTTCCGGCCAAGTGCATCTGGCCTTCCAGACATGCCAAAGAGCTTGATTCCTGGCCTTCGAGTCTTCCAGACTTCAAAGGCCTGTGCACCGGCTGTTCCCTCTGCCTGCTAATTTTGTCTGTTGAATTTCACATTCTCCTATGACAATCAACTCCAAGATGTTCCGGCCTTGTCCTCCCCACCCCTGGCAGAGCTGTGCACCTTCTGCTCTCCCAAAACACTTTGTATGTGCCTCCTTTATAGTGCATTCCCCCAATTCCATGTTAGCTTCCCCAGTTATCCCAGAGTTCCTCGAGGGCAAAGGTCATGTTCGAGTCTATGCTCATCTATTTCCCCTGGGGCCTAACACAGGGCCTGACACAGTGGAGTGTTTAATTTTACGAGGGAGGAAACCACAGCCTAGACCTCAGAAGGGATGATGTCTCTATACTTAAGTTTAATCAGGTGTGTCCTTCATCCCAAATGGGACCTTGAATTCTCTCCCACTGGGACATTCTGTTTGCCTCAGACTGTCTCCACATCCCTTAGTCCAAACCCACAGGCAAGAGTGGGGGCTGGGCCGCTCAGTGTCAGGTGGGAGCAGAAGGGACTTGCTGAGGGCTCAGGGCTAAGCCACCCCTTGAGGAGATGGTCATTCTCCCATTCCTTTCACCTCCTGGCCCCAAGACAGACCCATCTGCAAGGAGAGGCAGACTTAGAAATTGAATCTGATGGGAAAGAAGGTCTCCAATCCAGACAGTGTCAGAGCATTTACTGGAAAAATGAACCACGTGGTCTCCTTAGTGAGGAGGCAGCAGGGTGGCAGCACCTTGGCTGATTTCATGGGGCTCCGAAAAGAAAAGAGGAAAGCAAGTTGCAAAACAGAAGAAACATCCCGACCCAGAGAGTAGGAGGGAACCCACTACCTATACCGTGCAACTAGCAGAGAGATGCATGGCAAGCCTCTCGCGTGTCACAGGTTAAGCATCATGTGGTTATTCAGGTTAATTCATACGCCCACTGTGTGTGGAGTAAGCTTTTTCATCTTATGTCTAATAATTATGTTAATTTTTAATAATTTAGAGCTAAGCCACTTTGCCTATTCATTCAACATATACACACCATCTGAAGCAGCTCTATTGTGTACTGTGCTAGGCACTGGCAAATCAAATAATTAAGAGATTCCCGGGCGCGGTGGCTCAAGCCTGTAATCCCAGCACTTTGGGAGGCCGAGACGGGCGGATCATGAGGTCAGGAGATCGAGACCATCCTGGCTAACACGGTGAAACCCCGTCTCTACTAAAAAATACAAAAAACTAGCCGGGCGAGGTGGCGGGCGCCTGTAGTCCCAGCTACTCGGGAGGCTGAGGCAGGAGAATGGCGTAAACCCGGGAGGCGGAGCTTGCAGTGAGCTGAGATCCGGCCACTGTACTCCAGCCCAGGCGATAGAGCGAGACTCGTCTCAAAAAAAAAAAAAAAAAAAAAAAAGAGATTCCATCCCAAAAGCATGCAAGGTCAGTGACCACAACATGCAAAGCACTGAACCAGGTGTGGGGGTACCCAGAAACAAGCAGGAAGTGATCTTTGCCCTCAGGCTGTTTGGCATCTCTAAGGAAGATAACTTTTCATTAGAATAACAGATGTGGCCCATGTCGCCAGCATCTCACAGATAGTTATTCCTTGTGGCTCCTTAAGGCCTGCACTAGGCCTGCACGCTGGATAAGAAACTGCCCTAAGGAGCCTGGCCGTGCCCAGTGGTTGACATTCTGAAATTATTTATCTGCAAGTCCATCTCCCTGATGAGCAGAGCTGTATCTTAATGTACGTTCATCTGTGGATCCCTGGTCCTTAGCAGAGCACCTGGCCGGCATTTTACAACAAACGTTCAGTGAATGGAATTGAATCAGGCATGTGAGATCTCTGGTGGTGGCCTCGCCCAAGCGAGGAAAGTATGGCCTCGGATACCTGCCCCTCGCCTCCCCTAACTGCCCCTCACCTCACCGACCCACCCATCCCCCTCAACTGCTTCCCTGTCTCCTAGGATGGGGGTCCAGGAACTCCTCCTGAGTCTTTCACATGGTCCAGGCATTGAGGGGTTGTGGGGCTTATATAGGGCAATCTTTTGAGTTTCTGATCTCATCTTTTCCTTGGGGGAAGTGAGCAGCCTTTTTTTGGGTTGCAGATGGACCGGGGTGAATTCCAGCAAGACTCAGTCCTGAAACAGCTGGAGGTCCTCAAAGAAGAGGAGAAAGAGTTTCAGAACCTGAAGGTAAGAAGGGCTCCAGGTTATAAGACACAGCTGTGGAATCTGCTCTTAAGGTCTGATGGCCCAAACCCCAAATCTATACATCAAATGACAGCAAGTCGAGAAGAGAAGGCCAGAGACCAGCTTGGTGGCAGGTACCCGTCCCTGCCTAAGGCACCTGCTCTCTTCACCCCAACGCTGAGGAGGCTGAGAGAGCTAATGCTGAGACTCCCCAGTTCTCTTCCACAGCCTCCTCACATGTAGATTCAAAATGAAGCATCCACATTCTGGATAAAAACAATTAAAAAGTCTGACTTTCAAATGACCTTGCATCGCCCTGACATAAACCCAGTCAAGAGCCTCTGCTTCCCTCCTTTGGCCCTCACCCTTGCCGGCCCTCCCCACCTGGGGTCCGCAGTTCCCCTTCTGCCGTCTCCTGTTCAGTGTCCTTCTGCCCCTGCACCCTCCCTGCAGCTGTTCACCCCCGAGTTTGCTCCCTACCAGGTCACTCCCTTCCTCCTGTTTTCCCTCTTCCCTCCCCGCATAAGAGGACGGGCTCAGCCTGGAAACCCCAGCCACGTTCAGTGGAGGCTCCACCAGGTGATGCTCCTCTTTCTCTCGCCCACCCAGGACCCCACCAATGGCTACTACAGCGTCAACACCTTCAAAGAGCACCACTCAACCCCAACCATCTCCCTCTCCAGCTGCCAGCCCGACCTGCGTCCTGCGGGCAAGCAGCGTGTGCCCACTGGCATGTCCTTCACCAATATCTACAGCACCCTGAGCGGCCAGGGCCGCCTCTACGACTACGGGCAGCGGTTCGTGCTGGGGATGGGCAGCTCGTCCATCGAGCTTTGTGAGCGGGAGTTCCAGAGAGGTTCCCTCAGCGACAGCAGCTCCTTCCTGGACACGCAGTGTGACAGCAGCGTCAGCAGCAGCGGCAAGCAGGATGGCTATGTGCAGTTCGACAAGGCCAGCAAGGCTTCTGCCTCCTCCTCCCACCACTCCCAGTCCTCGTCCCAGAACTCTGACCCCAGTCGACCCCTGCAGCGGCGGATGCAGACTCACGTCTAAGGATCACACACCGCGGGTGGGATGGGCCAGGGAAGAGGGCAGGGCAAGTTTCGGTTGTCCAGGGACGCGGGGTACTTTGCAGAGGACCCCAGAACTGGCCACCTCCAGGACAGCCTCCCAGCACCTCTGCCACCGCCTTCCTTCGAAGCTCTGATCAAGCACAAATCTCGGTCCCCAGGTGCGGTGTGCCAGAGGTGGGCGGGTGGGGAGATAGACAGAGGCCGAGGCCGAGTGCGCTGTGCTCAGTGCTGGACACCGTGTCCCCGGCCCTTTCCTGGAGGCCTCTCTACCACCTGCTCTGCCCACAGGCACAAGTGGCAGCTATAACTTTGCTTTCACGAAACTGCGGTCCACTCTCTGGTCTCTCCGTGGGCTCTACCCCTCGCTGACCACAAGCCCTCCCTACCCCTGTGCCTGTGCTCCCATACAGCCCTGGGGAGAAGGGGATGAGGTCTTCCCAGCACTGAGCTGCCCCAGAAAGCCCGGCTCCCCACTGCTGCTCAGAGCCCATACCCTGGAGGCTGAGAAGCCAGAAATGGCCTTGGCTAAAGGAGCCTCTCTCTCACCAGGATGGCCGGGAGCCCACCCCCAATTTGTTTGGTGTTTTGTGTCCATACTCTTGCAGTTCTGTCCTTGGACTTGATGCCTCTGAACTCTGCGGTGGGACCGGCCCCATCAGAGCCTGGTGCACTGGGGGGAGGGAGGGAGGAGGGAGCCTGTGCTTATGGTGCACCTGGCCCGGCGTGCCCCTCCTGGGCTGTGTGACCCCAGCCTCCCCACCCACCTCCTGCTTTGTGTACTCCTCCCTTCCCCCTCAGCACAATCGGAGTTAATATGAGAAGTGCGGGAGCTTTTCTGGTCGGGGTTCTCTGAACAGTTATGCAGAGAGTGCTTCCTGCGAGGTGTGGCATTTGAAGGGGCTGGAGGGCAGGTCTTTAAGATGGCAAGACTGCCCTTCTCAGCTCATCAACACAAGAATGACAATCCTGTCTTCGGTAAGGCTCCACGAGAAGAGAGGAAGTATATCTACACCTCACCCCTCCCAGTCACCACCTGAGAATAAATGTTAGGGACAGTACTCCAACATGTTTGTTCTGTTCTTTTGTTCCTACAAAGCACCACAGGAAGAACCCAAGAGCTCACAGAATGCGTTGGGAACCCAAGGATCTCTGCCCTCCTTTGATTCAATCTTCCTAGATAATGAAGGCAGTTGACAGGTCTGGTTGTGGTGGCAATAAAACCTACAGGCTGACTCCTCTCCTTTGCGGGTAGACCCAATCCAGAGGACGTGTGGGACTCACCAACCACCTGACTCAGTCAAATATAGCTCAGAGGCAGAGTGATCACACTAGACACTGGCCAGGCCATTCCGGACCTTTCCTCTCAGCAATATTCAGCAAGGAAAATTCCCTCCTCTAGAGGTTCAGAGAACAAGACCCGCTAGAAAGAGCCTAGACCACCAGGCACCCTAACACTTTAATGTACAACTCAAATAATGTTCTAAGAAGAGCCTCGCTTGGGGGAAGCTTGATGTGGTCATGGCAGATGGGACGGATAAACAGGGGCAAGTTCGAGTGCTCGTTGAGGGACTGAGATCCAAATGGAACTTTAAAGAACCCAAATTGTCCCTAAGGTGGGTTGGAGGTTCCTCGTCAGTTTTAAGCCTTTCTTCTCCAACCTTCCCTGGTAGTCCTTACGCATCATGGGAACCTTCATCACACCAGCTTGTGCTTCTTTCCAGACACTGATTTCTTGAATGGTCCCAATCCACAGATTCTATACACAGCCTACACAGTTCCTCCACTCAGAGGAATTTTCTGTTTCAATCATATTTCCAAATGCTTCAAAATTTCCCAGAAACCTGGCTAGCTTCCTTTGTAGCCCCCAAGCCTGAGGGAGTAAAAACTGATCAGAAACGTTAAGTGCATGTCCACAGCCCACATTCTGCTGCTGGTACCATGCTGGCCTAGCATAGACATCGGGATGCTGGCTCCTGCCCCCTCTAGGTTAATCTCAGCAAGCGTTCTTTCTTTCTTTCCATATATGTTTTCCCTTGGCTAACAGAGAACAAAGACCCAAGACCATATGCACAATGCCTTGGTGTGCTGGAATAAGGAAAAGATGACTTTAGAGGATCTGTCCATTTACTTCTCTTATTTCTCCTGGTCTTCCCACCTTGGATATGGGTAGACCATCTACCTCCTAGTCCTCAACACAGCTGACCCTGCCCCTTGCTCCTGCTATACACACACACATACAGAGAAGGAAAGAGAGAGAGACAGAGAGAGAGAGCGAGAACGCACTAATAGGGTGGAGGTGCCCATCCTTCCATTCTTTCCTGGAGGCCAAAGTTATAAACCAGCAGAATGGGGAAGAAATGTGTTTTATAAAATGAGCCCTTCTTCCTGTCCCTTGGCACAGGGTAAGAATGTGGACTGAGCAGAGCACTGCAGGGCAAGTGCAAACACTAGGGTGCCGGGTGCCCAACCCTCTGAACGATCTCCAAGGCCCAATGCAGTGAAGAATAGCCCAAGGGATAGGAGGTCGCAAGGACGATCTTTGTGAGAGACAAGAGCATAGAGGGAAAAAATGAGGGGGATGTGGAGGACTCTGGGGCATTGAGAAGCCGGATTGAGCTGGGTGCATCCCTCAGCTGTCTCCAGCACTATCTACTTCTCACAAAGGAGTGAGAAGCTGGTGAAGGAAGGTGCCAAGAAACAAAGGCAGTGGGAATCCCCGAATTCCCCTGTAGGCGATTTCACATTAAATAAAACGAGTGCTCTACATTTGTAATCTTATTTAATCCTCACAACTCTACAAAGTATCACCGTTTTACAAATGTGGGTTGAGGCTTAAAGAAGTCAAAAAACTTGCCCAGGGTCAAGCGCTAACGAGTGACAAACATGAGATTTAAACACACATGATTTCCACCACGAGATGTTTCTGCCCTACAGTGAAAACTCCAGGCCACACTCATTCTAGAATGTGGCTGGAAGTGGCTGATGGTAAAGGCCATCTGCTAGCATGCGCTCTGGGGCAGGCCGGGCAAGGACAAGCACAGCTCCATCAGGAAGGCAAGACTGGCTTCCTCCACCCTAAGTCCTCAAATGACCTGAAAGACCACAACGCTCTGGGAAACAAAGCTATTCTGTGTATCAAATCACCCCCACCTCTACCAAAGCCAGCATCCAGTCTTCCAATAGCTTTAAACTTCATTACTGGCTCAGAGTCACTGGATGGGAGCCCAGTCTCTAATTCTCAGGTTCAAGATCAGTCTGCCAAGGCCAGGGTTATTTCCACCACCTCTTCCACTTTCATGGAATAGGAAGTACTTTCATGGGAAGAGCAAAAATGTCACATCAAATCCGTTTCTGATGAAGCCTTTTTGAACAGATTATATAAAGCAAGAGGCCATGAAGCCGATTTTAAGTTTCCAGAATGGAAAGGAGCCAGGGAAATGAAAATAAACATGGTGCAGTCCTTGGGAGATTTCTTAGAACAGGACAAAGGAGCCGACCAAAATTCTATTTCTCATTTCCTAGTTGGAGAGGAGTCCATGCTGCTTGGGGCATTTGCTATTATGGAATCAGAACCGAAGGCACAAGGTACACACACGCATGCGCGCACACACACTTGATTAGTTCTTCCCAGGTATTATGTGTGTGGTTTGTCCTGGCACCAGAAAAAAAAAAAAAAGACAAAAGGGAGTCTTGAGATTAGTTTATTCTCTGGGATCTTTCCCTATAAAACACACTTGTTACTGAAATAAAAAAATATAAAATTTAAATAAAGACTATCTTAATTTGCAAATGTTTTTTTATTTTAAATGCTCCTTGGTGTGCATATCTAAAGAAACAAACATTTAGGTGTAGACCAATGACAACTAAATCTTCAATTTCACCTCCCCTTTCAAAACCTCTTTTGAAAGCCTCTTATCTAAGTTGTTCTTTTTTTTTTTTTTTTTTTTTGAGACGGAGTCTTGCTCTTTCGCCCGGGCTGGAGTGCAGTGGCCGGATCTCAGCTCACTGCAAGCTCCGCCTCCCGGGTTTTATGCCATTCTCCTGCCTCAGCCTCCGGAGTAGCTGGGACTACAGGCGCCCGCCACCTCGCCCGGCTAGTTTTTTGTATTTTTAGTAGAGACGGGGTTTCACCCTGTTAGCCAGGATGGTCTCGATCTCCTGACCTCGTGATCCGCCCGTCTCGGCCTCCCAAAGTGCTGGGATTACAGGCTTGAGCCACCGCGCCCGGCCTCTAAGTTGTTCTTACGAACTGTAACCACATACCAGCGATTTGCAGCTTTCAAATCAAAATTAGCAGCAGTCTCTGGGAGTCATTGATAAAAAGCTCGTTTACTGATAGCCGCCTGTCATTTCCAGCAAGCCTCCAACCATCTTTTCCCCAACTCTTTATGTTTCAGTGCTCCTGACCAGGTCATAAACAGAGAAAAATTTAAAAAATTTTAAACGCTCCTCTTCTTTCTAGAAATAAGGAATTGTTTTCCTGGCCAAGTCCATGTTTGCTGCAAAACCATTAATTATTTCCCTCTCTAACTGCCATTCTTCCTTGGCCCTCCTCCCATCCTCGCTAACAGCAAGTTCTTTGACATACACTGAAAGCTTTCATTACTACAAGCCCTATAGTTCTCCTACTCCCACAGCCTCCATCTTTAAAAGGCCTTCTGTGAATATACACCATTCACAAGATACGTCATCAAATTGTCATCTACCTCCCTGGTTATATTTATGTCTCTGCCAATATCTGCCTGCCACTCCATATTCCCAGTGCTTTTCTCGGAAACAGTCCACTCAGCCCACCCACGGGGCTGAGACATCCTCAACCCCTGAGGAGAGAGCTTCCTTGAGTTCCCTGATTGGAGAGTACCAGACAAGAAATAGCATTTCCTTCCGCTGTTCCTTAACCTTACGGCCCTTGGCAATATCTTGGAATGCTGAAAACATTCAAAAAATGGTTCTTTCTAACTGTCTTCTTTATGGTGAATCTAATCTAGTAATGCTCAAAAAGAAGGTTAGTGAGGTCTCAGGAAGTCCAGATGTTCCTGGAAAGAACTGGAGTTTAATTAAATGGAGCTTATCCGAAATCCATTCCCAATTATGCAAGAGAAAAAGTACTATTCTGGATAAAAGCTGAATATAGGAAGGGATTCATCCCTCTGAAGATCACTTTTTTCTTTCTTTTTTTTTTGAGACGGAGTCTCGCCCTATTGCCCAGGCTGAAGTGCAGTGGCGTGATCTTGTCTCACTGCAAGCTCCACCTCCCGCGTTCAAACGATTCTCCTGCCTCAGCCTCCCGGGTAGCTGGGATTACAGGTGCCCACCACCATGGCCAGTTAATTTTTTTGTATTTTTAGTAGAGATGGGAGTTTCACCATGTTGGCCAGGCTGGTCTCGTACTCCTGACCTCAGGTGATCCACCCGCCTCGGCCTCCCAAAGTGCTATGATTACAGGCATGAGCTACCATGCCCGGTCTCAAGATGAGACTTTCAATGAGACAAAGTCCAGGTGGACTAAAAGTTACCACCTTCACTACCTTTGGAAGCAAATTAACGGGCCAGGCTCTGCTGCCCAAGGACTAGGAAGTACATTTGAGACATTAATGTGTCACGTGCGTCCGTCTGAAGAGACCACCAAACAGGCTTTGTGTAAGCAACAAGGCTGTTTATTTCACCTGGGTACAGTCGGGCTGAGTCTGAAAAGAGTCAGCAAAGGGGGGTGGGATTATCATTAGTTCTTATAGGTTTGGGATAGGCGTACAAAGTACCTTCTTATGGGCGGGGGAGAATATATTGTTATCAGTTAGGGTGGGGCAGGAACAAATCACAGTGGTGAAAAGTCATCAGTTAAGGCTATTGTCAGTTCTTCTGTGGATCTGCAGTTGCTTCAGGCCATCTGGATGTCTACGCAGGTCACGAAGAAGAAGGCAAGTAGAGATAAAGTGATATAGATAAGGATTTAAGCAGAATTTTCAGATAAGGATTCCTATTTGACTTTTAATATAAATGAAAAGTCACTTTCATTCATATTAAAATGAGCACCGCCGGGTGCGGTGGTTCATGCCTGTAATCCCAACACTTTGGGAGACCGAGGTGGGTGGATCACGAGGTCAGGAGATCGAGACCATGGTGAAACTCCGTCTCTACTAACAATACAAAAAATTAGCCAGGCGTGGTGGCAGGCACCCGTAGTCCCAGCTACTCCGGAGGCTGAGGCAGGAGAATGGGGTGAATACAGGAGGTGGAGCCGAGATCGCATCACTGCACTCCAGCCTGGGAGACACGGTGAGACTCCGTCTCAAAAAAAATAAAACTAAAAATAAATAAATAAATAAATAAGTAAAAGTTTCTCTAGCTCTCCTGCCACGCAAGGGCTCCATCAGTGCAACATAAATTCACTGATAAAAAGAGCACAGACCTGAAGGGTATCTCCAACCAGACTCACTAGCTCTATGCTTAGTAAGAAGAGAAACAGGGGGAGACACTCCTTAAGTGTGAAAGTTGGTGATGTGTGTAAACAGTGTTTTGGGAAGACTCCGAATGATAGATGGCTCTGGACTAACTCAGTTTAGCAATTCCAACTCCAAACCCCTAGGGTTGTTTCAACATCTGAGACTGCTCTCATCCTCTCCACCCAGCTCTACCCTCCCAGCCTTCCAAGGCTCTTGAGAGGAAGCTATGTCTCTGTCCAGGTGGTGGGTGTCTAAATTGTTAGCCTTCCCTGGGAACCCGAAATGGGGCAAAAAACAGCACCTGCCTCCCAAAGTTCATTTTTCCCTAAAAAATTTTTGCCAAGCCCTGTTGTAATAACCCTCTTTGCACTGTGGTCTCTCCCACCTGCTTCACACCATCTGCAGTCCCTTTAAGCGAAGAAGTGGAACCTTCCCATACATTTGAGCTTCTCAAAAATCTGTCATCTAATGAGACTCAAGGTTCATCTCCTCTCTTATTTATTGGGTGCAGGATCCCAAAAATCTCTAACAAGAGAGATAAACTCAATGAGAATGAACTGGACAGGAAAACTGGCTATAACTACAGACAGACAGACACACACCCACACCACCTGCATACCCTCCTTAAACTTATAAGTCAGAAAGGTCTGATTTCTTGGAACCACATCTGGTACAGAATCATGGGAATGTTGGAAACTAACAGTTTTCTGAAGCTATAACGAAGACTTCAAAAAGGTCGGAGAGATTAGAATAGAGCTGACAAACTCAGGTTACACTTCTCAACCTTTGTTTAGGGATCTACTGTGGCATGCTAGGTACCACTGAAATGGATAGTGTCTCCCAAGAAACCTCTTTCCCCAAGAATCCCTAAAGGTGTCCGACTTTAACTTGAAAACCGCTGACAGCCGAGCACGGTGGCTCACGCCCATAATCCCAACACTTTGGGAAGCTGAGGGTGGTGGATCACCTGCGGTCAGGAGTTTGAGACCAGCTGGTCAACATGATGAAACCCCATCTCTACTAAAAATACAAAAATTAGCTGGGTGCCTGTAATCCCAGCTACTCGGGAGGCTGAGGCAAGAGAATCCATTGAACCTGGGGGGCGGAGGTTGCAGTGAGCTGAGATCGTGCCATTGCACTCTAGCTGGTGACAAGAGTGAAACTCTGTCTCAAAAAAAAAAAAGATAAAAAGAAAACCACCAATAGAAAGCAGTTTAAACAATGTTCATGGTTCGATTACGCAAAGCCTGTGTTGCAGTCATTTCACTGATGTCTTACCTTCTCCTACCTAGCTTGTGGGTGATTTGAAGACAAAGACTTTTCTGTAACCAGCCATGTTATTCACTTCCTGGACAAGTATTTGGCCCTACAAATGTACCTAACCTGTTTCATACCCTCTGGCATTTTCCATGATGCAAGGCAGCTTTCCAATTATATTGATATCATACTTTACAGTCTACAAAATGTTTTTATGATCATATTCCCATTAGGTCCTTAAAACCTCATTGTGAGAGAGACATGCATAATCATTCTTTTGCAGATGGAGAAGCAGAGGTTTACTTGGCTAATTAAACGACAGAGTAGGGAGCTGAACTCACGGTCCAACCGTGTCCCTATTTGGTGTGCACCGCACCTTACTGTCTCCCAGGAAAACCTGCTTCCAAGCTCAAACTCTTCGTAGGCTAGGCAGCCTATGGAGGAAAGCAACGGAATGTATTTATGTCCTTGCAAAATGTAAATAAAACCTTAAGCGTCCAAACTTAAGGCACCCCATGTGATGTGAACATAGAGTAACATTTACATGTGTTCCTGCGGTAGAGACCTTGACTCTTATCCTGCCCAGCAAGGTGATGGAGTGGGGAGTCCCTTCTCCCCTATGGGCCTCAGTTTCCCCTCTGTGGACTTTCAGAATCTAAATTCAATGGGGCGGAGCTCTTCCACTCCCTCGCAGCCTAAGGTGGTTTCACCCTGGCCTCTGCGGTGAACCCACAGCAAGTAGCATGACGGAGTCCCAGCGAGAGTTCGGAGGGGCGTGGCCCCCAAGTCCGCCCGGCCTCCCCTGAGCGGTCGCCAAGCCTTGAGCCGCTTGCCAGGGAGGGGCCGGCCTCGCCTGAGGCGGGGCGCCGGGGCCAGCATCCCGAAAAGCCCGGGGAGGAGGCCGGCAACCTGGACGAAGCCTAGCCGGCCCTGCGAGATTCCAGGCGGATTCCCACGGCCGCGAGGGTCGGCACGGCGCCGGTGCGGACAGCACTTCCACGGCCCGCCGCCAGGGCGGGGCGATCTACATCAGTAGCTCCTCCCTCCCCCGCCCGCCCGCCCTGGGAGGAAACTGCGCGTGCGCCTAATTAACACCGCCCAAGGACACCGGGGATTAGCGCAGGCTTTACCCGCAGACCGTAGAGTCAAGAGGCTCGTACGATGATCCTTGGGTCTAGATTCCTAGAGCAGTGCTACTGGGTGCTTGGTGAAATTCCAGATTCGTGGGTCCTGTCCCCAGCAGCCTGGGTGAGACCCAGGGGTCTTCATTCCGAGGTCTCCCTAGGTAATTCCGAGATAAGCGGTTCTCCTTAGCTGGACCCACCCTTTTGTTGCAGAGAAATGACTGGCCCACGTTCTTACAGAATAAGGCGACAGAGGCTGGTTGAGAACCCAGATCTCCTGACTTGCCCTCAAGCACGTGCCCTACTGTGCTCTTTCCCTTCCTCATTTCCAGGGCATGGTTTAATCAACCCCAGGCAGGCTGGCAGGCAGTTCATTCCCATTAGTTGGGCTAATTGAAGACTGAAAGTCCCTTTCCCAGAAAACCAAAGAACCCCATCCAACAGCCCCACATCAAAGCTCCACTCTCAGCTCCGACCCTTGGCCAGTATTGCCTCAATATGCGTAGGATGTTGGGCACCCAGGAGAAAGCTATCCCCACCCCCTCAAGCAAACAATGGCCTATTTGGGTGTACACACACCCCACATTCACAGTCTTCTCAGTATGTGAGCAGGAAGGACTGTCTGTACACGGAATCACAAACAACCCACCAAGAATGTAAAATGCTCCCATGTCTACTTGTGTGCGTGTGTGGAGTTTGGAGGAGTCTGACCCAACCCTGTGTGCCGGATTCTGGCTTGAGTTTAGGCACGTTCAGTAACAGGCCAGCTGGATCATGTATGCAGACAGCCATTCTCAATGGCCCTGGATGGGAAAACGGACACTCCTTTGCATCTCTGCATGAGCGGCAGCTGGGGATGCATCGGGGTGAGCAGAGTTGAGACTCCCCTACACTCACAACCCCTGCTGTTTGCAAGCTCCCTCCCCAGGACACAGCCTTCAAGACAAAGTGTGCCGGTGTGGAGGGGAGCGGGCTTGGGGCTGCAGATGCTGGGGCTGTACTCACTCTCAGAACTCCCATCTCCCCGAGCAAAGCGGCCAGGCTACTGAGAGAGCAGGACTTCTATTCCCTGGGAGGGTCCTTGGGGCCATTCTGGGGGATGAGGTGGGTGTCCTCAAGGCCATTCCAACACTCTGTGGAGAACCACGTCATCTTCCTCTGTTCCTCCCAAACTGCTGCCCCTCTTTATCTGTCCTGTCCCAGCCTGGCTTGTCTCAAAACCTCAAGGCTGCAAGTCTTTCCGAGAAAGCCAGGAACACAGCTGCCAGTTCCATTCCCCAAGGGGGGAGTTCCAACTCTCCCTCCTGGCTCCAGATGTAAAGGAACAGCTGTGGGGTGGCAGGAAGCCCAG
The DNA here is from genome assembly GCF_009764315.1 of Trachypithecus francoisi. Lineage (NCBI taxonomy): Eukaryota > Metazoa > Chordata > Mammalia > Primates > Cercopithecidae > Trachypithecus > Trachypithecus francoisi. The sequence goes on along the minus strand of NW_022681473.1, from coordinate 114,379,041 downwards.
TTGGCAGCTAAGCAGGATCTGGGAAGATGGAGAACGAAGGCGGGACAGGCAAACGGCAGGATTGTTATGATTCTAAAGACCCAGGAAAGAAACCGTTTCATCCCCTGGCCCGGCAACTGGCTGATAGGCCTTGCCAAATCCCTTCGACGCTGCCCTCCAGGCCTGCCCACCCCATCCTGGCAGCCTGGGATGCTGGCAAGACCTTCCATAAACTCCATTTTCTGGTTCCCACTTAATCTGAGAAGGGAAACTTGGCTTTCTTTGTCTGACCCCACCCCTGTCCTTAAAACACGTACCTCCCAAGCATGAGATTTGGGTAAGTGAAGAATGGTGGGGGAGAGAGGAAGGAAGGTGGGAGAGGACTCTGGCACTCTCATCTGGCATCCTCCAGCCCCTCCCTCCTCTGGGCAGTAACCCAGAATGCAGGGTGCCAGGCTGGGTGTCTGCAGACAGGGCTGCTGCGAGCACCACTCACTCTCCTGCTGTGCCAGGGTGATAATGCATGACCAGGCACCCAACACTGGACTCAATAAGTAATTATTTCCCAAGTGATCACGCCCTGCTCTGGTCTAACAAGCCTGCCAAGTGCTACACCCCATCCCATGCCTTTCCCCACCTGAAAGGACACAGGACATCACAACTGCTTCCGTTTTAGGAAAAATAGTTTAATGGTAGGTTTGTAACCTCTTTTCTAGATGAGGTCCCCTTCTCGGTGGAACCCCCACACCAGTGCTCTTCCCATGCCTGCTGGGAGGTAGCAGCCCCTCTCTGGAGGGCACCCACCCATTCCCAATGGCCCTGCCCTCCTGGGAGGCCGGTGCTGTGTCTAGGCCTTGGTGGGGCCATCACTGTAGGTTTTTATAAAAAGTGGGCAGAATACTCTACTGGCCTCTTTCCTGGATGCATGGGACCAGCCCACAGCACCTTCCTACCCCTTAATTAAATAGCCCATTAAATAATCTCTTGGTGCTGGCAGAGAGGGGGTGCCACAGCAACGAGCCCCCTGCCCTGGCCGGGCTCCCATGGTTCCAGCGCCCCCACCCTGACTGGATCTCGGCTCCATAAGAGCAGCCAGGGGCATGGCCTCATCTCAGACCTGGCCAGGCCCAGAACTCCCTCCCCAAGAGGGGGTGAGTCCAAGTGGGTCATACTGGCACCAGGCACCCCCACAGCCACGGATGGGGGTCACCCAGACAGCAGAGTAGGCAACCGACAGGCTACAACTCTTGCCCAGGTCAGAAGGATGTGAGGTTCTTGACGGCTCCCATCTCCAGCATCCGCTTAATGGCCAGGGCCTCTTGGGAGACATTATGGCCTGACCCCTGTGGAGACAGCCCAGGAAATAAACTGAGGGACTCCCAGGGACCTCTCTATCCCCAGGAAAGTCTCCTCGCCCCTCCCCATGGCCCCACACTTCTTGGGAGCTCCTTTTCCCAGGCTGGTTCTTGGAAGGAAGACGAAATCCATGTGGCTGAACATGGAGGATGCTGGCCAGGGAGTCCAGATGCTTCGGTTCCAGTTCTGACTCCAGGAGTCACCTCTGGGTCTCAGCGCTGCTCCCACTCACCCAGTGTCCCTCTGACTGTCTGCCCATCCGCCCCCTGCCCCACTGTGCTCATGAGCTAGGCACTTACCACCATGGACTTGAGCGTGATCTGCTCATAGTAGTGAATGGTCTGCTTCTTGTTGTAGGCATCTGGGTAGCCGAAGCCGGCAATGTGCACCAAGTCACAAAGGTGGAGGGCCAGCGTGATGGCCAACAGGCCTGTGGTGGGCTTCTGAGGAACAGGGGCAAAAGGGTGTTAGCGGGAGCCCTGCTCCTCCCACCGTCATCTCTGCCAGCGCTCTGCACTGGAACTTTCTGCAGTCATGGAAACGTTCTCCATCTGTGCTGTCCAGCAAGACAAGCCATGAACTAATGAGCATGCAAATGGGGCCAGTGCAGCTGAGGAACTGAATTTATTTTATTAATTTTTAATTAATTAAATTGTAAATTTAAATCGCCACATGTACTGGATGCAGAGGTGCATATGCCTATAGTTCCAGCAACTCAGGGGGCTGAGGTCAGAAGACTGCTTGAGCCCAGCAGACCTGGGCTGTCGTGCGCTAAGAATGCACCTGTGAAAAGCCGCTGCACTCCAGCCTGGGCAACATAGTGAGACCCCCATCTCTAAAAATAAACAAATATAAATAAGTAAATAGCCACATGTGCCTAGTGGCTACCATTCTGGATGGTCCAGCTCCATACACTTGGGGGGAGGCCTGGGGCCTCTAGAGATAAGACTAACGATCAGAATGACCATCATCATCATATCAGCTACCTTTTAAACACTATGTGCCAGACACTATGTTTAGTATTTTACCTACCTACCATAAGACATTATCTCATCCAGTCTCACAAAAACACTTGGGGGTACATATTATTAGCCCCCTTTTACAGATGAGAAAACCGGGGCTTACAAAAGCGTTAAGCAACTCATTCAAAGGAAAGGAAGTGGTCTGCCCTCCTCCTTGGAGAGCCTGACCTCATTTAGAAGACCTGGGGGCTCTGACATGCACTAGCTGTGCGACCCTCTATGGGGGTGGCGCTCTATTTTTTTTTTTTTTATAGAGATGGGGTTTCACCATGTTGCCCAGGCTGATCTCGAATTCCCGGGCTCGAGCGATCTGCTCACTTTGCCTCCCAAAGTGCTGGGATTACAGGCATGAGCCACCGTGCCTGGCCTCTCCTTCTTTAAAGCAGGACAGCAGTACCTTTCCCATCCACCTTACTGGCTGCTCTAAGGACCTCACTTGCTCATGCCTAGTTCATCCACAGTGATGGGCAGCCTGATATTCTCACTTCTCCAACCTCGCCTTCCTCAGCTTCAGCAACCTGCTTTGCACACAATTTCAGCTGCCCATACCCATTTGGGAGCCATTCCTGGACCTCATCAGGCCTGTCGACACGCCAGCTTTCTCCCTCTTGGAGCTCTCCTGTCTTCTCATCTTCCACTCCCTGGCTGGGCCTTCTTTTTCCACCTTTGTTGCTTTCACCACCAGTGTGTCATCTCATCCAGTTGGGCTGACACACTTCCATGGCCTTCTAGCCAGCTCTGCCTGCTCACAGGCTCCTTACACTCACCAAATTCCTCCTCTTCCTGGCACTCTATTAGTTAAATATGTTACCATCCCCAATGCTGTCCAAGCTAGAAACCCAAAATTGGTCAGAAATCTCTCGATTCCACTTGTAAAATATATAAGGCAGAATCGTAAGAGAACCCCAGTGACCCTAACCCTCACGTAATCTCCTCCCTTGCGCATGTGGGGAGCCCGTGAATATGATGTGATTATGTGACTTTACTTTATATGGCACAGTTGAACATAAGAGAGAGGCTGTCCTGCTGGGCTTGACCTAATTACCTGAAGGTTTAAATCCGGGTGTCAAGACCAGAAGCGGAGAAGGTCAGAGATCTGAAGCACAGAAAGGATCTACTGTGCCATTGCTGGCTTGAAGATAGAGGCTGTACGGCAAGAAATGTGGGCCACCTCTAAGAGCTGAGCATGGCCCCCAGCCTCCAGCTGACAGCCAGCAAGGAAATAGGGACCTCAGTTCTACAATTGGAGGAACCAAATTATTTCAACCACAAGAATGAACCTGGAAGCAACATTTTCCCCTAAGCTTCCAGATGAGAATTGTCTGGTTGACAAACCGACTCCAGCCTTGTGATAGCCTAAACAGAGAACCAGCCACACCCTGCTGTTCTGATCTACAGGACTATGAGCCAGTACATGGGTACTGTTTTAGCCCGCTAAACTTGTGGTATTAGTTAAGGAGCAATGGAAAGCTAATACAGGCTGGGTGCAGTGGCTCACACCTGTAATCCCAGCATTTTGGGAGGCTAAGGTGGGTAGATCACCTGAGGTCAGGAGTTCGAGACCAGCCTGGCCAACATGGCGAAACCCCGTCTCTGCTAAAAATACAAAAACTAGCCAGGTGTGGTGGCGCATGCCTGTAATCTCAGCTACTTGGGAGGCTGAGGCAGGAAAATCGCTTGAACCTGGGAGGTAGAGGCTGCAGTGAGCTGAGATGGCACCACTGCACTCCAGCCTGGGAGACAAAGCGAGACTCGGTCTCAAAAAAAAAAAAAAAAAAAAACCAATACAATGTTGAGTCCATTTCCTCCTTTTCCCTTTCCACCGCCAGGAGCTGGGTTCAGGTCCTGGCCCTCTCTCATCTCCCTCTCCAGCCTCCTCTCCATCTGTAATCCCATGCATGGCATGAAACTCCTCCTTGTTGCCCTTCAGTGCCACTTGTACTGGAACAGTTCAGTGCTGGAGATGCCGCCTGCTCTGACCAAATGGAATGCCTTTCCCCAGCTCTCTGCCTGATCCTTCCAGACCCAGCTCTAGCACCACCTCCTCTCGGGAGACCCCCAGACATCTCTCAGCAGATATCTGTCCCTCCTCTGAGATTCCACGACATTGGGAACAACTCTCCATTGTGGAATTTTATCACTCCACAGTGCAAGCTGCATTCTTACTCTGCTAGACTGAGGTCCCGTAGGGCAAGGAGCACAACCTACTCGCCAAGCATGCAGACTTGGGGCCTGCCATTGAGCAGTCACAAAAGCAGCTATTCACCACCGAACATGGAATAACAGGAGATGCTCAGTAAGCAATAAAATCATTTATTCAAAATCTGGCAAATATTCAAAGAGCAGGCCCTGTGTACCGGTCTCCAGAATAGATATTTTACATCATTATTATTTTTTAAAATCCTACAACAGCCTTAAAAGGTCATTATGGATATTATCCCACCATACAGGCAAGAAAAACAAGGCTCTGAGCAGTTGACCTGCCAAGCCCCACACAGCACACAGCACAGCCAAGCGCCATACCTGTGTCTGCTGGCACCTCTCTCTCACCATCCCACACGGCCTCCCCAAGGGGCTCCAAGATATGGGGGGAAGTACTTGGGAAGCTACGAAGTGGGTTAAAGCCCACCCACTGAAGGCTACCAGGGCACTGCACTCAAAACCATAACTTGCTATGGCTCAAGGACATCAGGTTAAAAAGAAGAAACACATATCCTGGGGTCGGACACAGTGCCTCACACCTGTAATCCCAGCATTTTGGGAGGCTGAGACACGAGGATCACTTGAGGCCAGGAGTTTGGGACCAGCCTGGGCCACACAGTGAGACCCCCATCTCTACAAAAAAATATAAAAATTAGCCAGGCGTGATGGTGCATACCTGTAGTCTCACGGCTACTCAGGAGGCTGGGGCAGAAGGATCGCCTGAGCCTGGAAGTTCGAGGTTACAGTGGGCTATGATTGCACCACTGTACCCCATCCTGGGTGACAGAGTGAGACCCTATCTCTAAAACAAAACAAAAACCCGTAACTTGCAAAACTGCATGGACTCCCTGCATTGACACACCATCCGAAACCATGACATGCAAGACAAACTGTTGAAACTCCAACTCTTATAACTCATTCAGACCAGTGTTTCAAGATAAAATCACAGATGAAGTATATCTCATAGTAACCGCATGGCTCAAGTTGTTCCACAGATCAGACCACTGATTGTTCCAGCAACTCCCCAGGTGACAAATTCTGACCAGCGCCTGCCAAAATCATCCTCTCATACCAGCCCCTAAACCAGATCCAGGCCATCCCCATTCCTCCCCAATTAGTAAACGCCCCTTGGTTCTCCAGAGTGTGGACTCCCCTTGCGGCAGCAACTTTAATGACAGGTGTGTTCCTGGAGGGAAAATGCAAACCACTGCCTCTGTTATGGGGTCCTTCCACGGCTTCCTAAGCCCATAGGAATGTCCCTCCTACATCCCACCCAGGACCCTAGCCTTCGGACCCGACTTCCCATCATCACCTGCTTAATCTTCCGTGGCTGTTGCATTGGCAGGCTCAGCAGTTTGTCAGCTGCAATCTCCATGAAGAAGGGGTTGAGAATCCGAATCTGTTTAGGGTTGACATCCCAGATGAGGGGAGGCTGTTTCCAGAAACCCTTTCGCACCTAGGAGGATGGGGTCAGAAGAGAGACAGCAGCAGGTGAAGCCCTGTTTCTCAAATCCAACCTAGTGGTCCTCAGCCAGACGAGGGGCTCCAAGTGATGGCAGAGGCCTTCAGGAACACAAGGCGACAGGAAAGGAAGGTGAAGTCTGTGCCAGAGATGGGAGACCAGGAGAGGACCAGGGAAAGAGAGGAGGAGAGGAGCCCCCTCAGGAGGCCAGGTGACCAGGTGTATAAAGCAGAGGGTCAAAGCCATGGACCACTTCCAAGACCATCCACACAGGTAGAAGGGACTAAAGTTTTAGGCTGTCTAAACACTTGACAAAAAAGCCAGATGGGACAGTTCAGCCTGTGACTGATGGCAAAGTGATGTAGTAAACTCTTTCTGGGGACCGTCTGTTAGGACACACGCCTCATTGCTCTAACCTGCCCTCGGCCTGGAGATGGCTGCTGGAGGGTTCCTCGGCTCCCGAGTTCCTCACAGGCAAACACCTACTCAGAAAGCGTTCCTGTCGCAGACAGCCCTGGAGCGTGAGTGCCTTTGGCTGCTGCCACCTGACGCCTGCAGGCTTTTATACCCAGTTGCTGGGGCGGCTTACTGGAACACCACCATTGGAGGGCAGCCTAAAGCGCTGACTGCCGGGAGCCTAGTTCATGCTGTCCCCACTCAGGCTCTTTAGGACTGCCAGGCCGACATCAAGGAGCGAGAGGTCCTGACTCGGGCAGTGTCCCCACCCCCTGGCCTCAGCCCCCAGTCTGTCCCCCAACTTACCCGCTTCTTATCACTCAGGATGGTCTCAATCCAGTGGAAGTCCATTGCCTTGAAAGCCACCAGGACAAGGAGTGTGTCTGGGTTGTTTTCTACTTTGGGGTCGAAGTGGGCAGATTCAGGGTAGAAGAGACGCATGGTGGTCTTGGAGCCCACGTCACCCTCATAGCCAGCCACTGGGGCATTGTTCAATCTGGGGGTTGGGGGGGAGGATTGCCATCACTAGAGGCCTCTGGGCCTGTGTACAGTCCCTGGCTTGGACCAGCAGTAGGAAGAGACAGTCACACACACCTGATGACCACATCGTACTTGTTGATGGCATCTCCCAGTGAGCTGTTCCGCAGCCGGTGCCCGTTCCCCACGACCACGCAGCGGCGGCACCTGAGGCTGCCATAGGAAGAGGAGTGGTCAAGCCCAGAAGTCACCCCTGCTCTACCCCACGCTCGCGGCCCTGGATCTGCCTGGGCCCATCCCAGGACCACTTCCTAGGCCCCCTCAGCCCCTGGTCCCCATGGAGCAGGCATCACCCCATGGTCCTGCTTACGGTCATGCTGACTTTACACCCCTGGGCCAGGCCATGACCGTTTCACACGGGGGCAGGAAAGACGAGAAGGTGCCCAGACCGGAGTCGGGGGAGTGCTGCCTTACCTCTGGATGTTCTCGGGGATAGAGGAACTGGTGATGGCTAGCACCCGGAGGAGCAGGTCCTCTACAAAAAGAGCCAGGCGGAGGGACTGATGCGACAGCCAGCATTCTGAAGGCTGCCTGCCCTCCCTCCACTGCTCCTCAGAGCCCTGGCTGCCTTCTTCTTCCCCTGACCCTGGTGCTGGAGCCGGGCTCAGAACTTGGGCACTGGGGCCAGGGACAGCAGAGAATAAGAAGCACTCTGGTCGTGGTGAGCCTATGGTGCCCACAGAGCTGGGTGGGAACTTACCACTCCCCTTGGTCCCATAGGGCAGCTCGTAAGCAGATGGCGTCTTGACCCAGAAATAATCCTTAAGCTGCAGGAAGATGGGCTGATCCCGGGAGTAGCTGTACAGAGGTGAAAGCCGGGTGGGGATGAGAACAGAATTAATCTTGATGCCAGAAGCAGGGTTAGGCCCATGACTAATATTATAAGGCTGTCACTTCCCTCCCTGGCTTCACCTAACCCATGTCCACCACCAAGTCTGCTCCTTCCTTCTACTCCTCACACTGAGGCTGCCCTCAATCCCAGCTTGCTCCATGCCCTGCTCTACCCTCCTCACCCTTGAGACTTACTTGCCAAAGAGCTTAGAGGCCTTCCTCTCTGCCTCACCCTGGAGGCACGGCTCCTTCTTCTCTGGGATGGGAAAATAAAAACTGGAGAGAAAAAAGGACAGGAGGCAGAAGCCCCAGTCAGACCCAGGGGCCCATGTTCCCGGCAGCCTAAGCCTTCTCCCATGGCGTGAAGGTCCCAAGGTGCCAAGCAGGAATCATCTCAAGTTAAGTTCCACTGATCCAGGTCTTCCTGCCCCTGCACTCCCTGGGTGAGGGTCCAGTGAGATATCCCAGGCCCTACCCGCATCCACCCTCACAGAAACACTCCGTACCAGTAGCTGAAGGGATGAGGTCATGCGCTGGCTTTTGGAACGTTGCTGCCCTCCTAGGTCCCCCGCTCCATGATGCTCCATCCCTAAGCCCCGTCCCTGACAAGAACCCGTGGAACGACATGGAAGGTGAACTCACAGCTCGATGTACCTCTCTTCCCGGGAGATGGAATACAACACCATGACGACCAGGACCAGAGCCAACATGGCCAGGAGCTTCCAGCCTGCAGGACACATGCACAGAGGAGCTAGAGGCAGAAACAGGCAGGTACAGCCCCCATCCACCTTCCCACCTGCCCTCTTCTGAGCCCCTCTGACCCCTAACTCAACAGGAGCAGTCTCTGGTCCTCTCCTGGCCCTGGCTGAGGGCTTGACGCTGATTGTACCCAGTGTCCTTCAAGATGAAGAGAAGGGCCCCTGGCTCCCTGTCTGTCCCTCCACAGCCCCCAGCGGTCCCAGGATCCTGCTGAAGACGGCTTCTGGAGGCCCATCCTCCAGGGTGGGGGAGCCCTCGGACGACACTCACGGGACTTGCTGACCATGTTTCTCAGCAGGCAGCAGGATTCCTGGGGAGAGCTGGCATCCCGGCTGCCTCGGGCCACCTAGGAAATAGGAGTCACAGGTGTCTGGTCGGCTTCACAAACTCTCCTGCCTAGACACTGGAGCAGGACACACCCACTGTCCGCCCCTCCCTTCCTCCAGAAAGCAGGAACCCGTTCCCTTGGGGCAGTCATCCTGAGGGTGACCTTTCTCATCCAGGATTCCTCCTAACTTCCCCAAGGGTGGCATCAGGGATCCAGGTGAGTCCCGCCATGGAAGGGAAAACCGAGGGTCCAGCCCTCACAGACTTGGTCCCAAGCCAGGCTGGCCTACTGCAGCCTCTATGCGTGGTTCTTCTCACCATCCCCTTCTGCATTTTGACCCAGGAAGCGCCAACTCCAGGAGGCAGACAGCTACCCCCGCCCACTGTTGACACGAAAGTTAAGCCAACTCACTGTGTGAGCGCTTGAGTCCAATTTTACCCAACAGAGGGTCACCTATTCTCCACCATCCAAAGCGTCCCTTGGTCAGTGCCTGCCTCTCCATCACCAATCCAGCCAAACAGGTCTGCTCAGGCCAGAGGCCGGGAGTGAGGGTGGGGCTATGACATGGTCCTCATGAGGGCTCCTTGATCCCTTCTAGACTCTAATCAAATGCACACAGTGCTCACGCCTCCCCACCGGCCAAGGGGTAAGCTCAGGGAGGGAAGCTGTTTGAATGGGGAGCACAAGGAGCTGGGAGGGTCTGGCCAGCCAAAGAGGAGTCAGGAGATGCTTCCAGTAAGGGCGAAGACAGTAAGGTGAGGACTGTGCACGGGAAGGGGTGAGCTGCTGTTCCCCCATCACACATGCAAAGGCTGCCTCACAAGCACCAGCTCAGCCAGGGCCACGCCGCAGAGTGACTGCAGAAGAAATTCCTGTGGCTTCCACAGGCACACAAAGAGGCACCAGATGCCACGTGCCAGTTTCTTCCATCCACGCCATGCTTCCTGATGATCTGGATCGGAAGAGTCACTTGGACCACTTCCTAAATACATATTTCAGGTCCCTTCCCTGGAGACCACCGTGGTCAGCCTGAGTATGGCCTGGGACGGGCATTTTCACAAACAGCGCATGTGAATCTGACGGTCCATCAGGAAAGGGAGGCAAACACTAGTGTTGTGCACCAATGGAAACCTTCCATGTTTTCATAGGAGCTGGGGATAGCATCTGGACGAGGTCTGGTCCATTTTACACACCATTAACCAATGACCCTCAGCCCTGTCCTGTGATGAAGTCAATGTCCTGCTCCCCAGCGGACTCATTCCCGAGCCCACAAACACTGAAGAATCAGAGTCTTGAGTCAGAGGAAACAGCCAGGCAGGGACCAGGGTCAGATTCCCTTGGGAGAGTCAGAAGCACCATCCCCAAACCCCAGAGGGCATGGAGCCTGGCCCTGTCCAGTAAAGAAAAGTGATCGAAGCCGGACGCGGTGGCTCAAGCCTGTAATCCCAGCACTTTGGGAGGCCGAGGTGGGCGGATCACAAGGTCAGGAGATCGAGACCATTCTGGCTAACATGGTGAAACCCCGTCTCTACTAAAAAATACAAAAAACTAGCCGGGCGAGGTGGCGGGCGCCTGTAGGCCCAGCTACTCCGGAGGCTGAGGCAGGAGAATGGCGTAAACCCGGGAGGCGGAGCTTGCAGTGAGCTGAGATCCGGCCACTGCACTCCAGCCTGGGTGGCAGAGCGAGACTCTGTCTCAAAAAAAAAAAAAAAAAAAAAAAAAGAAAAGTGATCGGTTTGTAATCAGCACAAGTTCCCAGGTAAAGGTGTTGTCCTAGTAACTTCCCAGACAGCTCTTCTGAAAGGGGCATGCCTTCCCTACCCCTCACCCCACGGCAACCTCTGAGTCATTCCCTACACACGGCCCTCCTCCTCGCCTTCATAGCATTTCCCATCTGTCATCAGCTTAGTTACTTGTTTGCTTTCTGTCTGTCTCCCCAACTGAGATATAAGCTCTGGGCGGGTTGGAATTGGGTCTGTCCCGTTCGCAGCTCTAGTCCCACATGTAGCTCGCTGCCTGGCACACAGTAGAGTACATCAGAAAGTACTGAATGTGTACCAGGCTGGTTACCGTGGACGACCACACCTCCCTCTCTGACCTGCAGTTTCCTTACTGTCAAACTGAGAAGTCAGCCTATTCCCGCTGCTCAAAAAAGGCCAGATCCGTCCCATGGGCATCCCAGAGTCATTCTTAGACAAGTGGAATCTTTGGCCCCCTTCCAGACCTATAAAATCAGAATGTGCATTTGAACACGATAGCCTGGCGATTCATATATCTGTCTGAGTTTGAGAAGTACTGGTCAAGCCTGATGTTCTTGATTATGGCTGAAGAGGAGACTCACCTGAAGTACTTAAATTGTTTTTTTTTTTTTTTTTAAGTGAGTATCTGGGCCCCAACACCTAGAAATTCTGAGTTAATTCATGTAGCCCAGCACTGGAATTCGCTGAAGCCCCCTGGGTGACTCTAAAGCGCAGCCAAGGTTCAGAACCACTGGTCTGGATGATCTGTGGGTGATCTGAAAGCACACTTCTCAAACCTTGATGTGCACATTGTGACTCAGAGGGTGCCAGATGGGGGTGCAGGGCAGGCAGGGATTTGCATTCTAACCAGCTCCCTAATGGGGCCTGCTGTGTGGCTGGAACGACTCTTTGAGTTGCAGTGCTCCGAACCAGGATCCCTCCAGCTCTAACACTTCAGGACCTTATGAACTGCAGCCTCTCTCACCCTCCCTGCTCCCTCTCTACATCTCCCTTGCATGACCAGCGTGCACTTCATCTTCCTTTCTATTCATAAGTCACAGCATTGGCTGCACAATGCAATGACCTGAGGAGCTTCAACATTTACTAGGCCCCACTCTCCAAGATGTTTATTTGATTGGTTAGGGGTGGGGCCCAAGCATGAATAGTGAATAGTGAAACGAACCAGCGGCCCACCTCCTCTGTGATTCTAAAATGCAGCCTGGGTGGGGAAACACTACTCATTTCACCTTTTGTGAAAGACAAATACTCAGACATCCTCCAGGGCTGTCCTCCAGGGAAAAGACCTTTGGCGTCAGAGGTGAGCAGCCCTAACCAGACCTGAACAACAAGACAATTAGCCCTTCTTCGACCTCTTCCCCAGTAAAGTTCTACATTGTCTTGTCTTCATTCCAAAATAGCGTCAGTGTTGCGCTAAGTAGACTGGGCGAGTCTTAGGGCTTGCTCTGCTATCGAGCGATTTCACGAGCCCACCCCCTCCCCTTGTGGGGCCAAGCGAGAGGACTGCTCAGTGGCCCCAGGCATTCCAGAGCTTCCGGGGCTGGCTGCTGCCTCAAGACAACATGGCGCCTTCTCCCAGCAGCTACCCCACATTGCTGGTCTAGCTCTAAGCATGAAGGGCTGGAGAAAAGCCACAGTAGAATACCTGGGTGGGAAAGCAGGCATCAAATCCACTCGTGTCCAAGGGGACCAGCTTCTCACCAGGAGGTCCAGTGGAGGCAGAAACCATGTCTCCTGCTGCCCAGCATTCATGGCCTAACATACAGTGAGTACTCGGCAGGTACCCGCCAAACCAAGAGAGGCAGAACTAGATATGCCCCCAGGGGCACAGTGTGATGCCCAGCCCCTCAGAGACCCTGGACCCATAAAAGTGATATGGCTTAATGTTCTGGGGAAGGGGTCTGGGAAGACCAGAGGGGCAGACGCTCGCAGTGTACTTGCTGGGTCTGTGATCATAAGCGATCACTTATTCTTACTGTCCTCAGTTTTTTTGTTTTTTGGTTTTTTTCCAGACAGAATCTTGCTCTGTCACCTAGGCTGGAGTGTAGTGGTGCCATCAGCTCATGGCAACCTCTGCCTCCCAGGTTCAAGTGATTCTTGTGCCTCAACCTCCTGAGTAGCTTGGACTACAGGCATGTGTCACCACGCCCAGCTAATTTTTGTATTTTCAGTAGAGATGGGGTTTCTCATGTTGCCCAGGCTTGTCTTGAACTCCTGGCCTCAAGTGATGCACCCACCTTGGCATCGCAAAGTGCTGGGATTACAGGCGTGAGCCACCACGCCTGGCCATCACTGTCCTCAGTTCTGTAGGGAAAACCTGGAGCCCTGTCTGCCTGCTGCCTACCTCTAGACTCTCCTACCTTCCCTCTTCACCCCAAATCCTTCCACCTAGACACCAGATCCACCTCACCTTCACAGAATAGCCTCCAGTCGACTTCTCTTTGCCCTGTGTCTCCCACCTCTCCTTCTCTATTCTCTGACTTATAAACATGCTCAAGCCTCTTTCTTCCTAAAAAAAAAAAAAAACCAACAAACCTCTCTCTGCTCTTCAAGCTACCCCTGCATCTCCCTCGTTCCCTCCAGTGATCAAACTTCTTCACCTGTACTACACCCTCATTTCCTACTCTATCCCCCGACCCCTACACCAGTCCTTCCGCCCTTGTTTTTATTCTGAAATTGCTCTTGCTGAGGCCAGGGACCTTCTAATTGCCAAACCTAAGAAAGGTCTATTGTCAGTCTCCACTGTGCTTGGAGGCCTTTGATGCTGTTGGCCATGACTCCTCCTTGCTTCTAAGTCAAGGTCAAGATTCCCTCCAGGTTTTCCTCCTGACTCCCGGACAGTAGGCTCTGCTGCCGGGGCCCACCCTTTTTCTTTTTCTTTCTTTTTTTTTTTCTGAGAGGGAGTCTCCCTCTGTCACCCAGGCTGGAATGAAGAGGCACGATCCCACTGGAACCTCTGCCTTGCAGGTTCAAGTGATTCTTGTGCCTCCCAAGTAGCTGGGATTACAGGCACCCACCACCATGCCTAGCTAATTTTTGTATCTTTAGTAGAGACAAGGTTTCACCATGTTGGCCAAGCTGGTCTCAAACTCCTGACCTCAAGTGATCCGCTCAACTCAGCCTCCCAAAGTGCTGAGATTACATGCGTGAGCCACCAAGGGTCCACCCTTTAAATGCTGGCATTCTCAGGGGCGCTGTCCTTGAACCTCTGCTTCTCCCCTGCTACACATTTTCACGGGACAAGTTCACTTGTTTTCAGAGGTTCAGCTACTATTCATACACTGATGATTCGAGCTCTTTATTTTCAGCGCTAATTTCTCTTCCACACCCCATCCTAATATTTCTAATATTCTAGCTGGATGATCTTAAATTCCTCAAATGGAAGATGTTCAAAGCTAGCCTCTCTCCTTGCTCCCAACCCCCATATTACCAACCCAGTCTCCCAACACTTCCCTCTTTTTTTTTTTTTTTTTTTTTTTGCGGCAGAGTCTCGCTCTGTCGCCCAGACTGGAGTGCAGTGGCGCAATCTCGGCTCACTGCAAGCTCCGCCTCCCGGGTTCACGCCATCCTCCTGCCTCAGCCTCCCGAGTAGCTGGGATTACAGGCGCCCGCCACCTCGCCCGGCTAGTTTTTTGTATTTTTAGTAGAGACGGGGTTTCACCATGCTAGCCAGGATGGTCTCGATCTCCTGACCTCGTGATCCGCCCGTCTCGGCCTCCCAAAGTGCTGGGATACACTTCCCTCTTTCACCCACCCCTCATGGTTACTAAATATTATCAGTTATACCATTTGCTCATATTCTAGCAAATGCTTGCCAAGCTCCTTACCACAGGCCTGGCATCATAGGTGAAACTGGGGATGCCAGATTTTACAAAACTCAGCCCCAGTGTGAAGGTCACATTGTCGAGACCCTCAGAAATACTTCAGAGTGTAGCCCTCCAGCTCCCCTTCCAGAGCCACAGCCTGGTTCCAGATCCCACCCCAAGTTACAGCTTCCTAACTGGTCTCTTCACTACAAGTGTTTCCTCACTCATGCCCCTTCCTGGAAACTGCCAGCATGGTATCCTTCTAAGAAATGATACGGATCAAACCACCCTCTCGCTTCAATTGCTCCGCATTCCTTACACGAAGCCAAGGCTCCTTAGCAGGTAACCAGGCCCCTTCAGTCTGCGGCCATGAGAATTGCAAATGCATCTCTTACCCTCCTCCCAAGCACACTAAGGGAGCCACCTTTTCCCTCCCACTGTAGCTGCCACATCCCTTTTCCACCTTTATTAAGGTGCCTGCTATGGTTTGAATGTGTCCCCCGAAGTCCACGTGCTGCAACTTGATCCCCAGTGCAACAGTGTAGGTAGGGCCTAATAAAAGGTGTTTAGATCATGGAGCTCTGCTCTCATGATTGGGTTAATGCCATTATTGTGGGACTGGGTTCCTTATAAAAGGCCAGTTAGGTCCCCTCGTGATCTGTCCTGCCATTTCACTTTCCACCATGGGAGGATGCAGCAAGAGGGCCCTTGCCAGAGCAGCCCCTTGATCTTGGACTTCCCAGCCTCCAGAACCATGAACCAAATAAAATTCTATTAATTATAATGTACTCAATCTGTGGTATTCTGTTACAGCCACACAAAACGACTAAGACAGAAAATTGGTGCCAACAAGTGGAGAGGGGAGGAGAAAGCAGGGGAGGGGAGGGGAAAGCAGGAGAGGGGAGAGGAAAGCAGGGGAGGGGAGAGGAAAGCAGGGGAGGGGAGAGGAAAGCAGGGGAGGGGAGAGGAAAGCAGGAGAGGGGAGAGGAAAGCAGGGGAGGGGAGGGAAAGGAAGAAGAGAGAGAGAGCAGAGAGGGAGGGAGGGGAGGGAGAAAAGGAGGGAGGGAGGGAGGGAGGCAGGCAATAAAGAGGGATTAGAAGATCTGTAGGGAAAGTCTGAAACTTCTTAAACTAAGTGGTTGTGATCAGAATGGTGGTAGAAATATGGATGGTAAAGGGGATTCTGATGAGGTCTCTATATCTGAAGATTAACGTACTGGAAACTGACATAACAGTCATCCTTGTTATAAAGCAGCAAAGAATGTGGCTACATTACGTCCAAGTCCTCAAACTGTATAGCAGGCAGAACTTAAGAGTGATAAACTAGGCTATTTGGTGGAAGAAATATCTAAGCAGCAAAGCATCTGGGTTGCTCTATGACTTATTTTAACTGTATACTTATTTTAACTGTAAAATGTGAGAAGAAATAAATAATTTAAAGATGAAATTTATAAAGAAAAGCAGGGTTGGGTGCAGTAGCTCACATCTGTAATCCCAGAACTTTGGGAGGCTGAGGTAGGCGATCATTTGAGGTCAGGAGTTCGAGACCAGCCTGGCTGACATGATGAAACCCCATCTCTACTAAAAATACAAAAAAATTAGCTGGGCATGGTGGCACACACCTGAAATCCCAGCTATTAAAGGCTAAGGCAGGAGAATGGCTTGAACCCGGGAGACAGAAGTTGCAGTAAGCTGAGATCGTACCACTGAACTCCAGTCTGGGCAACAGAGGGAGACTCCATCTCAAAAAAAAGAAGAAAAGAAAGAAAAGAAAGAGGAAGGAAGGAAGGGAGGGAGGGAGGGAGGGAGGGAATTTATAACGAAAAGCAAAACAGAACTTAGAGACTGGAAGGATTCTGAGACTGGCCCTGTAGTAGAGAAAGAGCTTTCAGGAGAGGAAAACAAGGGTGCAGGCATGTTACCATTTGATAGTTTGATAAGAATATTAGTATGGACCACTTGATAAGGAGTTAGTATTGGCCAGAGACACTGTTTGATAGGAATATTAGTACAATAAGAATGAAGCCAGAGGCTATTCATCAAGAAAATGAGAATGATCCCAAAGGCACTGCAAAGATGACCTGTGATCACAACCCTGGAGTGCCAAAATCTGAAGGAAGTAACTATATCAAAAGCCATGTCTTGGGAACCCGCAGGACCTGTGGCTCACTGTCCAGGGCCACCTCAAGTCTCTGCTCCCACATTTGGGCACAGTGCTCCTCGGCCTCCCCAGCTATGGCTCAAATGGGCCCAGATGCAGCTTGACCTACCACTCTAGAAGGTGCAAGTGGTGAGTCTTGGTGGCATCCACATGGTCCTAATGCCACTGGAGTACAGAATGCAAGGGCTATGGGCCTGGCTCCTTCCAACTAGACTTCAAAGGATACTGCAGACAGCCTGGGGACCCAGGCAGAGACTTGTTGCAGGGGCAGAGCCACAACCAGGGAGCCCTCTGTAGGGCAATGCCCAGCAGAACTGTGGAGTCAGAGCTGCTCAGAGTCCCCAGGAAGCCTAGTGGAGCTGCGGGAGTAAGGGCGTCCTGACACCCCACAACTGCAGAGCTACCAGTGTGCAACAGCAACCTGGGGGAGATGCAGGCACAAGACTTCAACCTGTGAGAGCTGCTGCATGGAATGAGCCCAGCAAAGCCAGAGAAGCAGTGCTGCTGGAAGCCTTGGGGGCCCAGGTCCCTACCCAAGTGTGTCTGGAAGGCAGGACATGGAGTCGAAAAAGATTATTGGACAAGTTGGGATTTAGTATTATTTTCCCTGCTGGGTTTTTGGAGTTGTTTGGACCAGTTGCCCCTTTCTTCTTGCCTATCTCTCCCTTTTGGAATGGAATACCTGTCCTATGCCTGTCCCATCACTGTAGACAGGCATGCTTGATTTCACAGCCCATGACTGGAGGGGAATTTGCTTCAGAATGAACCATGCCTTGAGTTTCACCCACAGCTGACTTAGAGGAGACTGTGGACTTTGGACTTTTAATGTGGTGCTGAAACAAATAAGAATTTGGGATTATAGGTAAGAAGCAAATGTATTCTGCATGTGACAAGGACATACATTTTGGGGACTGGGGCAGAATGCTATGGTTTAAATGTGTCCCTCAAAGTTCATGTGCTAGAAACTTGATCCTAAATGTAACAATGTTGTGAGGTGGGGTCTCATAAGAGTAGGCCATGAGTGCTGTGGGAAGTCAGGGACCCCAAACGGAGGGACTGGCTGGAGCCGCGGCAGAGGAACATAAATTGTGAAGATTTCATGGACATTTATCAGTTCCCAAATAATACTTTTATAATTTCTTATGCCTGTCTTTAATCTCTTAATCCTGTTATCTTCATAAGCTGAGGATGTACATCACCTCTGGACCACTGTGATAACTGTGTTAACTGTATAAGCTGATTGTAAAACATTTGTGTCTGACCAATATGAAATCAGTGCACCTTGAAAAAGAACAGAATAGTAGCAGTTTTTTTTTTTTTTTTTTTTTTTTTTTTTTGAGACAGAGTCTCGCTCTGTCGCCCAGGCTGGAGTGCAGTGGCCGGATCTCAGCTCACTGCAAGCTCCGCCTCCCGGGCTCACGCCATTCTCCTGCCTCAGCCTCCCAGGTAGCTGGGACTACAGGCGCCCGCCACCTCGCCCGGCTAGTTTTTTGTATTTTTTAGTAGAGACGGGGTTTCACCGTGTTAGCCAGGATGGTCTCGATCTCGTGACCTCGTGATCCACCCGTCTCGGCCTCCCAAAGTGCAGGGATTACAGGCTTGAGCCACCGCGCCCGGCCCTGGAGTGGGTTCCTTATAAAAGGACAATGAGATCCCTTCCTGTTCTCTCTCTCCACCTTGCCCTTCTTCCGTCTGCCGTGAGATGATGCAGCAAGAAGACCCTCACCAGATGTGGCCTCTAGATCTTGGACATCCCAGCCTCTGGAACTGTGAGGCAAATAAACTTCTGCTCCTTATAAATGACCTACTTGGTGGTAATGGCAGCACAAAACAGACTAAGATAACATCCTAACCCTCCACATCCTGCTCACTGAGACCATCCCACTCTGGCAACATCTGGCTCAAATGGTTCCTCTCCTATGAAGGTTTGACCTATACTTCCAAATGACTGATGTTTTGGTTCCCATGAAACATTGTTTATACCTTAATTTCAGCACTTAGAGATAACATAATTTTATATTATATGAGCTTTTCATGTCTTGCCCACTATCCCATGACCTCTGAGATTGGAGACATTTTTATACCAAGAGCCCACCAGAGTAAGTGGGAATATGCTTTATGGTATAATGTAATTTTGTGTTATATAATTCTGTGCTTTCCTAGCTTGCCTAAATGACCTCTGTGGTCAGGAACTTTTTTGAATCTGCAGATTCCATTAAACTGCCAAGTATGTAGCAGATGTTTTATAAACATCTGACAAATAAGTAATAACATGTGAATAAAGATGTATTGCATGTTCCATTAACAACTGAAATGTACTGCACGCTCTAAACGCGAAACCAGGATCTCTCAATCTCTGCACCACTGACTTTGGGGGCCAGACAGTTCATTGCTGCGGGGTCTGTCTTGTGTATTATGGGATGTTTAGCAGTCAGCTCTGGCCTCTACCCGCTAGACACCAGTAGGAAATCCCTCTTCTCAGGTGTGACAAAATGTTTCCAGACATTTCCAAATGCTGAGAACCACTGTGCTAGATGCTTCTAAGGGCCGTGCAAGTATTAAATAAGATCTCAACCCGGTGGGTTCAACATGATAATTACCTCCATTGTAGAGCCAGGGAACTAAGGTGAGAAAGGGGTCAGTAACGGGCCTAGGTTGTACAGCTCGTGAGGAGTGGAGCTGGGGCTGGAATTCTAGCTCCTTCACCCAGAACCTCCATATCCTATGGCTTCTAAAACCATCCTGTGCAGACTGGCTCCCTAGCCTCCATGATCCCTGGGATGTCCACCCTGCCCTATACAGCAATTAGGGGAAGGGGCTTCGAGCACATCCAAGTCCTTCAAAGGCTCCACACAGTGACGAAGAGCCTGTCGAGCCCCTTCTCAGCCACACTTCCACACAAGACACAGTCTCTAGCCCCCACAGCCCAGGTGCTCTCTGGAAGCTCTGAGTGCGTGTTCAAGACACACAGCTCTATTTGTGGGATCACTAACGCCTGCCAGCTGGATAACAGACTTCCATGAATCTGACCATTTTTTGCAGCCACATCCCACCACTGGCACAGACTCACTCTCTCCACTATAGGCCAGGTCTCCCGGGCTACGGACTCCTCTGGCTTCCCTGCTAAACCTCAGCGCCGGCCTGGGCTGTACCTGCTTCCACACATCACAGCCTGTCCAGGAGTGAGTCTCCACTGTGTCTGCCAACCCACAGCGATTCCTCTTGGCTTAGTGTCCACTGCCCACGTTCTACAGGGGACTCAAGCTGGACTGTGCAGTTAACGTCATTAATACAACTGCCAGGTACAGTGAGAGCAGAGTACAGGCTGGGGAGTTCTCCCACAGGGTTAGAAACCACCCAATCAACACTTGAATACAGATGGTCCACTAACTGCAAGTCCCCAGAACAGACCGGTCATCTGTAAAACTCCTCCTCAGCTCCAAAACCTCCATGGGCTCCTCTTCTCACGGGGAGAGTCCGGGTCCTTACTGTGACCCACAGAGACACACGAGGTCTACTGGCCAGCACCTCCTCCCTCCTTGCCCAAATCCTCCCAACGCAGGCTGCCTGCATTAGTCTGTTTTCATGCTGCTGATAAAGACATGCCCAAAACTGGGAAATTTATAAAGAAAAAGAAGTTTAATGGACTCACAGTTCCACATGGCTGGGGAGGCCTCACAATCATGACAGAAGAAAAAAGGTACATCTTACATGGCAGCAGGCGAGAGAGAAGGAGAGCCACATGAAAGGGGAAACCCCTTACAAAATCATCAGCTTTCGTGAGACTTACCGCCATGAGAACAACGTGCGGAAACCGCCACCATGATTCAATTATCTCCACCAGGTCTCTCCCATGACACATGGGAATTATGGGAGCTACAATTCAATATGAGATTTGGGTGGGGACACAGTCACACCGTATCACTGCCCAGCACACACCCAGCCTCACCAGGTCTAGGGGGCTAGCTAGGCATGCTCCCTCCTCTGGGCATTTGTGACTTCTGTTCACTCAGTCTACAATGCTTTTCTCTAGACAGGGGCTTGGCTATCGCTCTCCATCCAGCTGTTTACTCAGCTTCTCTACTTCCCAGCAACAACTCCACACCCAACACTGCAGGTCCCGGTCCCTGCTTGCAAAGATGTTTCTCTTGTTTTGCCTGCTGCTTTATCGCCCGTGTCGACAATAGTGCCCGGCACCCAGTGGGCTCTCAATAAAAACATGTTGAGTTAATAAATGGATCTGTTCATCGGATGGCATCGCCCCAGTGACGGTGGAACAGAATGGAAGAGGCAGTGACAGTCAGATATCCTTTGGCCCCTGTGGCACAGCCCCTGGCTGGACACTGCAGCCTCACCCCATCATTGAACACTGTGATCACGGCACGCCTGGGCATGGGGAGGCTTCCTGGCTCATTAGAGTCGGCAGAGAGCACAGTGAGTAACTGACCAGCTAACTGCCTCAGGGCCACGCATGGGAGGATGGAAACATCTCTCAGGCTGTCTGACCTTTGAGGGAAAGGAGCCAGACAGGCTTCCACCTACAGCAAAAGGCGCTCTCTGTTCCCACCCTCGGGCTCCACAGGCTACCCCCGCATCCGCCCCTGCAGCCTGGCACTGCAGACTCCTGTATAGAAACATTGTATCACCCGTGTATCAGCTGCCAGTCACAAGACACCAACCACTTGAAAATCATACCCAGGGCAGGGCCCCATGGCTCATGCCCGTAATCCCAGCACTTTGGGAGGCCGAGGAGGGCAGATTGCTTGAGGTCAGGAGTTCGAGACCAGCCTGGGCAACATGGTGAAACCCCATCTCTACAAAAAATACAAAAATCAGCCAGGCATGGTAGCATGTGCCTGTAATCCCAACTACTTCAGAGGCTGAGGTGGGACGATCATTTAAGCCCGGTAGGTAGAGGCTGCAGTGAGCTGAGATCAGGCCACTACACTCCAGACCAAGTGAGATCCTATCTCAAACAAAAAGAAAAGAAACAAGAAAATCATATCCTGGTGTCTGTCTGGGAGGGACAGAGGCTTTGAATTCCCTTCTCAGGGTGAGAAAGCTGAAGCCAGCGTGACGAGGTGGGAGACAAGAAAGCAGGGCCAGGCTCAGGATACAGGAGAAATCCAGGGCCTGTGTGGACCTGCCCCAGGTCCTGGTCAGGGGCTCCCAGGCACTCCTGCCTCCCAGAAGCAACGCACCCACCCCAAGGATCCAAAGCCAAAGGTTCTGATGTCTGGGGCTGGAATCTGGCTTCCCACCAGCACAGCCAGTGCCCTGCCTCGCTGACCCCAGATGCCTGTCATGAGAATGGTGGACTGCACCAGCCCCATCACATCCCACTTGGTCACCCCAGCCCCATGTGGCCACTGAGTATTTGCAATGGGGCCAGTCTACACTGACATGTGCTTTAAGTGGGAAATACACACTAGGGTTCACAGATTTAGTACCACACACACAAAAAAAGAATAAAATATCACCTTCATTATTTTATACTCATCCCATGTTGAAATGCCAAGATTTTGGCTATATTGGGTTAAAATATTAAAATGAATTTCACCTATTGATTTTTACCTTTTAAAACCATGGCTAAATTTAAATGTTTTAAAAGTAATTTAAAATTACATGTGGCTTATATTTCTGGCTCCCATTCTATTTTGACTGGACACTGTTGCGCTAAAAAATCTCCAGGATTCCTACTAGCTCACACTTCCTATGACCCAAAGACAGTGGTGTCCACCCTCAAGTGCCTGCTGGAAGCACCAGGAGAGTTTATTAAGCTTCGTCGGTTCCCAAGGTTCCCAAGGCTCCACGTCAGAAAGGCTAAATTAGGGCTGAGATGCCTGTGGGGGTGTCCCGTTCATTCTGACTTGCAGTCAAAGCACATCAAAGTCAAAAAGACCTCATTCTTCCCCCTGCCTCCATCCCCCTCCTCCTGGGCCATCTGGCCCCTGGGTACGGAAACACATTCAAGGTTGACACTGCTCCTCCCCAGCCTACACAATCACCTCTACCCTGCCTCAACCCAACTCTTCCTGATCCCCTGATATGCTGCCCCAGTGCCTGCAAGGGGCGGGCCACCCAGCTACCCACCTCACATACCCTGCCAGAGACCGCACAGTTGGGCAGCCATGTTTGAGTTATCAAGCAGGTCCGATGAAACTGGTTCGCCTGAGCCTTCTCTCTTCTGGCCAAGACCTGTGCCCTAGGCACTGGCTACTGAGACTAAACCCTGTCTCTGCCACTTGCAAGGCATGTGACTGCAGACCCTGCCCCATCTCTACAAAAATAAAAATACAATTAGCTGGGTGTGGGGGCACACACCTGTAGTCCTAGATACAGGAGGACCCCCTGAGTCCAGGAGATCGAGGCTGCAGTGAGCTATGATCGACCCCTGCACTCCAGCCTGGGTGACAGAGGGAAACCCTGTCTCAAAAAAAAAAAAAAAAAAAGAACAGGAGTTGGTCATGTTATAAATGTTGAGACATCTGGAATCAGTGGTTGGGACCCAAGCCCAGACCCTTCTTCCGGCCTCCTCTCCTCCCGGCCACAGTTTTCTCCCTGCATGGGGTTCAGACTACCCAGTCCCTCACTCCCCACATCCAGCTCTGTCACATCCTGCTGCTTTATTTTCTTTGTGGCAGTTAAACCACACTGTTCCAAGTATCAATTAGACTGCACACTCTGAGCAAGCAGGGACTTCTTATGTCCCATAGTATCTCCAGCACTAAATGTAATGCCTGACACATGGTAGATAATTGACAAATATTTAAATGAATGGAGGTCTGAATTCATCAGCAAACAATAAGATGACTGTGAGCAGAAAGTTTCATCAAGTTAAAACACGCCAGGTTTATTTTGAAAAGACCTGGGCGTCTAAGGCACAAGGGGCTTGCTAGAAGCTTATACTGGAAGCTGGCAGAGCCAGCACACTTTCTGCCAAATGCATGTTGATGAGCTCACAAGGACCCCCTTTCTCCCCAGGCAAATGATGTGGTTTCTGCAGAACTGGGGTTGTCATGTCCGACTGATCTTAACCACTTACCAGCTCCACGTCTGCTGTACCACGTCACTGATGTCAGACAATAAACTCCGTGCAGTCCCAGGAGAGCTGCAGGCTTGAGGACACCCTAATACCAGGAAATCTCCTTCCTCCCTACTTATTTCCTCCTAAAGAGGGTCAACCTGAAATGAAACCCCAGGACCAAGCCCCAGGAAGCGCAAGGTACACGTGGCCTCCAGGAGCCAGTGAAAAGGGCTACGGACTCAGACCCATGGGCTATTCCAGTCACTGGCCAGGTGACCTTGACAATCTCAAAAGCCTCAGATTCCTCATCTGTAAATTACGGGTAACTGCCTTTAGGTCAGTGGTGTTAAGGAAAATAATTGTGCATGTATATATATATGTGTGTGTGTATATATATGTGTGTGTGTATTGTGTATATATACGTATATATATGTGTATATATAAACACATGACCAAGTTATCACAGGTGTTCTGAGCCTCAAAACACACCCCAGTATTTCAACTTCACAACATTAGGTATGGGCCAAACACAGAGCGAGAACTCTGTATCTGGAAGGTGTCAGTGACACTGAGTTCTGCCCTCCCCAGACACATGGCAGCCCTTCTCCATTCAAGCATTGGCCCAGCCCATCAACGAGAGAGATCCACTGCCACTGGCCCCACCACGACCCCAACCACACTCAGGCTCCTCCTCCTGGCTGCTGGGTCCACACCATATGCTACACAGGACCTTGCGGCAGCCAGGGAGGCAAGGAGAGGCACTGCCACCCAGGCTCTGCCCTGCACTGAATGCAGATCCACCTACTGAGCCAGACTCAAGGGCTCACTGCTGGGGTTATGTGGGAGAAGGGGTGAGGAAAAGGAAGGCGACCACATTGGGGAAGTCACACTCTGTCTTTCCAAGTGCCGCACCTCCTAGAGTCAGCACCCAAGCCCCTGATTAATCGCTCTCCAAAGCAGCACCCCCATTCCAGAACAGACCTTTTCAGAGCTGGTCCACCACTCAGCAGGCACAGGGCTGCCAAGTTCTCAAGACATCATGCTTTGAGTAAGTCAGGCATAATGCACGTCATCAACAAATACTTGAATATATCAGCACTCCCATAAAACAACAACAAAAACAAGTAAGCAAAGGGAAAAGCAAGGGACGGACAGGATCAAGCAATTGCACTTCTGGGTATGTTTCCAAAATATTTGAAACCAGGATGTCAAAGAGATATCTGTACACCCATGTTCATAGCAGCATTATTGACTTCGCAATAGCTAATGTGGAGGCAATCCCCCAAGTGTCCATCAGTGGATGAACAGATCAACAAAATGTGGTCTGTGCATACAATGGAATATTATCCAGCCTGAAGAAAGGAAATTCTGCTACCAGTATGGATCAACCTTGAAGGTACTATGCAAAGTGAAATAAGCCAGTCTCGAAAAGACAAGTCCTGCATCATTCCACTTATAAGAGATACTCAAAGTAGTCAAACTCATAGACGCAGAAAGCAGAATGGTGGCTGCCAAGGGCTGGGGGGAGACGGAAATGAGGAGTTTTTGACTAGCGGGTAGGATGTTTCAGTTTGGCAAGATGAAGAGAGTTCTGGAGATGGATGGTGGCACATTCCGAAAGTGCTTAATGCCACTGAATTATACAAACAAAAACGGTTAAGATGGTAAATATAAGCTTGTGCTTGTGTGTTTTACCATAACAACCACCAAAACCATCAAAGGAATAAAAAAAAAAAAAAAAAAAAGCAAAGAACGCAAAAAGGCAATTCACAGATTCAACCCCAACACTTGATGGACATATGAAAAGATGCTGCAGCTCACTCATGACCAGGGAATACAGACTAAAACCAAGGATCATTTCCTTCCACATTGCTGGTAGAAGTACAAATTGACACAAAGGCTTAGAGGAGCACTTCACAATATCGAGTGAGGCTGAAGATATGCATATTTTACAATCTGGTAATTCCCTTTTCAAGTATATAAGTACAACCCACTCCAGGATATTTATCAGGCAGTGCTGCAATAGCAAAAAAACTGGAAACAACTATCATCAGTATAGCCATGGCTAGATACACTGTGCTACATTCATGAAACTGAATACTATACAGCCACGTAAACTGAAGAAATCAATCCATATGGGTCAACTGGGATAAACTTGAAGACATAAATATTAACTTTTTCAAGTCAT
This sequence comes from Trachypithecus francoisi, assembly GCF_009764315.1. Taxonomy (NCBI): domain Eukaryota; kingdom Metazoa; phylum Chordata; class Mammalia; order Primates; family Cercopithecidae; genus Trachypithecus; species Trachypithecus francoisi. The sequence continues at coordinate 114,353,170 of NW_022681473.1, read as the reverse complement.
GCCTGTAATCCCAGCACTTCGGGAGGCCAAGGCAGGAGGATTGCTTGAGCCCAAGAGATTGAGACCAGCCTTGATAACACAGCAAGATTTCATCTTTATTTAAAAACTAAAAAACAAAATAAACAACTTAGCTGGGCTTGGTGGCTTATGAATGTCATCATCCCAGTTCCTCAGGAGGCTGAGGTGGGAGGATCACTTGAGCCCAGGAGATGGGAGGTGGCAGTGAGCTACGATCAAGCCGCTATACTCCAGTCTGGGTGACAGAGCAAGATCCTGTCTTAAATAAAATACTAAAAGTAAAAACTTATGTTAAAAGGTGTTGCAAAAACAAAGTATTAGTCCAAAACAATACTATTTATGTGTGTAAACAGTGTGTGCTTGTGTGTATGATGAAAGAATAAAATACAGGTATACACCCAACTTCGAGTGATAATTGTATTCTGGGGAGATTGGGAAGAATAAAAGAGGTCACAGGGCATGTCTTTGGTTCTATACTTGTAATACTTTATTTCTTAAAGGAGAAAAATCTAACATCATATGAGAGATAATATTCCCATTTGTTCAACCCGGCAGATTATCACATGCAAGTCTGTTACATTAATATTTATATAGATGAAATATTTTCATATTAATAGAGATAGTGAAGAAATATAAATTGAGAAGCTAAACAAAGAAAGATGAATATATTCATCTACATAAAATGTAAGTGAGACAGCAAGTGCACGAGAGAGAGGGAGGAGTAGAGAGAAGGCAAATGAAACACTTAAAACACAACTGAGGCCGGGCATGGTGGCTCACGCCTGTAATCCCAGCACTGTGGGAGGCCGAGGCGGGTGGATCACCTGAGGTCAGGAGTTAGAGACCGATCTGGCCAACATGGTGAAACCCTGTCTCTACTAAAAATACAAAAATTAGCCAGGCGTGGTGGTGCGCACCTGTAATCCCAGCTACTCAAGAGGCTGAGGCTGGAGAATTGCCTGAACCCAGGAGGTGGAGGTTGCAGTGAGCCAAGATCGTGTCATTGCACTCCAGCCTGGGCAACAAGAGCAAAACTCCTTCTCAAAAGAAAAAAAAAAAAAAGACAACTGAAAAACTAAAGTACATTTGCAACCTATACATATCAGTAAATTCCCTGAGCCTATAACATGTTCATGTAAATTAGAAAGAAAAAAAAAAACAAGAAACCTAATTTAAAAATAGGCAAAGGGCTGGGCGCAGTGGCTCACGCCTGTTATCCCAGCACTCTGGAAGGCCAAGGTAGGTGGATCATTTGAGATACGGAGTTCGAGACCAGCCTGGCCAACATGGTGAAACCCCCGCCTCTACTAAAAATACAAAAATTAGCCAGGCCCACGTGGTGGTGGGTGCCTGTAATCCCAGCTACTTAGGAGGCTGAGGCTGGAGAATTGCTTGAACCCAGGAGGTGGAGGGTGCGGTGAGCCAGGATTGAGCCACTTCATTCCAGCCTGGGAGACAGAGCGAGACTGTCTCAAAAAAATAAAATAAAATAAAATAAAATAAAATAAAATAGGCAAATAACATGAATATTTACCTGAATGTAAAGAAATGAATGGCAAATAAGAAACTATGGTCATCTACATCTACAAATTCCAGCGTGATGGAGACATTGTATTTCACTCATCATAACAGCAGAACACAAGGGGCCTGAGCTCTCATGGATGTATAAGGAAGTGAAAACTAGGGCCACCTCGCGGAGGGAATTTGGCCCATGGCCAGAACTTCATTCTAAAAAGTTTCCTACATTTGCACAGAGACTTGTCTATCAAGATCTTCAACAGCACTTTTTCTAAGAGCTTAAGATGGAAAGAGGCCGGGCGCGGTGGCTCAAACCTGTAATCCCAGCACTTTGGGAGGCCGAGACGGGCGGATCATGAGGTCAGGAGATCGAGACCATCCTGGCTAACACTGTGAAACCCTGTCTCTACTAAAAAATACAAAATCTAGCTGGGCGAGGTGGCGGGTGCCTGTAGTCCCAGCTACTCGGGAGGCTGAGGCAGGAGAATGGTGTAAACCCGGGAGGCGGAGCTTGCAGTGAGCAGAGATGTGACCGCTGCACTCCAGCCTGGGCAACAGAGCGAAACTCCGTCTCAAAAAAAAAAAAAAGATGGAAAGAACTTGAAATCTACTCACAGGCAAGGAAACACTATGCAGCTGTGAAAAAGAGGGTGCAAACCTATGCCAAGTGCTGGTATCATCTAATCTCCAAAACATAGTGTCCACAGTATCAAAACTTAAGATGGGTGCAAAACAATGATATCCATATCTCCAAATGCACTTTCACAAAACAGTTACATGCATACCCAGATATGTCTGTACACGAATAGGTTTACTCAGAAGGATGCAAAACAAAGGCTATGGCCTCTCAAGAGAAAAGTCCTGGGGACCAGAGGTCTGGAATGAGAATGACTTATGCTCATATTCCCATCTGTACTGTTTACCTTTATTTTTTTATTTTTATTTTTTTGAGACAGTCTTGCTCTGTATAAGCCCAGACTGAAGAGCAGAGGCCCAGTCTCGGCTCACTGCAGCCACCCACCAGGCTGAAGTAACCCGTCCACCTTAGCCTCGCCAGTGGCTGCGACCACACGTGCATACTACCGCGACCAGCTGGTTTTGGAAATTTTGGAGAGCTGGGGTCTCACCACGTTGAACGGGCTGGTCTCAAACTCCTGGGCTCAACTGACACGCCTGCTTCTGCCTCCCAAAATGCGGAGATTAAAGGTGTGAGCCATCACACCTGGCCTGCTTACCTTTTTCAAACCGGTGACTGTGATACCCTTTCAAATAAAATTTGATTTAAAAAAGAGAGGAAGAAAAAAAAAATACTGAAATCTCACACTTGGATATGAATTCTGGACCAACCATCACTGCTGTGAGTGAGTGCGAACGGCCTTCCACGTCTCAGGTTTTCTTCTGGGTAAATGGGATTTAAACAATGGCACTATCTTGAAGGGAGGTTGTATGAGCAGACAATGTAGCTCCAAAGACAATTACTGAAATGGAAGCAGCCGATCTCAGACCCTAGAACACGCATCCCCTGCGCCTCTCACTGACAGGCCCTACTTGCCTACCTGTGTCCTACCCTGAGGACAGAAACAGCAGTGGCAGAGCACCAGCCACAGTATGTACCCTGCGCAATCACGGCCTGGCCAGGGTGGCAAGTGAGGCTGGGCTCCAGCCCTCCCCCTGCTTGCCAAACTGTATGCTCTGGTGCAGGGCTTCTCCAACGGGGCGGGGGAGAGAGAGGTCGGGGGGTGCATTCCCTTTCCTAATTTACAGGAAAGTGTTGTAGAGATTAGCAGCAACACCATTCAGAGCAGCTAACTTCCTCCTCTCCTCTCCTCTCCAAGTTAAAAGAGCACAGTGCAAAGATCTGGGTGTGCACAGGCCTGGGCATTGCCAGAAGCACCCCAGGGGAAGCTGGCAGAGCCACCCATCAATGTTTGTCTTTCTCCATGCCATTTCCCCTGTACTCACAACAATATCCTTCTCATGAGCAGGTGTGGCTTCTGCAGAGCTGGCTCCAGTCAACTTTTATACCCACTTCCTAAGTCCGGGACAGCTGGCCAGCCCTCTCTGAAGTGAGGTCACCCACAGGACTAACCTGTGTGGTCCCAGGAGAGCCACGGAGGTCACATCACTCCTTCCCTACTTGCTCCACAGAAGGGCTAGTGGAATAATACCCCTGTCCCAGCCCAGCCTGGGGACCCCAAGGCCTCCCCAGACCATGAGGCTGGACAGGTCAGCAGAAACAGGAGCCACAAGGCCTGCCGGCAGAATGAAAGCAGGGAGGGCACTGACTCGAGCACCGTGGCAGGAGAGAAACAGGGTGACACGCCTGCACTCATGGCGTTCACCCTTGGGGGACACAGACAGACAGCAAACAGGATATGGTGGAGATGACGGGACAATGACAACCACAGGACCACTAACACAGGGCATGGGGGCAGAGAGTAAGGGCCAGCCCTTAGCCACTGGGGGGTTAGAACCATGCCTCCGAGGAGCTGGCTATAAACCAGAGGCCTACATGAAAGGCAGCCATGGGAACATGGGGTAGGCAACAGAAGGTTCCAGACTGAGAGAAGTGCCCAAGACCACCCTGAGCTTGTTGGGTGCAAGGCAGGGAGTCCCATGCAATGGTAGACAGCCAGGAAGGAGAGGGAGTGCCAGGGCGGCCATGGGGACACATGGTATAGATGTCACAGGCCACCCTAACAGCTAAGATTCTACGTTTGGGTGTCATGAATGTCACCAGAGGGCATTAATAACAAAGAGTGACACCACTGGATTCACTTTTTTTGTTGAGACGAGGTCTCACTATGTTGTTCAGGGTGGCCTCAAACTCCTGGGCTGAAGGGATCCTCCCACCTCAGCCTCCCAAAGTGCTGAAATTACAGGCCTGAGCCACCACGTCCTGTCCTGAATTCACTTTTAGATCATCCCTGGGGCTGTGCTGCAGCTGCTGTGCATAATCTCACTCTAGTTTTCAACCAATTGATGGGGGAGTACTCTTTCATTCTCATTTACAGATGGGGAAACTGAGGCAAAGAGGGACTACATCGAGGGTCCTAAGACCAGACAGCTTGAAAATAGTGGAACCAGGATCTAAAATTCAGCCAGAACTACTTTTAATCCCTATACTCTATGCACCCATGAAATTTGGGATGAGCCATCTGGAGCTCAGAAACTGACCAGGTGACCCGAAACAGGTACTTAACCTCTCAGAGCCTCAGAGTCCTTGTCTTTTAAATGTAGATAACAGCAGCAAGTCCTCAAAGGTGTCCTGAGTCTCAAAACATATCCTGGTATTTAACGTCTGCAGCTTCAGCAGGGGCTGGGCACAGAGCAAGCACTCAGGACCCGGAAGGTGCCAGCGACACCTGGCCCTCCCCTCCCAGGCACAAGGCAGCCCCTCTCCATTCAAGCTCTGCCCCAGCCCAGCAAAGAGAGGGGTCCTGAGCCACTGCCCCCACTAGTACCACAGTCATACTCACCTCTCCTGGTCCATATGTGACACAGGACCTGCCACGGCCAGGGAGGCAGGCAGAGGCACTGCCACTCCCACTCTGCCCTGCCCCTGACTCAGATCCACCCACGGCCCAGCCTCAAGGGACACTGCTGGGGTGCGGTGGCATGTGGAAGGGGATGGGGAGGAGGCCCCTAGGGAGGTGGCTCTCCATGTCTCTCTCTCTGGGGGTAGCACTTTCTGGAGTTTGTGCCAGGCCCTGACCAGTTCCGCCCCATTTAGCCTTCCCAGAAGGGCTGGCACACAAATCCCTCAGCCTGACCAGACACCAGCCTCCTGTCCATGGTGTGCCCCACAGGCAGGCTCCCCACACCTGAGCGGAGTCCACTTCCAGAACAGTGCTCCCTATGCAGGTGACACACTGTATCCAAACCCCAAAATCCCCGAGCAGGGACAGCAAAGGTAACATTCAGCCCTGCGGTCCCCACACAGGTGCCACAAATTCCAGCCCTGCCCCACAGCACAGCCTCTGAATTCAGGCTCTTAGCTCTGGTTTTCAGTGCCTTGGAGCATCGGAGATCTGGGCTCAGAAACCCCTTTCCTCTGCCTCCTTCCGGAAGGAACCCTCATTCGGCAGGTCTTGCACTCCCACCTCCCCCACCAGAACATCTGCTGGGCACTGAGACGGGCACCATGGTCAGCCTGGCGCTTGATAAACAAGTTTCTGGAACTGTGCAGCTGAGGGTCTGAGGGTCCACACCTAAAGTCCCATGAGTCCCATTAGGAGCCAGCAGGGTTAAAGGAGTTGAGCCGGGGAGTAGCGAGGCAGGCTTGCCAGAGGGGAGGGCCCTGCACTGGAAGGGAGAGTGGGGCAGGGCCCCCAGATGAGGACTTGGTGAAGACGAGGGTGGGCAGGAAAAGCAAGCCCTCCAACCTGCAGCAGCCTGTCCCTGGGAACAGAGAAGGCGCCAAGAGAGTTCCTCTCCAGCTTGTCCCCAGCAGGGAGTCCACCCCTCAGAGTAAAGGTGGGCCATGAGGGAGGGAAGACGAGGGGAGGAGGGGCCCTTCTAGGTGTCCAGGGCCCAGGCTCTGCGCAATAGCCCCTCCAGTGAATCTGCCTGAACAGGCAGAGCTGCATCCACACTCAGAGCCTGATGGCACAGAGAGCCCCTTCCAGCAGCTCTCCGCTCCCTTCTGCTCACACAGGCCCTCCCATGTCAGTAACCTACACAGCCTTCTCCAGCACAAACACACTAGTCCATACTTAGGCACACTGAGTCACACACACACACACTCACCCCCCCACACACATACACCCAGCTCTCAGACCTCCTCCCCTCTGCCCCTGCCCCTCATAACCACATACAGCTTCCGGGGCTTGAGGGCCCCCCTAAACCGGGGCACTCTTTTCCCCCATTCCTCAGGGCTGGCCGAGGCTGGGCTCAGCTGCTGCCACTGCTCTACCTCCCTCAGGCCCACTGGGTTCCTCCCACCCCAGCTCTGGCTCCTGGAGACTGTGTCAGCTTGCAGGTCCCTGGAGCTATCACCAGGCAGCCCAGAGCCTCCACCCCAGCTCTGGCTCCTGGAGACTTTGTCAGCTTGCAGGTCCCTGGAGCTATCACCAGGCAGCCCAAAGCCTCTAAGGGGCAGGGAGTGGCTGTGCCAGCCCTCAGGGACCTCTTTTCTCCAAAGTCAGGGAAAGGGGAACCCTGGGCTCCTCGCCCTCTGCCCAGCCAGGCTCAGCTCCCAGAAAGATTCTGGCTCCTGACCGGAGACCCAGCCACAACTATGAGCCCCACAGGTGTGTTCCCAGCAGACCTGGGGAGTGTCCTGGGGCAGCCTGTGGCCGTTTGGCCAAGGGTACTGTAGAGCCTGCTGCCCCATGGAGGGCACTCCCTGGCCCAGCAACCATATAACACACTCACTGCCCTCTGGGCCCATCTCAGCCTCTCCGCACCTGTGCCTAGTCCCAGTGACAGGGACTGTCCTCCCAGCCCAACCAGCACCCAAATCCAGGAAGCTGCGAGGCCTTCCTCCAGCTGCCCCACCAGCCTGCTCACACTTTCTGGGCTCAAGCCCTGAGGCTTTAGCAATCTCACGGTCATCTGCACCCACACCTGGGGGAGTGATGGGAGGGACAGACTCAGGCCTGTCACGGCCTGGTCACTGCCTGGGGACAGAGGATTCCAGAGCCTACAACTTGTTCAGCAGGTCTGGGCTATGGCCCACACCCCCTTCTGCACACAGCAGCCAGCCCAGGGTCCCATGGAATACCCCGGGGCAGAGACACTAAATCAACTGAAGGCGGTGCCAGGGGTCATGCCAAGTGCCTGAACCCTGGCTTCTCCATCTTCTGGGAGGCCCCAACCACAGCCCTGGGGAATCTAAGGTCCTGGCCAGCGCCTCCTCCTCCTCCCAGCCCTGAGGAACCATCCTTGTTCTCAAGGTGGAAGAGCTCAGCCCTCAGTCCCCTGCAGCCTGGGATAAGACCCACCCTAAGGGCTGGTGCACAACCAGAGGCTCTTCCTAAGGAAGCCTGGTGCCAGAAAACCCAGACACTGAGGCACAAGTCAGACATAGAGCCTGGGAACACCCAGAAGAGCACGCCCCCCAGGGTCATATCCCCCAGGGTCACATCCCCCAGGGTCCCGGCCCCAATCGAAGCTGGGAGAGCTCAGAGCGCCCCCTGGCCCAAATCCTCCTGGCCACCCCTACGTGGCTATTTCCTTCAGCCCAGGAGAAGCTGAAGGGATCGTGGCCCAGGATCCTCCTACCCCCACCCCCGAGAACACACCAAGGCCTGGCAGCTCACCTGACCCTGCAGGGCTGCCAGTCCAGCTGTGCCCCAAAGAGAACATTCGCTTCTTGCTCTATTTGGACAGCTGCAGGGTCAGTGATGCTCAGCAGAGAACGTCTCATCACGGAGTAGGGCGTGCGGTGATCAGGGCCACAGGCCCTCTGATGGGGGTGGGTCAAGGCCAGAGCTGCATCCCTGGATGAGTGGGCTGGGAGGGGGCCCCGGAACAGCCTGGCAGGGCACAGGGACAAGCTGCAGTTATTCTGCCCCCCTGAGCACCACAAGAGGAGTGGTCAGAGGGGTTCTGGAATCAGGGCTGGCACCTGGCTGGAGGCAATGGAAGTCAGGAACTGATTCCCCTTTTAATGGCATTTATTCAGTTACAAGCTGGGGCCAAGGACCAGCCTCCGAAGTCCAGCCCAACACCTGACCTCACTTCACCCCAGACAGGTCCCACAGCCTCCTCCTCAGCCCTTCCAGGACTGGTGAGAAAGGTCCAAAGAAAAGAAGACAAAGCATCCACAAGCAGAGGTCGGTGGCTGGACTCCACCCTCCCCTCCCCAGGAAGCAGGAGGTAGAACTGGGAGGTCAAGAGCAGAACTTTCCCCTCCTGCTCCCACTCTCTGCTCCTCTCTGGCCCTCATCTCCTGCCCTCTCCTCCTGGTCCCTGTGTTCTATCCAGCCATCCCATCCTGGTGTCTCCTGGTTCCCATCTCCACCTCCTCCTCCTTCCCTCCTCTGCCCACAGCCCCCGGTTATGTAAGGGGCTTGGGAACACACAGAGGGAGCTTTGTTGTCAAACCAAATCCATATGGAGCCGGAATGCGTCACAGTAACTGGTGCCCATTTTCTCCACCCTGGCAGGGCTGGGACTCCAGGCAGGGAACCTCTACACACCTCTGTTTTGGGAGGTGGGGGATGAACACTGGGCCCAGGGCTCTTAGGCAGCTGAATGGGTGGCCAGGGATCAGTCTCCACTATGAGAGACCACAGCAGGGGAGCAGCTGGTCTCTAAGGCAAAGCAAAGCCACAGTGCAAAGCCAGGGTCTCAAAGCCAACAGAGGCAAGCTCCCGGCCAGGGGCAGGGCAGCACCGCAGCAGGCCTGGGGTGGGGAGGGGCTGTGCACATGCACAAGTGCACTCCATGTTCTTGTCTATGCAAGGATGCGTGGCCATATACCCTCTCACACACTCATCTGCACACTTCCAGGCATGCATGTAGAGACAGAAATGCACGCATCAGCCCAAGCACAAAAGGCTGTTGTGTGCTCACCTGGATGGGGGCTGAGTAAAAATCTCTCTGCTTTGGCCAGCTCCCTCCATTCCTGCAGATACCGCTGGGGCAAAGAGCTCTGGAGAGAAGAGGGTGGAGGTCACCGGTCAGGGAAGCTCTATCAGCCAGCTCTTCTTTGGAGATGCTCAGGCTCCAGAGAGATGAAATCCCACCTACCTGCTGAGGAGGTCTCTAGTGCTAGGGCGATTCGCTTTATTTGACAGGTCATCCACCAAATAAGAGTTTACAGACCTAATGGCACTATCATTGCCCTTATCACTGTCAGTCTTCTGGAAAGGCTGAATGGAGAAATGGCATCACAAAACTAAAATGAGCTAAATTAACAGAGTCAACTGGATTATCTTGGCCAAAAGAATTACCACCGACCTTTATGGCAAGAACATCAATCCCTAGGGGAACACACAAAGTGGCCCTTCACGAAATAAACACTGAACAACTTGCGCCTTTCATAATAGAACTTCATTTATCCAATGTACTGTTGGCTCTGATACGACTCAATCCTGCAAGGCCTTGATGTATTATGCCAAAGTATATTCCACCAGGTGAAGGAGGCTTTCTGTGACCTGCCTACTGATGATCCCACCTTCTGTGACCTGGAATCTGGAAACTGGGTCTTTTTTTTTTTTTTTTTGAGACAGTCTCGCTGTGTCGCCCAGGCTGTAGTGCAGTGGCACAATCTCAGCACACTGCAACCTCTACCTCATGGGTTCAAGCAATTCTCCTGCCTCAGCCTTCCAAGTAGCTGGGATTACAGGCATGCGTCACCACACCCGGCTAATTTTTGTATTTTTAGCAGACATGGGGTTTCACCATGTTGGCCAGGCTGGTCTCAAACTCCTGACCTCAGGTCATCCGCCTGCCTCAGCCTCCCAAAGTGCTGGGATTACAGGCGTGAGTCACTGTGCCCAGCCAAGACTAGTTCTTTTGTAAAAGACAGCAGAGAACAACTGCCCTTGAGCCCTGTTGAAAGAGACTACACCAGTTTCTTCTTACTATTCTCACTGTAGTAAAACATCAGGATCTTGAACCTTGGGTACGTGTTTCACAGCTAATGAGAGCTCTCTTAGACTTTCGGACTTGTCAACCCACATGTGATTTAAAATTAAGGATACCTGGCCGGGCATGGTGGCTCACGCCTGTAATCTCAGCACTTAGGGAGGCCGAGGCAGGTGGATCACCTGAGGTCAGGAGTTTGAGAACAGCCTGGCCAACGTGGTGAAACCCAATCTCTACAAAAAATACAAAAATTAGACAGGTGTGGTGGCAGATTCCTGTAATCTCAGTTACTCAGGAGGATGAGGCAGGAGAATCACTTGAACCCGGGAAGCGGAGGTTGCAGTGAGCTGAGATTGTGCCACTGCACTGCAGCCTGGGCAAAAAGAGAGAAACTCCGTCTCAATAATAATAATAATAATAATAATAATAGAAATAAAATTAAGGATCCCCAAGAGAAATTCTTCCATAAAAGTAGATGATATCGGCTGGGCACAGTGGCTCATGCCTATAATCCCAGCATTTTGGCAGGCTGAGGCGGGAGGATCACGAGGTCAAGAGTTCCAGACTAGCCTGACCAACATAGTGAAACCCTGTCTCTGCTAAAAATACAAAAATTAGCTGGGCGCAGTGGTGCGCACCTGTAGTCCCACTACTCAGGAGGCTGAGGCAGGAGAATCACTTGAACCCGGGAGGCGGAGGTTGCAGTGAGCCGAGATCGTACCACTGTACTCCAGCCTGGGCAACAGGGCGAGACTCCGTCTCAAAAAAAAAAAGTAGATGATATCACGAAATAGAGCTTTCCTAAGACAATGAAATAAGCCTCCATGTGGCTCCCTTCCATTGACTCAGACTTGTTTTTGTTTGGTTTTAGCACAAAATGTTCACACTTTTATTTTTGTTAGGGAATTTCATTATTTAAACTGAATATCCTCTAAGATCTACTGCTCAACACGAAGCCATTCTCACTACTAAGCAAAGCAACTGCTGGCTACGTCATCCTCTAGACAAATGGAAACAATCAAAACTAATATTAGAACCTGTTCCCATACACACTTGAGTGAGCAATTCAGGAAAATGGCATTATGAAAAGGGTTGGTATTCTTCCCTTGGCAGGTTGGCTAATATTTATGATCAACCAGGGTAGCAATGGGAAGAAGCAATAGAGGCAAAGGGATGGCCCACAACGATGACTGATGTCATGAATGGTAACTTATCTCTACGCACAGAAAACATGAATGGAACTGGGCCTAATCTAAGCAGTGTTCCAGAATCCCTCTGTAATCAAATTCTTAGGTTTGACACAGATTATGAAGACTAGACTCCTATATATGACACATATAAAATCAGAACATGACCACGAAAGCCTCAACCATATCATCAGAGAACTTACTAGAACTAGACATTGGTTCAATGGAAACGCTACAGGAAAATTGTATGCCTCAATAGATCCACTATATAAAGTAAATAATAATCTTGCTTATTGGACAGATCAATGCTCAGGTCATATTTGGAAAGAAAACCAATCATCCCTTTGGGAGGCCAAGGCGGGCAGATCACGAGGCCAGGAGATTGAGACCATCCTGGCTAACACGGTGAAACCCCGTCTCTACTAAAAATAAAAAAAATTAGCCGGGCCTGGTGGCGGGCACCTGTAGTCCCAGCTACTGGGGAGGCTCAGACAGGAGAATCACTTGAACCTGGGAAGTGGAGGTTGCAGTGAGCCAAGATCACGCCACTGCACTCCAGCCTGGGTGACACAGCAAGACTCTGTCTCAAAGAAAAAGAAAACCAATCATCCCTAATTGATGATGGCATACAGTCATTTTATCAAATTCAAAAAATGTTTTTTGTTCCTACTCCAATTGAAACCATAACCATTCAACGTGGCACTGTGCAGATGCAGATGTGACCAAGAATAACCATGACATTTGTATCACCCTCAACTGGTGGGTAATAGGATCCACTTTGACCCTTTCTATCAATAACACTGAATTATTCATCTTATGCAGCAACAACATACATAAAGGTGTTTCACCTAGCCAGTCTGGATCTGTGGTTTGGGCTATCTTCTACCTAAAATGACTAGATATGACTCTTCAACTGCCATACAAATCCTTAACTTTGAGTCATTTGTACATAAAGTGATCCCTCACAAAAGAGAATCATAATATCCCAGACACAATCTTATGAAGGGGTTCTAGATTTCATACTTCTGTAAGAACCCTTTTCTCTCAGTTGAGAGTGTCTGAATTGAAAAAAATCAATTAATATTTTAAATTTTACCAACTTCTGAAAAAAAGTTTAAATGACACTTCGAATTATCTTAAGCAGTACAATCTGGGATGAATAAATTGGCCTCAGTAGTACTGTACAATAGAAGACTTCTTGCTACTTTAACTGCTCAAAAAGGGAGACCTTGTTCCCTAATTGGTAAAAAGTTGTAGTTGGCCAGGCGCATGGCTCATGCCTATAATCCCAGCACTCTGGGAGGCTGAGGGAAGTGGATCACCTGAGGTCAAGAGTCCGAGACCAGCCTGGCCAACATGGTGAAACCCTGTCTCTACTAAAAATACAAAATTAGCTGGATGTGGTGGCACATGCCTGTATTCCCAGCTATTCAGGAGGCTGAGACAGGAGAATCACTTGAACCCAGGAGGCAGAAGCTGCAGTGAGTCAAGATCACACCACTGCACTCCAGCCTGGGCAAGACAAAGTGAGACTCCATCTCAAAAAAAAAAAAAAAAAAAAAAAAAAAAAGTTGTTGTTGGCCAGGTCTGGTGGCTCACCCCTGTAATCCCAGTACTTTGGGAAGCTGAGGTGGGTGGATCACCTGAGGTGAGGAGTTCAAGACCAGCGTGGCCAACATAGTGAAATCCCATCTCTACTAAAAACACAAAAATTAGCCGGGTGTGGTGGTGCACACCTGTAGTCCCAACTACTCGGGAGGTTGAGGCAGGAGAATCACTTGAACCTGGAAGGTGGAGGTTACAGTAAGCTGAGATTGTGCCACTGCACTCTAGCCTGGGCAACAGAGTGAGAATCGATCTCAAAAAAACAAAAACAAACAAATAAAAAAAGTGTCGTTTTTATGTGAACAAATCAGGTATTACCGAAAATTTAAAAAATCTTAAAGAACACACATGAGTTTTTCATGACATGGGCACTGTATCCTCCACTGATTTCACTCAGTTGGTTAAGTCTTGGCTCCTGGGAATCTTTACTCAGAGGAATCTTTCAATCCTTGGCTATTACTCTCCTTTAATTATTATGCTTACCCCCCTGGTGCCTTGTATTCTCTCAAGGGTTCTAAATGATTTCCAACAGCTGCTCAAATATCAAATGATTACCATGAGGCTCATCCAACTTGAGGAAAGCAACACTGACTATGTAACTGCTAACTGTGGCCAAGGAATTCTGATCCCCAACCTACCTGCTGATCATGACAACAAGAACATCTACCTGATTCTGTCCCAGCGACTACATCAGTGGTGGTAACAGAGAATAACGCTGTGTCATCTAGTCACGCTATCAGCTTGCTAAGAGAATAACCAAAAGCAAGGAACTGTTAAAGCAAAATTTGGAGACCAGGCCTGAAAAATTCCTTACCAAACAAAACCAATGACGCCTTAACAACAGCCTTAACCTTGCTTAAAAGACAGCATAATCAAATCTTAACTGGGGTTATTTATGGTAAACGCTTCTGGTTGACACAAATAAAACTTCAGCCAATCATAAGCAGCCACTAACATATGGTTATGTGACTAGGAAACTTCCAACAAGGTAAACCAAGCAAAGCAATTTTGTAATTGCAACCAATTAAATCAAATAAATTCTTTATTTTGCTTTTTACATTCACCCTCCGAACACCTGCGTCTGAAACTTTGTCATTGGGCCACTAAACCTCTTTTGGTTTTCTGTTTCCCAATTCACTTCTCACACAAATAAACTCTTGAAAATATAATTGTGCCTGAAAAATTCTCTTTCACACAGGTAATATATTTTATTTTCTATCATTACTGGCTTTCAGGTATTGCCCACTATCCTGTGACCTCTGAAACTAAAGACATTTTAATACCAAGAGCCAATCGGAGTAACTTACTATAGAATATGCTCTATGATATAATGTAATTTCGTATTATATAATTCTGTGTTCTCCTATCTTGCCTGTGAGGCTATGACCTCTGTGGTCAGGAACTTCTTTGTATCTCTAGGTTCTATTAAACTGCCAAGAATGTGGCAGATGTTTTACAGACATTTGACAAACAATAATATGTGAATAACGATGTATTGCATGGCGAATTAACAACTGAAACAACATACTGCATGTTCACTTTGTGTGAAACCAGGATCTCTTACTCATGGCTGGGGGCAAAAAAAAAAAAAAAAAAGGAGAAAAAAAAAGGAATCAGGATCTCACAATCTCTGCCCTACTAACTTTGAAGGCCAGACAGTTCATTGCTGCGGCATCTGTCTTGTGTATTATGGGATGTTTAGCAGCATCTCTGGCCTCTACCCACTAGACACCAGTAGGAAATCCCACTCCTCAGGTGTGACAGAATGTTTCCAGACATTTCCAAATGCTGAGGACCACTGTGCTAGATGCTTCTAAGGGCTGTGCAATTATTAAATAAGATCTCGACCCGGTGAGTTCAACATGATAATTACCTCCATCGTGGAGCCAGGGAACTAAGGTGAGAAAGGGGTCAGTAACAGGCCCAGGTTGTACAGCTCGTGAGGAGTGGAGCTGGGGCTAGAATTCTGGCTCCTCTGCCCAGAACACACCCCAAACCCCCACACCATACAGCTTCTTGGTTTTTTTTATTGTTTTGTTTTTGTTTTGAGACAGAGTCTTGCTCTGTCACCCAGGCTGGAGTGCAATGGCGTGATCTTGGCTCACTGCAATCTCTGCCTCCTGGGTTCAAGCAATTCTCCTGCCTCAGGCTCCCGAGTAGCTGGGATGACAGGCACCCGCCACCACACCCAGCTAATATTTGTATTGTTTAAGTACAGACGGAGTTTTATGATGTTGGCCAGGCTGGTCTCGAACTCCTGACCTCAGGTGATCCACCTGCCTTGGCCTCCCAAAGTGCTGAGATTACAGGCGTGAGCCACCGCGCCTGGCCCCTACAGGTTCTTCTAAAACCATCCTGTGCAGACTGGCTCCCTAGCCTCCATGATCCCTGGGATGTCCACCCTGCCCTATACAGCAATTAGGGGAAGGGGCTTCGAGCACATCCAAGTCCTTCAGAGGCTCTGCAGTGACAAAGAGCCTGTCCAGCCCCTTCTCAGTCACGCTTCCACACGAGACACAGTCTCTAGCCCCCACAGCCCTGGCGCTCTTTGGAAGCTCTGGAGTGCATGTTCAAGGCACACAGCTCTATTTGTGGGATCACTAATGTCTGCCAGCTGGACACCAGACTTCCATGAATCTGACCATTTTTTGCAGCCACATCCCACCACTGGCACGGACTCACTCTCTCTGCTGTAGGCCAGGTCTCCAGGGCTACAGACTCCTCTGGCTTCCCTGCTAAACCTCAGCGCCGGCCTGGGCTGTACCTGCTTCCACACATTCCACAGCCTGTCCAGGAGTGAGTCTCCACTGTGTCTGACAACCCACAGCGATTCCTCTCGGTTTAGTGTCCACTGCCCACGTTCTACAGGGGACTCAAGCTGGACTGTGCAGTTAACGTAATCAATACAACTGCCAGGTACAGCGAGAGCACGCTGGGGAGTTCTCCCACAGGGTTAGACGCCACTCGGATACAGATGGTCCACTAATTGCAAGTCCCCAGAACAGACCGGTCATCTGTAAAACTCCTCCTCAGCTCCAAAACCTCCATGGGCTCCTCTTCTCACTCATGGGAGAGTCCGGGTCCTTACTCTGACCCACAGAGACACACGAGGTCTACTGGCCAGCACCTCCTCCCTCCTTGCCTAACTCCTCTCCATGGAGGCTGCTCCATGAACCAGCCTCACCAGGTCTGGGGGGCTACTTGGGCATGCTCCCTCCTCTGAGGCTTTGTACTTTCTGTTCACTGTCAGGAATGCTTTTCCCTAGACATGGGCTTGGCTATCCCTCTTCATCCAGCTTTCCTTTTCTCTCTCTCTCTTTCTTTTTTTGGAGACAAACTCTTGCTTTGTCATTCAGGCTAGGGTACAGTAGTGTGATCTTGGCTCACTCTAACCTCCACCTCCCAGGTTCAAGCAATTCTCATGCCTCAGCCTCCCAAGTAGCTGGGATTTCAGACATGCACCACCATACCCAGCTAATTTTTGTACTTTTAGTAGGGATGGGTTTTCCCCATGTTGTCCAGGCTGGTCTCGAACTCCTGACCTCAAGTGATCCGCCAGCCTCAACCTCCCAAAGTGCTGGGATTACAGGGGTGAGCCACTGTGCCTGGCTTCTTTGTCCAGCTCTTTACTCAGTTTCTCTACTTCTCAGCAACAACTCCACACACTCAACACTGCAGGTCCCCTCCCCTGCTTGCAAAAATGTTTCTCTTGTTTTGCCTGCTGCTTTATCACCCGTGTCGACAATAGTGCCCAGCACCCAGTGGGCTCTCAATACCAACATGTTGAATTAATAAATGGATCTGTTCATCGGATGGCATCGCCCCAGTGCCGGTGGAACAGAATGGAAGAGGCAGTGACAGTCAGATATCCTTTGGCCCCTGTGGCACAGCCCCTGGCTGGACACTGCAGCCTCACCCCATCATTGAACACTGTGATCACGGCACGCCTGGGCATGGGGAGGCTTCCTGGCTCATTAGAGTCAGCAGAGAGCACAGTGAGTAACTGACCAGCTAACTGCCTCAGGGCCACGCATGGGAGGATGGAAACATCTCTCAGGCTGTCTGACCTTTGAGGGAAAGGAGCCAGACAGGCTTCCACCTACAGCAAAAGGCGCTCTCTGTTCCCACCCTCGGGCTCCACAGGCTACCCCCGCATCCGCCCCTGCAGCCTGGCACTGCAGACTCCTGTATAGAAACATTGTATCACCCGTGTATCAGCTGCCAGTCACAAGACACCAACCACTTGAAAATCATACCTTGGTGAATGCCTGGGAGGGGCAGAGGCTTTGAATTCCATCCTCAGGGTGAGAAAGCTGAAGCCAGTGTGAGGAGGTAGAAGTCAAGAGTGCAGCCCAGGCCCAAAGTAAAGGACAAATCCAGTGCCTGTGTGGACCTGCTCCAGGTCCTGGTCGGGGGCTCCCCGGCACCCCTCCGTCCCAGGAAAAGCAATGCACCCACCCCAAGGATTTGAAGTTAAAGGCAAAATTGGGGAAGGTGCACTCCCCACCTCCCATCTTTCTAGAGGCAGTACCTCCTAGAGTCAGCACCCGATTAATCCATCTCCAAAGCAGCACCCCCTCTCAAGAGCAGCACCCCCTCTCCAGAACAGACCCTCTCAAAGCTCCTCCACGACTCAGCAGGCACAGGGGTGCACAGTACTCAAGATGTCAGGCTTTGAACAAGTCAGGTACAGTGCATGTAATCAACAAATACTTGAATATATAATATCAGTATTCCCATGAAACAGAGTAAAAAACATGGAATCAAAGAGAAAACAAGACACAAGATAAGATCCCGCAATTGTGCTTCTGGGTATATACCCCAAAGAACTGAAACCAGGATATCAAAGCGAGATTTGCACACCCATGTTCATAGCAGCATTATTCACAATAGCTAATGGGGAAGCAATCCAAGTGTCCATCAACGGATGAATGCACAAAATGTGATCTATGCATACGATGAAATATGATTCAGCCTGAAAAATAAAGGAAATTCATGTAAAGGAAATATTACGGAGTTTTGCTGTACAAAATCCAAAGTGGGCTAGGTGCAGTGGCTCACGCCTTTAATTCCAGCACTTTGGGAGGCCGAGGAGGGCGGATCACCTGAGGTCGGGAATTCGAGACCAGCCTGACCAACATGGAGAAACCCCGTAAAAATACAAAATTAGCCAGGCGTGGTGGTGCATGCCTGTAATCCCAGCTAGTCGGGAGGTTGAGGCAGAAGAATCGCTTGAACCCAGGAGGCAGAGGTTGCGGTGAGCTGAGATCGTGCCATTACACTCCAGCCTGGGCAACAAGAGTGAAACTCTGTCTCAAAAGAAAAAAGAAAAAGAAAGGAAAGAAAGAAATTCTGACACACACTGCAACATGTATCAACCTTGAAGACTGCTATGCAAAGCGAAATAAGCCAGTTGCAAAAGGACAAATACTGTATCATTCCACTTATAGGGGGTACTCAAAAGCAGTCAAACTCATAGACACAGAAAGCAGAATGGTGGTTGCCAAGGGCTGAGGGGAAAAGGAAATGAGCTACTGACTAGCAGGTAGGATGTTTCAGTTTGACGAGATGAAAAGATTTCTGGAGATGGATGGCGGCATAGTATCACATTCTAAATGTACTTAATGCCGCTGAACTGTACACATAAAAAAGGTTAAGATGGTCAATAGAACCTTGTGCTTGTGCATTTTACCAAAACAACCACCAAAACAATCAAAGGAATAAAAAAGAACACAAAAAGGCAATTCACAGAATAAATTCAAACACCTAATAGACATAAGAAAAGATGCTCAAGCTCACTAGTAACCAGGGAATACAGATTAAAACCAAATTTAGTTTCTCACACATTGCTGGTGGGAGTACCAGTTGATACAAAGGCTTAGAAGAGCACTTCACAATATGTAGTCAGGCTGAAGATGTGCATACCTTACAATCTGGTGATTGCATTTCCAGGCATAGCCTCGAGCGACCCTCCCTTGTACCAGACACCCCATTCAAGCCTGTTTATTAAGCAGTGCTACAAGAGCAAAAAATGGAAACAACTTAACTATCCTCAGGAGGGGGATGGCTACAGAAGTGTGCTACATTCATGCCACTGAATACTATATAGCCATGTCAACTGAAGAAATCAATCCATATGGGCCAACTGGGATCAATGTGAAAACGTAACATCAACTGCTTAAAGTGTTGCAAATATATAAAGGATGAATCCAAAAACAGCACAAAGTTTGTGTACGTTTGTAAATAGTGTCTGCTTATGTGTATAATGAAAGAATAGGCCAGGCGTGGTGGCTCACGCCTATAATCCCAGCACTTTGGGAGGCCAAGGTGGGCAGATCACGAGGTCAGGAGCTTGAGATCAGCCTGACCAACATCGTGAAACCCCGTCTCTACTAAAAATACAAAAATTAGACAGGCAAGATGGCATGCGTCTGTAATCCCAGCTATTCAGGAGGCTGAGGCAGGAAAATCGCTTGAACCTGGGAGGCAGAGGTTGCAGTGAGCCGAGATTGCGCCACTGCACTCCAGCCTGGGCGACAGAGTGACACTCCATCTCAACAAAAAAAAGAAAAAAAAAAGGAATATGGGGAAGAATAGACTAGATCATAGTGGCACATCTTAGTTCTACACTTGTAATATTTTATTTCTTAAAGTAAAAAAATATCTAATATCATATGGGATAAGGTTCACACTTGATAAATCTGGCTGATTATCCAATGGAGGTCTGTTTATTAATTTTTACATATTTGAAATATTTTGATATAAAAAAAGAATGAGGGCCAGGCATGGTGGTTCACACCAGTAATCCCGGCACTTTGGGAGGCCAAGGCAGGTGGACTGATTGAGTTCAGGAGTTCGAGACCTGCCTGACCAACATGGTCTCTACTACAAAATACAAGAATTAGCCGGGCGTGGTGGTGCATGTCTGTAGTCCCAGCAACTCGGGAGGCTGAGGCGGGAGAATTGCTTGAACCCGGGAGGCAGAGGTTGCAGTGAGCCAAGATCATGCCACTGCGCTCCAGCCTGGGTGACAGAGCGAGTCTCCATTTCAAGAAAAAAAAAAAAAGAATGGAGACTGAAAAAACATAAATTCAGAAGCTAAATAATGAAAGATGAATACAGTCACATAAAGGTTAAGTGAGATACAGAGAGCAAGCAAGCAAGCTCTTAAAAGAATGAAAAACTAAGAAGTGATTTGCAATATGTACATACATTAACATATCAATTAATTTCCTTAGCCTATAACATACTCACCCAAGTCCACCCCCCCTCCCCAAACAACGAAGGAACATATTTTAAAAATAAGCTAAGGCTATGAATATATACTTTACTGTAGAGAAATATAAATGGCACATAAGACATTTATCTACATTTAAAACTTCCAATGTGGTTGAGACACCATTTTTCATAAATAGCAACAGCAAAAAACAAGAGTCTTGAGCTACATAGTGCTGGGGGAGTGTGGGAAGCAAGACCTCTCACAGACATATGCTGGAAGTGAAAACCAGGCCACCTTCTAGGAAGACATTTCACAATATTTATCAAAATACCCTTTACCCTGGGGCTTCCGTGGCCAGAAGCTTATTCCACAGAAAAGTTTCCTATATTTGCAAAGAGACTTTTAGGATCTTTACTGCAGCACTTTTTCTAACAGTATAAGACGGAAACCTGAAAGCTATGCACAGGCACCTGTTTTAAAAAATTAGGCACACAAAACTAAACACTATGCAGTTGTGAAAAATAGGATGCAAATCAATGCATGCTGATGTCAACTGAGCTCCAAAGCATAATATTAAGATGTAAAAGGCAGGTGTAAAACAGTGTTCTTATCTCCAAATGCACTTTCACAAAAGAATTACATGCATATTCAGATACATCTTATGTGAATAGAGTACTCAGAAGGATGCAAAACAAGGCTATTACTTCTCAAGAGGGCAGGCTGGAGAGTGACTTTCTCTCATATTCCCATTTGTACTGTTAACTGTTTTAAACTGATGAGTGTGATACATTTTCAACTAATAATTTGATTAGAAGAAAAAAAAGGAAGACGAAGAAATAAGGAATGTAAATGTTGAAGTCTCACACTTGGACCTGAGCTCTGGACTGACCATCACTTCTGCGAATGACTTTTCCAGGTCTCAGGTTTTCTGTTGGGTAAATAGGGATTTTTAAAAAATGGCACTATCAGCTGGCACGGTGGCTCATGCCTGTAATCCCAACACTTTGGGAGGCCAGGCGAGCCAACTACCTGAGGTCAGGAGATCGAGACCAGCCTGGCCAACATGGGAAACCCATCTTTACTAAAAATAAAAAAGTTAGCTGGGCATGGTGGCACGCACCTGTAATCCCAGCTACTCGTGAGGCTGAGGCACGAGAACTGCTTGAATCCCGGAGGCCGAGGTTGCAGTGAGCCGAGATCACACCACTGTGCTCCAGTCTGGTAAGGAGCGCAAAGCTCTGTCTCGAAAGAAAAGAAGAAAGGAAAGGAAAGGAAAAGGAAAGGAAAAGGAAAGGAAAGGAAAGGAAAAAGGAAAAAGGAAAGGAAAGGAAAGGAAAAGAAAAGAAAAGAAAAGAAAAGAGGGAGAGAGGGAGGGAGGAAGGAAAGAAGGAAAGAAGGAAGGAAGGAAGGAAGGAGGAAGGAAGGAAGAAGAAAGAAAGAAAGAAAGAAAGAAAGAAAGAAAGAAAGAAAGAAAGAAAGAAAGAAAGAAAGAAAGAAAGAAAGAAAGAGAAAAGAAAAGAAAAGAGAGGCACTATCTTGAAGGGAGGTTGTATGAGCAAATGACGTAGCTCCAAAGACAATCACTGAAATGGAAGCAGCTGATCTCAGACCCTAGAACACGCATCCCCTACGCCTCTCACTGACAGGCCCTACTTGCCTACCTGTGTCCTACCCTGAGGACAGAAACAGCAGTGGCAGAGCACCAGCCACAGTATGTACCCTGCGCAATCACGGCCTGGCCAGGGTGGCAAGTGAGGCTGGGCTCCAGCCCTCCCCCTGCTTGCCCAACTGTATGCTCTGGTGCAGGGCTTCTCCAACGGGGCGGGGGAGAGAGAGGTCGGGGGGTGCATTCCCTTTCCTAATTTACAGGAAAGTGTTGTAGAGATTAGCAGCAACACCATTCAGAGCAGCTAACTTCCTCCTCTCTTCTCCAAGTTAAAACAGCACAGTGCAAAGACCTGGGTGTGCACAGGCCTGGGCATCACCAGAAGCACCCCAGGGGAAGCTGGCAGAGCCACCCATCAATGTTTGTCTTTCTCCATGCCATTTCCCCTGTACTTACAAGGATATCCTTCTCATGAGCAGGTGTGGCTTCTGCAGAGCTGGCTCCAGCCACTTTTTGTCCAGCTGTACCCACTTCCTAAGTCCGGGACAGCTGGCCAGCCCTCTCTAAAGTGAGGACTAACCTGTGTGGTCCCAGGAGAGCCACAGAGGTCACATTACTCCTTTCTTACTTGCTCCACAGAAGGGCTAGTGGAATAATACCCCTGTCCCAGTGCAGCCTGGGGACCCCAAGGCCTCCCCAGACCGTGAGGCTGGACAGGTCAGCAGAAACAGAAGCCACAGGGCCTAAGGGCCGACTGCAAGCAGGTCACTGACTTGGGCACTGTGGCATGGCAGAACAGGGGTCTTTTTAGTAGAGATGGGGTTTCACCATATTGGCCAGGCTGGTCACAAACTCCTGACCTCAGGTAATTCACCTGCCTCAGCCTCCCCACGTGCTGGGATTACAGGCATGAGCCACCATGCCTGGCCCTGGATTCGCTTTTTAATCATCTCTGGGGCTGTGCTGCAATTGCTGTGCATAATCTTTTTTTTTTTTTTTTGTGAGACAGAGTCTCATTCTGTGGTCCTGACTGGAGTGCAGTGGCGTGATCTCGGCTTACTGCAACCTCCGCCTCCTGAGTTCAAAGGATTCTCCTGCTCAGCCTGCCAAGTAGCTGGGATTACAGGCGCGCACCATCACGTCCAGCTAATTTTTGTATTTTTAGTAGAGATGGGGTTTCACCATGTTGGCCAGGCTGGTCTCGAACTTCTGACCTCAAGTGATCCACTCACCTTGGTCTCCCAAAGTGCTGGGATGACAGGTGTGAGCCACTGCGCCCGGCCTGCTAAGCGTAGTCTTATTGAAGTTTTCAGCCAACAGATGTGGGAGTACTCTTTCATTCTCATTTACAGATGGGGAAACTGAGGCACAGAGGGAATACATCGAGGGTCCCAAGCTCGAAAATAGTGAACCAGGATCTAAAATTCAGCCAGAACTACTTTTAATCCCTACACTCTACGCACCTCAGAGCTTCAGAGTCCTCATCTTTTAAATGGGGTAACAGCAGCAAGTCCTCAGAGGTGTCCTGAGCCTCAAAACATATCCTGGTATTTAACATCCACAGCCTCAGCAGGGGCTGGGCACAGAACAAGCACTCAGGACCTGGAAGGTGCCAGCGACACTTGGTCCTTTCCTCCCAGGCACAAGGCAGCCCGCCCCTCTCCATTCAAGCTCTGCCCCAGCCCAGCAAAGAGAGGGGTCCTCAGCCACAGCTCCCGCCACTACCACAATCATACTCACCCCTCCTGGTCTCTATGTGACACAGGACCTGCCGCCGCCAGGGAGACAGGCAGAGGCACTGCCACTCCCACTCTGCCCTGCCCTGACTCAGATCACCCATGGCCCAGCCTCAGGGGACGCTGCTGGGGTGCCATGGCATGTGGAAGGGTAGGAGGGATAGGAGGAGGAGGAGGAGGCCCCTGGGGAGGTGGTTCTCCATCTCTCTGTCTTTCTGGGTGTAGCACCTCCTGGAGTTGGCACCAGGCCCTGACCAGTTTCACCCCATTCAGCCTTCACAGAAAGGCTGGCACATGGATCCCTCAGCCTGAGCAGACACCAGCCTCCTGTCATGAGCGGTGCTCCATCTCCACCACAGTGCCCCCCACAGGCAGGCCCCCCACACCTGAGCAAAGTCCACTTCCAGAACAGTGGTCCCTATGCAGACGACACACTCTATCCAAACCCAGTACCCCAAAATCCCCAAGCAGGGGCAGCAAAGGCAATGTTCAGCCCTGCAGTCCCTACACAGGTGCCACCAATTCCAGCCCTGCCCCACAGCACAGCCTCTGAATTCGGGCTCACAGCTCTGCTTTTAAGTGTTTTGGAGCAGTGGTTTCTGAGCTCACCCTGCCTCCTCCCAGAAGGAACCCTCACTCGGCAGGTCTTGCACTCCCGCCTCCCCCCACCAGAACATCTGCTGGGCACTGAGACGGACACCATGGTCAGCCTGGCACTTGATGAACAAGGATGTTTATGGATCTGTGCAGTTGAGGGTCCAAGGGTCCACACCTGAAATTTCATCGGGAGCCAGCAGGGTTAAAGGGGCTGAACAACGGAGAGGCAGATTTGCCAGGGGAGGGCCTTGCATATGGGAGGGAGAGTGGAGCAGGGCCCCTAGATGAGGACTCAGTGAAGACGGGGGAGGGGGGAGTAAGGAAAGCAAGCCCCCCTCCTCTGCCCATGTCAGTAACCTACACAGGCTTCTCCAGCACAAACACACTGGTCCCTACTCAGACACCCAGGAACCAGATCACACACACACACACACACACCCCAGCTCTCAGTCCTTCTCCTCTCTGCCCCCTCCTCACCACCCCATGCCCACATACAGCTTCCAGGGCTTGAGGGGCTCCCCCAGTCAGGGCGATCTCTTCCTCCATTCCTCAGGGCTGGTGGGGAGGGGGAGGCGGGCTCAGTTGCAGCAGCTGATGCTTTATCTCCCCCAGGCCCACTGGGTTCCTCCCACCCCAGCTCTGGCTCCTGGAGACTTTGTTTGTCAGCTTGCAGGTCCCTGGAGCTATCACCTGGCAGCCCGGAGCCTCTAAGGGGCAGGGAGTGGCTGTGCCAGCCCTCAGGGACCTCGTCCCCCAAAGCCAAGGAAAGGGAAACCCTGGGCTCCTCACCTTCTGTCCAGCAAACTCAGCTCCCAGGAAGAGTCCGGCTCCTGACCGGAGACCCAGCCATGCCTATGAGCCCCACAGGTGTGTCCCCAGCAGGCCTGGAGAGTGTCCCCAGGGAAGCCTGTGGCCATTTGGCCGAGGGTACTGCAGAACCTGCTGCCCCATGGAGGGCACTCCCTGGCCCGGCACTCACACAACACACACTGTCCTCCGGGCCCATCTCAGCCTCTCCGCACCTGTGCTTAGTCCCAGTGACAGGGACTGCCCTCCCAGCCCAACCAGCACCCAAATCCAGGAAGCTGCGAGGCCTTCCTCCAGCTGCCCCGCCAGCCTGCTCACACTTTCTGGGCTCAAGCCCTGAGGCTTTAGCAATTTCACGGTCATCTGCACCCACACCTGGGGGAGTGATGGGAAGGACAGACTCAGGCCTGTCACGGCCTGGTCACTGCCTGGGGACAGAGGATTCCAGAGCCTACAACTTGTTCAGCAGGTCTGGGCTATGGCCCACACCCCCTTCTGCACACAGCAGCCAGCCCAGGGTCCCATGGAATACCCCGGGGCAGAGACACTAAATCAACTGAAGGCGGTGCCAGGGGTCATGCCAAGTGCCTGAACCCTGGCTTCTCCATCTTCTGGGAGGCCCCAACCCCAGCCCTGGGGAATCTAAGGTCCTGGCCAGCGCCTCCTCCTCCTCCCAGCCCTGAGGAACCATCCTTGTTCTCAAGGTGGAAGAGCTCGGCCCTCAGTCCCCTGCAGCCTGGGATAAGACCCACCCTAAGGGCTGGTGCACAACCAGAGGCTCTTCCTAAGGAAGCCTGGTGCCAGAAAACCCAGACACTGAGGCACAAGTCAGACATAGAGCCTGGGAACACCCAGAAGAGCACGCCCCCCAGGGTCACATCCCCCAGGGTCCCGGCCCCAGTCAAAGCTGGGAGAGCCCAGAGGTCCCCCCAGTCCTCCTGGCCACCCCTGCGTGGCTGTTTCCTCATGCCCAGGAGAAGCTGAAGGGATCGCGGCCCAGGACGTGGTCCTCCTACCCCAACCCCCGAGAACACACCGAGGCCTGGCAGCTCACCTGACCCTGCAGGGCTGCCAGTCCAGCTGTGCCCCAAAGAGAACATTCGCTTCTTGCTCTATTTGGACAGCTGCAGGGTCAGTGATGCTCAGCAGAGAACGTCTCATCACGGAGTAGGGAGTGCGGTGATCAGGGCCACAGGCCCTCTGATGGGGGTGGGTCAAGGCCAGAGCTGCATCCCTGGATGAGTGGGCTGGGAGGGGGCCCCAGACCAGCCTGGCAGGGCACAGGGACAAGCTGCAGTTATTCTGCCCCCCTGAGCATTGCAAGATGGAGTGGTCAGAGGGGTTCTGGAACCAGGGCTGGGGTCTAGGGGAAGGCAATGGAAGCCAGCAGTGAGGAAGGAAACGGATTCCCTTTAAATGGCATTTATTCAGGTACAGGCTGGGGCCAAAGACCAGCCTCCCAAGTCCAGCCCAACACCTGACCTCACCTCACCCCAGACAGGTCCCACAGCCCCCTCCTCAGCCCTTCCAGGACTGGTGAGAAAGGTCCAAAGAAAAGAAGACAAAGCATCCACAAGCAGAGGTCGGTGGCTGGACTCCACCCTCCCCTCCCCAGGAAGCAGGAGGTAGAACTGGGAGGTCAAGAGCAGAACTTTCCCCTCCTGCTCCCACTCTCTGCTCCTCTCTGGCCCTCATCTCCTGCCCTCTCCTCCTGGTCCCTGTGTCCTCTCCAGCCATCCCATCCTGGTGTCTCCTGGTTCCCATCTCCACCTCCTCCTCCTTCCCTCCTCTGCCCACAGCCCCCGGTTATGTAAGGGGCTTGGGAACACACAGAGGGAGCTTTGTTGTCAAACCAAATCCATATGGAGCCAGAATCGGCCAACGCAGCTGTTCCCCATTCCCTCTGCCTTGGCAGGGTTGGGACTCTGGGCAGGGAGCCCCTAAACCTCTCCATTTTGGGAGATGGGGGACAAACACTTGCCCCAGGGCTGCCAGGCAGCTGAATGGGTGGTCAGGGATCATCTCCACTGTGTGGAACCACAGCAGGGGACCAGCTGGTCCCTAAGGCAGAACAAAGCCACAGTGCAAAGCCTGGGTCACAAAGCCAATAAAGGCGAGCTCTGGGCTGGGGCAGGGCGGCACTGTGCCGGGCCTGGGAGGGTGTGGAGCGTATCCAGACCCTAGCATAGCACACTGTTGTGTGCTCACCTCAATGGGGTCTGAGAGTAGAAATCTCTCTGTGTTGGCCAACTTCCCTCATTCAAGCAGGTTCCCCGGGGAGAAAGAACTCAAGAGAGAGGAGGGTGGAGGGTTCAGGTCCCAGGCTAGGGAAGCTCAGCCCATCTTTGGAGACCGTCAGGCCCCAGAAAGACGAGATCCCACCGTCTTTTGCAGGAAGATGTCCAAAGAGTTGCATGAGGGCTCGGGAGCTGAGCTAACGATAAAAGCATTGCGTACTTTGGGCAGGCACTGTCTCTTCGCCAAACTCAACTCCTGGAAGAGCCATTTTCATTCGAAAATGCTGGAGCTGCCAAGAGGAGCTGACTCCTGCTCCCATGGGCTCCCAGTGAAGGCTCTCCTGAACATCCCCAGACCCACGCAACCCAACCCGGCCACCCCCAGAGTCCCGGCTCCACAATGAGGACAACCTGAATGCTGAGGCTGGAGAAAGAAGGCGGATCAGAGAAGCAAGGGCAAGGAGAGAACTGAGAGGAGGCAGAAAGGAAGGAAGAGAGATCACTGAAGACGGTAAGAAATCTAGGGATGGAAAGGGAAGGCAGGCAGAAAGGGACTTAAGAGGAAAAGCACAGCTCAAACAGGGACAGGAAGGAGACAGGGACAGGTCTAGAGAAACGGCCCACATTGCCTGTGAGGACAACCTCCCACGCTCCGTCAACACCCCTCCTCGGTCAGCCCCTCGTTCAGTCCAGCCCAGCTGGGGAGGGATAGACCGCTCATCTTAGCCCACCCAGTCGTAGGGGCCTGGAGAACACACCAGCTGAATGGGCCAGGCATGAGGTAGGGGCTGGAGAGGCAGAGACAGAAGGGTTACTCCCAAGGCTCAGCCCAATCACCTGCTCCCTGCCTGTGGGGAGAGAGAGGCTCTGTGACCTTGAACCACTAAGTTACTTTTCTGAGTCTCTGCTCCCTCGATTGCAAAATGACAGCCAACTTCTGAGGTCTCTCCCAGCCTGAAAAATGTTTGTTTTATTTCCCCATCACCAGGCTGTGAGATGTGGCAGATACTCTTATCCCAATTAACACAGATGCTAATTGAGTACCAGAGGGCAAGACCTGCCTGGGGTCACATAACTGGTAAGTGGACAGGGACAAAGGATGCCAGGACAGCTCCTAGTGAGCCACCTGCCCCTCTTCCCCTGGACCAGAAAGTAGATAGACCCTCTTCAGTCTCTGGACCCCATCCTGGAATCCCAGAAAAGCACACCAGCCAGCATTTATAGAGTGTGGGATTCCAGGCACTGGATGTTACCTGAAATGTTATCTCATTAAGAAGTGTTGGCCAGGCCGAGCACGGTAGCTCACACCTATAATCCCAGCACTTTGGGAGGCCAAGATAGGTGGATCATTTGAGGTCAGGAGTTCGAGACCAGCTTGGCCAACATGGTAAGACCCCCCCATCCCTATTAAAATACAAAAATTAGCCGGGCATGGTGGTGGGCACCTGTAATCCCAGCTACTCGGGAGGCTGAAGCAGAAGAATTGCTTGAACCCAGGAGGCAGAGGTTGCAGTGAGCTGAGATCGTGCCACTGCACTCCAGCCTGAGCAACAGGGTGAGATTCTGTCTTAAAAAAAAAAAAAAGTGTTGGCCAGACACGGTGGCTCACTCCTGTAATCCTGGCACTCTGGGAAGCTCAAGATGGGCAGATCACCTGAGGTCAGGAGTTTGAGACCAGCCTGGCCAACATGGTGAAACCTCACCTCTACTTAAAGTACAAAAATTAGCCAGGTGTGGTAGCACACAACTGTGATTCCAGCTACTTGGGAGGATGAGGCAGGAGAATCGCTGGAACCCGGGAGGCAGAGGTTGCAGTGAGCCGAGATCACACCACTGCATTCCAGCCTAGGCGATAGAGCCAGATTCTGTCTCAAAAAAAAAAAAAAGTGTTAATTTCTAGGAGAAGGAAACGGAGGCTACAATGGCAGGCTGCGGCTGTACCCAAGGCTATGCATGCAGGGAAGGGCTGAGAGCCTCCAACCTGCTTCTAGGAATACAAATCTCACAGCTCCATACCACCACCTCGGGTACTACCCCCAGAACCACCCACCTTTGGTTCAGCCTGAGCCCCACTGAGGTCCATGCTGAGGTCACCCCAGCACAGGCTTCCCTCCCTGTCACAGGCATGGGACCTACAGGGAGTGGAGAATGCAGGGGGAGGAAGTGCTGGTGCTGGGAGGCCAGGGGAGGCTTCCCAGGCCTGGGACTTCGGTTGATACTGAAGGACATTTACAGTCTAGCAAGGTCATTACCAACAATGTCTAAGCCACGCGAGGGGGCTGTGGAAGCAAAGGCGAGGAGGTGAGATCATACAGGGCATGCTACCAGAAAATGAGAACCACGGGGGTCACAGTTAGAGCTCAAAGGGGGTTTGCAAAAAAAAAAAAAAAAAATTAAAGCCAAGAAACCCTCTGTCGCATTTTCAAACAAAATTTAAGTGGAAAAGCAGTATGTACAGGAATAAAAGTGGAGCTGTTCAGGAGGAGGCAAATGTGGGTGAACCCCTCGCTCTTCCAAAGCCGTCACTCCTGAGAGCCGCGCAAGTGAGGGTTCCACCATAGGGGTACCTTTCCTGGGCCTCAAATAAGGAGAGGACTGACATAGGGATTGGAGCTGAGGTCAGGACCTGTCTGCAGGGATCTGAAGGTTACTGGGGAGGGGTGATGGGTAGAGAAATGTGGCCAGCTGTCCCTGGGGTGGGTGGAACGGGGCACGCACTCCCCAGGGGAAAAGCTTCTGCCCATCCTCACCTGGACTCCTGCCTGCCTCTCTGGTGTCTGAACAGAGACCCCCGAGGTGGCAGCACACAGCTGGGGCCAGACCTTTCTCTGGCAAACAGCTCACCTGGCAAAAGGGAAACTTTTTCCCTTTGCCCTGGGAGAAGGAGGAAGCAAAGTAAAGATGCAGCAAAGACAAATTAGCATACCTGAGCTGCATTTCCATCACTCATCACACAAGAATCTATTGAGCACTTATTGTTTGCTAGACATCATTCCAGGCATTAAGAGTATATACCAGTGAACAAGCCAGACAGACACGCTTGGCTGGGCGCGGTGGCTCACGCCTGTAATCCCAGCACTTTGGGAGGCCGAGGCGGGTGGATCACAAGGTCAGGAGTCCGAGACCAGCCTGGCCAACATGATGAAACCCCGTCTCTACTAAAAATACAAAAATTAGCGAGGCATGGTGGTGCAGGCCTGTAATCTCAGCTACTCAAGAGGCTGAGGCAGGAGAATCACTTGAAACCAGAAGGTGGAGGTTGCAGTTAGCCGAGATCGTGCCACTGCACTCCAGCCTGGGCAACAAGAGCAAAACTCCATCTCAAACAAACAAACAAACAAAAACCAGCCTGTGCAACATGGCAAAACCCCGTCTCTACAAAAAACAGAAAAATTAGCCTAGTGTGGTGGCGCATACCTATAGTCATGAAGCAAGTCAGCTGCCTCCTCGCCTGCCCAGAACTCCGCGGATCCCTCAGCCTCTGCCCTCGTCAGTCCCTTGCATGACTTCCCTCCAAATGATCAGAACCCAGTGGGAATCCAGGGTATACCCCGGCTGGCCCCTAATTCTCTCCTGCCAGGAATCCCTCCTCCCAACCTGAGCAACCTCTAAGAGACAGGGAGGGCTGCTGGTGCGGAGCTTGTCTGTGGGCGAAACAGCTCACCATGTTGGAAGGAGAATTGGGTCTTTGGGAGCCTCTCCGGCCTTGAGCCAGCCCAGGACAGGCATCAAGGAGGGCCAGGCAGCCAAGGTGCTTCTGCCTGGCAGGAAATCAGGATGCCAGATGCCGGGAGCAGCCACCTTGGCTGGGTTCCCTGTGCTTAGACCCCATAAGGCTCCTCCCCTTCCCCACGTGTGGCCGTGGTTGCCTTGCAGTCATGTGGGCGGCAGCCACATTTCCAAAGGAATAGGAGCTGCAGGCAGGCCAGATGGAAGCAATTGCCAAGGGAAAGCAGCAGAGGTGGGGGCTGGCGGGCTGGGAGGGCCCGCTGGGAAGGAGGGAAGGAGGAAGGAAGGAGGGAGGAGAATCCTGTCCTGCCTCACCCTGCCCAACCGAGAAAGCGGACAAGGCCGTGCTCAGGGTGTGGGCCCAGCCAGGACGCAGGGTTTGGGAGAGCACTCAGAGCCCAGGGTTTGTGTTCCACCTTTGACACTAATACACTGTGGCCTTGAGCAAACGCCTTCACACCTTTGAGCCGGGATGTTTCTTCATCAGGCAAAATGAGCAAACTCCAGGGGGCAGCTGAGAACTGAGCTGAAAAGTGAAGGTTTTGGAAGCAGGCCTGGATATGAGTCCTAGCTCAGCTGCTTACCAGCTATGCGACCTTGGCCAAGTAACTTAATCCTTCAATCCTCCATTTCTTCATTTATAAATGGGCTTAATTACAGGGTTGTGTGAGGCTCACATGAAGTGATGTAAAGTGTCTAGCACATTTTTTTTTTTTTTTAAGTTTATTGAGCCAGGTTTTTAATAAGTGCCTGACTGCTAAATGGTAATATTTTGTTATTTGCTGAGGCCGTTTTCATTATGGGGACAGATGTTCACCCATGCTGCAGTTGGCAGAGGACGCAGAGCACAAGTAGGGTCGCTGCAGACCAGCATGCCCTAGCACTCTCCAAGCTGGTCCCAGCACTCTTTGGGGCTGCCTCCCCTAAACAGGAAAGCAAGATCCTGAGGACCCCAAGCCCCATGCACAGGCTTGAAGGAGCTGCAGGTGGGACAAAGGGCCTCTCCTACTCAGGTGTTTCTGGGCTTCTGCAGCCAGGCCTTCCTCACAATCAAGGCCCAGGTGGGAAACTGAAGGTCCAGCCAGACCCACACCTCAGTTTAGCCCAAGCAGCAGCAACCTCCTCCTTGCTGGGCCAGCAGCGGAACCCAGGGCTTCAGTCTAGGGCAATCCTATCATCTTTCTGTAGGGCAGCGTGAGGTGCAGGGGAGCAGAGATGGGGTTGTGGCCTGGCTGTAGGTCCCAGGTAAAGGGCTCAGCCTACACTAAAACCCCACAGCTCTGGACGTTCACACCCTCTAACCCCGAAAAGCAACAACCCAAGCAACTCTTTGGGGGGAATTCAGCCCTGCAGGGCTCAGGGGCTCCGGTCGGAGGCGGACAAGCACTTGGCTAGGGCCTGGGCATCGCATGCTACTGCTACCACGTGAAGCTACACTGACCACTTCCTCAGTCTGCAGAATAAAGGACATCATTCACACACCTCCCTCCCCGAAATGTGGCAGGGGTTAGGGGTGATTCTGAGGCCAGGGACAGCCAGTAGCCCATCCAGAGCCACTCAGGACACTCATACAGTAGCACTGAACACCTCTGGGAAGCGGGTAACAAAGAAGAGGGGGTTAATGACAACAGTCACCCAAATCTGCCTGCACTCACCATTTCCTCCCGGCAACCAAAAGCTTCAGGTCAAGGTCGTGGGTTTTGAGAAGGAAGGAGGATCCCAGGGTGAGGGGAACACAGAGCGGGAGCTAAACCACCCGCAGCGGCCTGCTGCAGGGAAACGTCCAGCCGGCCCAGTGCGACTGAACTGAGGGGGCAGAAAGCAGGGGCTGTATGCTCGGGGTGTCCCACCCTGCACTGCCAGACTGCCCCACCTCCAGCATCCAAGGTCCATCTCCGAGGAGCCAGGAGCTGGGCTAGGCTCTGGTGGCTGATTAGATAGCAATCTGTAGGCTTGGACTTCAGATCCGACTTGCGGCCCAAGCTCCCTCTCCATCCCCTGTGGGTCCCTCAGCCAGCTCCTTTCCCCATCAGCCCAGGGTCTGGAACTTGGCAGGCACAGAAACATTTGTATTAGATAGAGGGATCCCTTCCCTCCAACAGGTGGTGCAAACCTTTGAGCCATTCTGAGAAGAATTCCCAATTCCATTGGGACAACCCCTGGAGCAGCCTCTGAGGAGGGACCCAGAGAATGTGCCCAAGTCAGACCTGGGGTAGCCCCCAAGGCAAGGGCAGATGGCGGCCAGTGGGGAGTAAGGACAGAATGACACCTCAAGATGGAGCACAGAAAGGGGGTCTGGCCTCTCTGCTCCTGCCGGGGAAGGGAGCCCTTTCCAGGATTAAAAGTCCAGAAAGGAGCAGATTCTTAGTTCTATCCAGAAAACTGATTCTAGGAGTCTAACGAGGTTGGGAGGCTGGCGGGGACACAGCACTCTGTTCCTGAGAAGCAGAGGGCCAGTCACTGCTGCAGTAGGGAAGACAGCCCGGAGGCACCTCAGCCTGGGCCGTCAACTCACAGGGAAGGCGGCTCTGTTGTCTCTGAACAACAACCTATCCCCCAACTAAAGACACCCACTCTGCCCAAAGTCCAAGCTGGCAATTTCGAATTCCCTTTTCTAACTTCTCCTTCCATGTATGCACCCTCACAACCTCGGCTGCTATCTTGGAGTCTGGGGGATCTGGCCCCAACTCCTGGCAAGCTCCCCATGTCTTGACAGAGCCCAGGCCCTAAGATCACCCACCCAGCACAATGGGGCGGGGCACAGGAGCAGTCTGGGAGTGGGCCAGGAGCAGGACAGGGAACGGTCCCGGGAACCCGGGACACCTCAGCTTGGTCAAGGGGCATTCCCAGATCAGCTCTCAGCAAGCAAAACAGCCTCCCGAGTTCATTTCTAGGCCCCAAACAGCCGGCGCGTCCCCGGAACCCGCTCTGGAATTATCAGGCAGCTTTGGAGAGTTAACAGCATGGGAGAAATACTACCAATAGTGAACATTTATACAGCTCTTCCTCCGTGAAGGTGCCTTTCAAAGCACTTAGCACACATCAACTCATTTAAAATCTCCCTGGCAGATGCCAGGGCCAGGACCTAGAGGAGGTGGACGGGTCCGTCACAGCTCAGGAGAGAGTGACACGCGTGTGTGTCTCTTGTGAGAACTCAGCCTGTACCAGGCCTGTTCCCAAAGTTCACAAAGAACGAGTCCGCCAGAGCCTGGCTTCCACGCGGTACCTCCCTCCGGCGGTGGAAAGTACAGGCTTCCCCAAGAAGCCTGTGGGGGGTGCCAGCCTGTGGGTGGCCATGAGGTCAGACAGGGCACAGCTGGGCACCCGAACGCTGCCTACACTCCCAGCCTTCTGGCAGCAGTTCCCTTAAGCCAGGCCCTCGGGACCCAGGCTGGGGAGCAGAGGAAGCAGCCACAGCAGGTCAGGCCTCACGCTGCCCAAACAGAGCCTCCCCCCAGGACTGGGAATGGAGGGGCAGTGCTGGCAGACATGTTGGCAGTTCTGGGCTGGCCGGGAGGTCCCTGCCAGCCAGGCCCCTGAGGAAACACCCACAGCAGACAGCTGAGCCCACTCCCCCATCGCATCCCTCCCACTGCTCACCACCCATGCCACTCTGAGGCACAGTGGCCTAGGCCTGACGACCCCCATAACTTGGCCCTAGGACTCTGCACTGCCGGCCTCCCACTGACAACTCCACCTTTGGGTCCTGCTCAGCGACCTTGCGACTCCTGCCCACAGGCGGACCCCGCAAAGCCTGTCACCTCCAGCACCGTCAGCTGCCAAGTGCTGGACCTGACCGGGGTAGTTGTGGGAGAAACCATCGTTCGAGGATGCTGGAGGTGGGGGCCGCCGCTTAAGTCCGGGCGCAGGGCTGGAGGAGTGGGGCCGGAAACTTTCCGCAGGACTGTCCCGCTTGCTCACTCCATGGGAGCGGAGATGATCCGGCTTCCCGCGAAAATCTGGTCCACGGAAAGGGACCCCGGAAAGCAGCTCTGCAGGGCTGTGGCCGCCCCACCCCGACCCGCGCTGCGCCCACATGCCGGGCCCGACCCCCTCCTGGAGGCGCGGCGCCGGCTGAGGTCAGGCGGCCGAGGACCCCGCGGCTCCCTGCCCCGCCCCGCGGGCCCCCGCGCACGGCCGCCGCGTACTCACCCTCGCGGGTGGAGCGGGGCGGGGCAGCACAGTTCCGCGCGCAGCTCCGATCCGCTAGGCGCACCGACCGGCGGCGCAGCGCTGGCGCGACGGCTCCGCTCGGCCAGGTCCCTGTCCCGGGCGCGGGGCCGGCCTGGGAGTGGGCGAGTCCGCCTGCAGGGGAGGCGGGGGCCCGGGCCCGGGCTGAGGGCGGGGAAGGGGTTGGACACGCTTGCGCACACGGCGGCCCGACTCCCAGGAGCTACCGGGAGGGGGAGAAAGGGCGGGGTGGAGGAGGGGGAAGGGCGGGGGCGATGCCGTGCGGTCGCCGGCTTGGGATGGTGTTCGCGCCTCCGAGGCCCGGACGGAGGCAAGCAGGGGCGCCGGGGGTGCCGGAGGGGCGGAGAGGCGGAAGAGGAGGCCTGATGGGGTGAGCACAGGGCCAGGGTAGGCGCTGCCTGTGAGTGTCGCCAGGGTGGGTATGGCCAGCGCAGCCAATGCGCACCCTCCCGGGAACAATGAGAAATCAAGAAAGGGTTCAGTGCTCTGTCGCACGGGGAACCGTGTCCTTCCCTCACTGGGGAAACTGAGGCGGGGGGAGGTAGGGCCTTCTTCCGGGAGCCTATGCTTCCCATGCACGCAAGGCAGCCAGTCAGTCCCCTGGGCCCAGACGTGGGCCCTTCCTCTGCTTCGGTTGGGGCCTGCCACCTCCAAACTGCTCCCTCTGCACCCCTCACTTGCATACTCTTTATCTTGGCCTCAGAAAGTTTCTCAGTTTTCTTTCCGTTATTGAAGGCGCCAGGCATCCTGTCTCCAGGAAGAAACCCCTGGGCCCCTGACCCTGGTTCCTTGGACCCAGGCATTGCCCCAGTAAACCTGGGAACTGCCCAGGCTTCAGAGCAGTTCAGAAGGCACCCTGCAGGACAATCCACAGCCCCCAGGCCAGTCCCTTTCGTAGGTCAGCACAGTGTTTCCGGAGCCCCAAGTGTGAACAGCCTTGTGCCGGCAGCGCCAGGGGCTCCAAGGAAAGTGTCAGACCCATTCCCTGTCCCCAGGAAGCTTACCATCCAGCGGCACAGAGAAGGCTCACCATGGACTCCATTCAAGAACCAGGCAGGATAGGATGTGACTAAGTGCAAGGTGTGAGTAACTGACAGTAAGTGCGAGGGGGTTCAGAGAAGTGGCAGCTCCAAGCCTGCTTCAGCTGAAGCTGGAGGACTTATCTGTCAAGAACCCCCAACTCAGGAAGCTCTGCTCCAAATGAGCTGAATAAGGAGAGTCTGCCTCCAAGTTGTTCCTCTGCAGCTGACTGTGCTCCATCCTAAATCATTCCTTGCACGGGCAGAAGCTGTTTGGCATTTCACCAGTGTCTAATTTTGTTTGAATATGGTTCCTTTGGCTTAGTCAAACATAGATTCAACAACTATTTATTTATTTATTTATTTATTTATTATTTTGAGACGGAGTCTCGCTCTGTCGCCAGGCTGGAGTGCAGTGGTGCCATCTTGGCTCACTGCAACCTCCGCCTCCCAGGTTCCAGTGATTCTCCTGCCTCAGCCTCCCAAGTAGCTGGGACTACAGGCACCCACCACCACGCCCAGCTAATTTTTGTATTTTTAGTAGAGACGAGGTTTCACCATGTTGGCCAGGATGGTCTCGATATCTTGACCTTGTGATCCGCTCGCCTTGGCCTCCCAAAGTGTTGAGATTACAGGCGTGAGCCATTCAACAACTATTTATTGCATGCCATCTCCAGGCCTGGAATTAAGCTGGGTATAAAGAACACAATGACTAAGTCCCTGCCTTGGGCAAGTCGAGGAAGAGGGAAGAGCCTCCTTGTTCTACAGATGGGAAAACTGGCCCAAAGGGAGTAAGCAGCTGCCCTCAATAACTAGGTGAATCTGGCAGAACTGATCCAAGCATCAGCCCAGCCTCTAAACTTGGCCATTTGATGAACTAGATCTAAGCACAGTTTGCAGTTCTTGCCGTGAATCACGTAAATGTCACTCTACCAGAAAATGGAACTTAAGAACCAGCATTTGTTCCTGGAGACCTGAGTTCCAACTCTATCTCTGCCACTAAATAGCTTTAGTTTTCTTACTAGGTGGGAAAAATGGAAATAACTGCTTATTCAAAGGGCTATTCGTTGGCATTAAATCAGGCAATGGATGCGAATTTGCTCTGAAAGCATAACTTGCTATACATAAGTGTGTGCTGTTACTATGCAGGTGGCATGCCTTTTCTAACCTATAAGCTGTATTCAGGCCTCTCCCCCTCCTTCCCCCAGCTTATCCCAAGCCTGGTTACTAGGTGCCCAGAAGCTAACTGTAATTCTGCTCCCCTCAGGTTAGGCCACAATGTGCTTACTCATGATGATCTTTTCCCTCCAGTTTCTTAACAGCACGGCCAGAAGCTTAGCTCACTGCCTAGAAGCCCTATCATCTTTGGGGCAGGAGGGAAGAATTCTGGTGCCTTTCTTCTTCTCTTCTCTTCTTTCTCTCTCTCTCTCTTTTCTTTTTCTTTCTCTTTCTCTTTTCTTCCTTCTTTCCTTTCTTTCTTCCTTTCTTTCTCTCTCTTTTTTCTTTTCTTTTCTTTCCATCTTTCCTTTCCCTCTACTCTCCTCTCCTCTCTCCTCTCCTTTCCTCTCTCCTCTCCTTGTGCTTTTTTGACCCCAGGCACCCCTTTGGTGCAACTACAGCACATTATGAGCAGCTGAGCAAGAGGCAGTAGGATGGGGTAAGCAGGGCTTTGGCCCACGGGGACCATTTCTTTTGGATGTTAACTGTGCCAAAGTGGGGCCAAGGTAACCTGAGGAACATTCCCCTTCCAAGCCATCAGTGCTGCCTCCATTCCCATTTCCTTTGCCTCCCAAACTCTCCTGTGTTTCTCCTTGGTGGAAGTGGCAGGACACCTCTGTGCTGGGGCAACCAGAGGGGCCTCAGGAGCAGAGGGAGGAGGAGGTGCATCTAGACCTGGGAAGCCCTGGCCCTGCAGCCCTTCTCTAGCAGAAGTGGGTGTGAGCAGCAGCG
Source organism: Trachypithecus francoisi (assembly GCF_009764315.1). Lineage (NCBI taxonomy): Eukaryota > Metazoa > Chordata > Mammalia > Primates > Cercopithecidae > Trachypithecus > Trachypithecus francoisi. Next base: position 114,315,213 of record NW_022681473.1, on the reverse strand, counting down.
TGGAACAGCTCCTGTCTCATGTGCCACGTTAGTATCCTGCCCACCAAGAGGAGGGAACAGCAAGATGTGTTTGAGGAAGAAATACACCCCATCCAGCATCTCAGATGCTTTTAAAAATAGCAACTCCAGGATGGTATTTCAGCTCCTATTTTTATCAGATTTATATGGCTGGACCATGGAGCTGAGCTGTTCCCAGGGTTCTCAATAGCAAGGGACATCACTGTTGTTGTGTTAGCTAAAATGCATTCCAGGAACCTGTAGGCTGAAAGAGATCCTGAGAAGTCATTGCATGCAGCCCCTGCCTCTGTTTAGGGCCACAGTCAATTAACCACCAAAAGTTTATGGCTTTTTTCCTTAAAACCTCTTGGTTGGCCAGGAGTGGTGGCTTATGCCTTTGGGAGGCCGAGGTGGGCAGATCACCTGAGGTCAGGATTTCGAGACCGGCCTGCCAACATGGTGAAACCCCATCTTTACTAAAAACACAAAAATTAACCGGGTGTGGCGGTTGGTGCCTGTAATCCCAACTACTCAGGAGGCTGAGGCAGGAGAATCATTTGAACCCGGGAGGCGGAGGTTGCAGTGAGCTGAGCTTGAGCCACTGCGCTCTAGCCTGGGCAACAGAGTGAGACTCTGTCTCAAAAAATAAATAAATAAAACCTCTTGGTTCCATGCGTAGTCTAGCATTTCATAGCGCTTCTAATCAGGAAGTTACTTTTAATATTGTCTTTGTTTGGTCTGTTATACGAAGTATAGACTGGGTGGCTTATAAACTACAGAAATCTCTCACAGTTCTGTAGGCTAGAAAGTCTGAGATCAAGATGCCAGCAGCTTGCTTCCTGGTTCACAGAAGGTCATCTTCTCACTGTAACCTCACAGTGAGGGGAAAGGCCTAGGGGTGACTCTGGGATCTCTTCTGTGAGACACTAATCCCATTAATGGGGCCCCCCACCTTCATGGCCTAATCACTTCCCAAAGGCCCCACGATTGCTTTGGGGGTTAGGATTTCCACATATGAATTTTAGGGGAACACAGACATTCATGCCCAAATATCTCTAGTTCCATCCTTTTGGTCACTCTCAGACCAGAACATTTACTGAGTGATTACTATGTCGCACAAAATTCTTCTTTAACCCTCACAGAAACCCTCTGGGGGAAGCGCTGTGATCACTCCTATTTCATGAGCAGTTATGTAACTTGCCCCAGATGCGACTTGGTTATGGCACAGACTCTGTGTTGGAGCCATCAGACCACTCTGCTTCTCAAGCAGGGGAGGAACAGAACATTAAAGATTTTCTCGGCCTTGGCTTTCATTTCTTCATCGTGGTTCTGAAGGGAAAATTGGCTAGAGTCCTAAATGTATGTGGGGGCCCACACTCGAAGCTCAGTTCTCAGTGCCAGCCACACTGAGCCCTGGTCTTCCTAACTTCTGGGCCTTTGCTCTGCTTGTCATTGGGCTGATGACCAAGATCCAGCCTAGAGCACAAGAAGACAAACACTGCGTGATCTCACGTGTAGAACCTAACAAAGTGGAACTCACAGAAGCAGAGAGTAGAATGGTGGTTGTCTGTCGGAATAGGGAGATGGTGAAAGAATGCAAAGTTTCAGTTGGGTGGGAGGAAGAAGTTCCAGAAATCTACTGTGCCACATGGTGACAATAGTTAATAACAATGTACTGGGTGGGGCGCGGTGGCTCACGCCTGTAATCCCAGCACTTTGGGAGGCTAAGGCAGGCAGATCACTTGAGGTCAGGAGTTCTAGACCAGCTTGGCCAACATAGTGAAATCCTGTCTCTACTAAAACTACAAAATTAGCCGGGCGTGGTGGTGCGTGCCTGTAATCCCAGCTACTCGGGAGGCTGAGGCATGAGAATCACTTGAACCCGGGAGGCAGAGGTTGCAGTGAGTTGAGATTGCGCCATTGCACTCCAGCCTGGGTGACACAGCGAGACTCTGTCTCAAAAAAAAATGTATATATATATATACTGTATACTTGAAAACTGCTCGCAGAGATTTTAAATGTTCTCACCATTACAAAATGGTAAGTATGTGAGATAGTACATGTTAATTAGCCTGATTTAGTGATTCCACAATGTATACATATAACAAAATATCATGTTGTACACCATAAATGTATACTATTTTTATTTGCCAATTAAATATTTTTTTTTTTTTTTTAAGTTTTAGTCTGCAGGTTTAGCTTTTCGGGACTGAAGCCTCGTAGCCCCTCCACTTCAACATACTCATCAGCATTGTAATTACTTTGTAATTAATGCCTGTGTTCCTCACTAAATTGTAAGCTCCACATGAGCTCTGCCTCCAAGTGCTTGCAAAAAAACCAAAAGGGGGTGGGGGTAGATGCTCAAAACCTGTTTATTAAATCATATTGAAACACTTGAAACATATTTCGTTCCTGCTTATTTTCTAACAGTGGTTAAAACTTGGTAACTTCAAGTTGACATGGATTTCCGAATTCAATGTAATGTCAATAATATTATAATAGAACAAACTTAGGTTTGCCAACATTTATTTTGTTAGGCAAGGCTATTTTACAAACAACTATCAATAATTATCACTATCTACTTATTTTAAAAAGTACGTTTTAACCTTATATATACATGTTTGGAATAAAAACAGTCCTTCCTGAGAAGGAAGAGTTGGCAGACCTACATCAATAAACTAAATATATTCAAATGTTTTGGATATGGGAGCATTACAAGAGAAACATTTTCAAGTATTACTTCGTATGTAGTTGTTTCTTATTTCTCAGTTCGGGGATCTGTATTCACGAGGGACATGGAATGGGGAGCCTGAGTTGTTATTTTTCTGTTTCATGTTGATAAATAGAGACCACTCAGCAATTTTGCTCTGTTAGGAAAACTTTGAGGCAAACGGAGAGAAGCCAAGGAGCAATAGCAGTCATGCCTCCAACTGCTTCTTTCCTTCTCCAGCCAAGCCAGAAGGAATGTAGGCCAAGTGTTGGGGCTAAAAGCCAGTCGTGGAGCCGTCCAGGATTTATTTAGGAAGGGTGACATCTGCCACTGCTCCAGCAGAGCGGGGGCACGGCATGCTTCTGTGGGCACACAGTTCAGCATGTGAGGCACACTCTGCAGCACACAGGACGAAGGTGTCATGCTGCCAGAGAGGCGCTGGCATTTGCCGTTTTGTCAAGGCAGGGCTGCAGGTTGTGGCTTGATCAGGACAGAAGGATGATGGGCTCTTAAGTGATAGCAGGAGGAAAGCATGAGGTAGAGGGGCAGGTCCTTACTGTCCATCCCCTGCCTGAGATCCAGGATGCCTCATTCAGAGCCTGGCTCTGGTCCTCCGTTCACCACATGTTTATTGAGCACTTATAGGTGAGTCACTACCCTAGGTTCTGGGGAAACGGTGAACAAAAGGCCAGAAGTCTCTGCTTCCTGGAGCTGACGTTCACTCCATAATGCTGGACAAGACATCCTGAGCCCATTTCTTTGTAAAAAGGAACGAGAATGTGGGTCATGAAATGACCTGCTATATGAATGTAGTGTTATAATGTTGCTTTGTCTCAAAGGTTGGTTTGCGGAGCCAGGTAGTGTCTTAGGGGCCAGGGATACAGAGATAACTAAAACAAAGCTCCTACCCTCAAGACCCTCTCAGTCTAGTGGGGAAAGCGGAAAACTCACAACATAGGAACAAAAGGAGGCACTATATGCAAAGCTATCATCGTGAGTTTCCCAGGAGTCTGATATGAAGGTCACCCTATAAAGACAGACTATGCTTTTAGGAGTTTCAACAGGGCTTGGCAGAGCAGCCAACCCTGGTGCACTCTAGACCTTGAAGGTGATAAGCCCAAAGAGGGTTGGATTGAGGGAGGGAGCTGCATGGGGACCGTACCATCAGGGTCCCTGGCGATTACAGCAGCAGAGCACTGACTGGCTCTGAAGGGGAACGCTTGCCAGGCTTCTAGCAGAGGCTTGTCTTTCCATGTACAAGAAAAGTTAAGTGGTGAGGCCTGGAGAGGGGCCCCCTTCTGTACCGTGGTGAAGATAAACGAGGCTGGGAGAGGAGTCAGGGGATGCTATCCCAGAGAGGCCCCTCCCCACAGATTGGGCAGAAGGAAGACAGAACTGACCAGCCCCTTAGGGGAGTCGAGAAGCCTTCCAGCGTGTGGGTCCCTGTCTCCATGCTCTGCCTCTCCAGACCTGAGTGCCTGCCCTCTGCTGTGACTCCCAGCCTTGTCTGTCCCATTGGGTGAACTCTGTCCCATCTCTTGCCCCTCAAACCTTTATTCATCCAGTGTCAAATTCCTACCCACCTTCCTCCAGGGGCCAGGCGCTACAAGATGAGGGGAAGGAACGGCAAGGTCAGCAGGAGGCCACCGAGCCAGACCCTCCAGCGGCACCATTAGGGGCTGGGCAGGAGAGCATGGGCTCAGGCCGCAGGGAAGGGCTGCTCCACAGGGAGGCCTCCCTCTGCTCCGTGGCGGTGCTGGAGATGGAGCCCGTGTTTGCTTGTCGGGACCACAAGCAAACTTTCAGAGGGGAAGCGGGTCACTTCTTTCCCCTGGACCTGGAATGGGCACAACTGAGACCTAGGGAGCATTCCTGCAAGCTGGACACTGCTCGGGGAGAAGACCTCCATCCAGCTTCCTGCCCCCAAGACCCCAGCAGCTGCCAGTGTCACTGCCCACAGAAGTATTTGCTTAGCCCAAGAAAGAGTCAGTCAGATGTGTGGTGGCCATGAAATGGGTCCTGCTGGTTCTGTCAGACCTCCCTGCATTGGTCACCACCTCAAAGTTCCTGGGCTGCAACTCCATGTTGCCTGAATCTAGGGACTGTTGAAGTACTGCAGGGGGCTGGGCGCCGTGACTCACGCCTGGAATCCCAGTACTTTGGGAGGCTGAGACGGGTGGATCACCTGAGTCCAGGAGTTGGAGACCAGCTTGGCCAACATGGTGAAACCCCATTTCTACTAAAAATACAAAAATTAGCTGGGTGTGGTGGTGCACTCCTGTAGTCCTAGCTACTCGGGAGGCTGAGGCAGGAGAATCACTTGAACCTGGGAGGTGGAGGTTGCAGTGGGGCGAGATGCGCCACTGCACTCCAGCCTGGGTGACAAAGCGAGATTGTCTCAAAAAAAAAAAAAAAAAAAAAAAAACAAAAAAAACAGCTGCAGGGAAGAATGGCTGAGTGGAGGCCAGTGGCTTCCTTGTGCCTCATCCGAACTCCCTGAAGGCTGAAGCAGGTCCCTGAGGCTTTCTGACCACACCCTCCACTTCCCGGCTGTTTCTTTTTTATTTTATTTTTTCTTTGAGACGGAGTCTTGCTCTGTCACCCAGGCTGAAGTGCAGTGGCACACTGCAACCTCCACCTCTAGGGTTCAAGCGATTCTCCTGCTTCAGCCTCCCGAGTAGCTGGGCTTACAGAAGCCCACCACCACGCCGGGCGAATTTGTTCTATTTTTAGTAGAGATGGCGTTTCACCATGTTGGTGATTCTGCTGTTTCTAAGGAGTCTCTCCCAGGGCCCCAGGGGTCCACAGCAGGCCCTGAGACCCTGAAGCAGGTTGGCTGCACCTGCGCTACCACCTGCAAGTGCAGGGGCTAGTCTCTGAATGAGGCTTCCTGGTTCTCAGGCAAGGGATGGAGAGTAAGGACTACCCACTGTGCCTCAAGCCTCCCCACAGCTGTCACTTAAGAGCCTACCATCCTGCCATTCCCGAGAGCTTCCCAAGCAAGGCACAAAATCCACAGTCCTACTCTGACAAAGTGGCAAATGCCAGCCCCTCTGGCAGCATGATGCCTTGGTCCTGTGTGCTGGAGAGAAAGCCTTGTGTTTACCTGTGTGTCCGCCCATACAAGCCATGTCCCTGCTGTGCTTGAGCGGTGGCGGGTGTCACCCTTCCTAGGTAAGTCCTGATGGCTCCCTAACTGGTCTTCAGCCTCTGACATTTTGAGGTCCCTTCCTGGTCTCAAGATCCTCTGAACATCTGCCTCTGATAGGCATTGAACCCGGGCCGCCTCTGGGCTTTTGTATTCAACTGCAACCATATCATTTGCCCTTTGCTGATTCACTGTTTGGCACTTGATCTTCTGGCTGCTTCATGTGAGTCTGTTTTGTCTTCCTGCCGAGATAAAAACTCAAGGCCGGGGACTCACTGACCAAATAACAGAGCAAGGCAGGCTTTTCGGGCTTGCATAATCTGGTTCATGTTAACACCCGCCCATTTCCAGGCACCAAGCCCCTATCCTCGTCAACAAGAAGTTTATCAACAGGGTTGACTGACTCACAGGGGGGTGTGATCTCACTGCTGGAAGGAGGAAGTGCCATCAGAAACCTCTATAGATAATTTCCTGAAAGGTTCCAAGTTTGGTTTTTTGGGGAACTCCTCAAAGGAGAGGTGGATGGCAGAGGAAGGAGGAGGGGAGAGGGGGAGGAGCAGAATAAGGAGTGTAAACAGGAGAGGCACAGAGTGGGGACAAGGAAGCCACCACAGACGGTGAGCCCTGGGGCTTGGAGAAGGCCTTTGGCACCCTTCCAGGGCAGTTCCCACCTGTCAGTTGAAACCACCACCTGGAGACTTTCCACCATTCTCAAGGCCTTCCCACAGGTTCTACCCACCCACTCTCCCCCACCATCTGTCTGCCTCCCAGGCCACACTGTCCACACTGAGTGAGCCCACTAGTTTATTCACTACTAGGAATAAGCCGGTACAAAATACATTTTTAGAAAATTCACTTGGAGATAAAAAATCTTGTCCCCACTTCTCCCCCAATCCCACACATCTGTGCTCTTCTGCCTGAGTTAATTCAGCTTTGCTGAGCCTCCTGCAAGAGCTTGAGCCAGGGGGTCGTCGGCCCTGAGGGCGAAGGTGAGCGTGCGCTGCTGGTAGTGCCTGGGGTCACACTCCAGGTTCTCGATCACCTCAGCCAGCAGGTGGGCCCGCTCCACGCCTGAGCCAGGGGCCTCGAAGCCCAGGGCGGTGAAGTGCACGTGCAGGTGGTAGTAGGAGGGCAGGTAGTGCAGGTATACTCGCAGACGGTCTCCCTTCATCTGGTAGCGCTGCAGGATGGCCTCCTGATGAGACAGGGGCAGGCAGGCCAGGAGTCATCGTGCTGTCTGAGGCCCGGTGCCATGTCCCCACTGAGACCCTCCTCCCGTCTGAATCCCAGGTTGACCTGGGACAGCTCATAAAAACCCTCCGAACAGCTCTCTGCCTGCTGTCTGCTTCAGCTTCCTCTGTCTTCTAGTCTAGGAAATCCACAAGTGCAGGTGACAGCAGCAAAGCTGAGACTCTTTCTCCCAAAAGAAGGGGGGAGCGGCCTCAATCAGCATTCCCCACCCAACGTGGATAAAACACTGGCTTCCTCAAACAGCTGCTGCCGGGAATCTTGGAAGGCCCAGTGTCTACAGACAGGCCCCAGACTCCCAAGACTATGGGGACTTTCATGATTTAGGAGCATTTAATCAGTCATGAAGTGGATGGGAGGAAGCCTCATTCTCTCTTTTAGCATAGGACAGGTTGGAGCTTGGAAACAATGAAGATGGGGGTGGGGCTATGCTGAGAATTTGGTGAAAGAGCAAGGACTGTGGAAGGGGTGTGGGAGGGGCTGCTCCCACACAGACCTGGGGCAGTCTCGGTGGGCTCCTTGCAGAAGAGGAAAGCCCTGACTGTGGCCCTGGCTCCCCTGCCCACTTCCGCCTTGCTCAGGGGCGGGTCTTCTTCTACCAGCCTCCACCTTCAGGAGCCTGCAAGGCATAGAATTAAGCGGAGACTCTTATCTCCATTGTGGGCAAATCTCTGAGGTGATCAGAGGTGAAGAGAAAAATACTAGGGCCTCAGTGGGCTCAGTATACACCCCAGAACTGTGTTCTGCATTTGGAGCTCACCCCAGGAATCTCTGCAGCAGGGTGGGACCAGGGCCAAGGCACCTGAGGGGCATCCTGGAGTAAGTGAGGTCTGCCTGCCAGGGTGGAGCTGTCAGAGCTCCTTGGGCAGATCAAAGTGTTGGCCTGGCATCTCCCCAAGAGAAAGACACCATTCTCTGCTATTTGTAATATCTCTGCTTCAGGATCTGAACAAGTCACCCCACAAAGATAAAGGCAGCCGAGGGGTGGTGCCATGGGTGGGCAGGAGGGAAGACAGGTTGGGGCCCAGCGGCAGGGGGAAGCTGGGTGTGGGCAGAGCCTTTCCTCCAGGTCTGCATTAATACCTCGAAGCAGCACTGGTCAAAAAGGGGCCAACCTCTCTCCTGGCTGGGCATCATTGTGACGGCTCGCTCTGGCGTGTTAGGCAGATCATCACATTTTGGAGTGGAAAAAAGACAGACCCAGCCCCATAGGATGGTGGATTTAGAAGGGATCCATCTAGATAATGTGGTTTAGGGAGGTGAAGTGACCCACCCCAGGCCACTCAGCGGGTTAGGGTCCAAATATCAGGCCAGGACCACACCCAAGATTCTAGACACTCTTCCCCATCCCCCACTGCTCCTGGGCTCTGTTTAGAGCCCCGATAATTTCATTCAATTCAACAAATATCCCAGACAGAAAGTATCCCAGAACACCAGGTGCTACAGAATTCAGCCTGTCTTCAATCTAGACAAGGAGACACACGTGTACACACATATCAAAGTCATGTGTCCATACTCCCAAGAAACTCTGGCATGATGTGGTTGTCATGGTTGTCGTGAGAGAGACAGGTGATCCTGGAGTAGGAGGGGCCAGGACTTAAGGACCAGAGTCTATGGGGTGAGGGGTGGAAGTGCATCCCGGATGCAGAAAGGCTGAGGAAGGCATGTGAGGGTGAGGAAAGGTGGCTGAAAGCAGAGCTGGGGCGCCAGGCAGAACCAGGGACAAAGAGCCCTGCTCCTCAACCTGAAGAGCCTCATGGGGTCCCCGAGACTGGCATCCAGAGAGAAGTCCCTCCAAGACAGACTCCGGGAAGGGTGAGGAAAGGGGCCCAGGAACACACTGGAATCTGAGTCTGATTTCCCTGGGCTTCCCTGTGGTTTGGTGAAGCCACTCACCTGCCCCTGGTGGAGGATGTTCCTGAGAAGCGGCAGGTGCTCCGGAGTAAGGTCGCGTAGGGATCTGATGCCCCGGCGATGGCAGATGGCGATCAAGTACAGGTCATCGAGCTGCGTAGAGAGCAAGGGGAGACCAGGCTCAGCAGGGAACAGACCCGGGGAGGCTGCCAACCCCGGAGTTCTCACGTAAGCCAGGAAGCACCCACCCCTGAGGCCTACAGCACCAGGAGAAACCCCGCAGGACTGACCCGCCGGCAACGTGGGCATCCGCATACCCCGGGCGTGTGGGATGGGCTGAGAAGCAGGCCTTCTGTGTATGCTTCTTGCTAGAGAATGCCACGTGAGAGTTCTTTTTTTTTTTTTTTTTTGACAGAATCTCGCTCTGTCACCCAGACTGGAGTGCAGTGGCGTAATCTTGGCTCACTGCAACCTCCACCTCCGGGTTCAAGCCATGCTTCTGCCTCAGCCTCCCAAGTAGCTGGGACTACAGGTGCATGCCACCATGCTCAGCTCTTTTTTTTTTTTTTTGTATTTTCAGTAGAGACGGGGTTTCACCATATTGGCCAGGCTGGTCTCAAACTCCTGACCTCATGATCTGCCCGCCTCGGCCTCCCAAAGTACTGGGATTACAGGTGTGAGCCACCACGTCTGGTAGACAGTTCTATATACTCACTCCCCAGAGCTGTCAGGGGCAGGGAGCCAGGAGGTTCAAGAAAGAGCAAGGGCAACTCTCTCCCTTCAAGAGTTTCCAGTCTCATTGCACGTATGCAAGCAGCTCTGCTGTAAGACACAACATAATCCCAGCACAGGAGGAAGGAAAGACTCTAGCTACCTGGAGGAACCCAGGAAGGCCTCCTGGAAGAGAAGGCAGAGGACCAGGTCTAGAAAAAGAGGTAGAATTTGGAAAAAGGATATTCAGGTAGAGGAAACAGAGCAAAGGCTTGGAGGCAAGACTGTATAGGGTACGAATGTATAGGGCATAGAATGTATATGTAAGGGGAGAGGAAGCAACTTGATTTATCTGGAGTCAAGGCCCATGAAGGGGTGGAGTGGGGTTTGAAGGCCGAGAAGGGAGCCAAGGGCCAGCTCAGCAGCACACACATACCAGGGCCGTAAGCCTGTTTCTCTCTTCCCCTATCTCACAGGACACCTTCCTGCTGTCCTTCCTGAGCACAGCCTGGCTAAAAACCTGGAGGTCACAACAGTACAAAGAATTAAAGTCAAGATCTTGTGCCAGAGAGCAAATGAACTCTTCCTCTTGCTCAGAAAACCCACCCTGCTCACCTAAACCCTGGCCTTGCCTGGTAATTACATCCATGTGCCTGGCAGGCCCCAGACATCAAGGCTCTGAGGGGCCAGGCACGGGGAGAACCCAGCAGTGTCCTGCCCTTCTGTCTGAGCTACCAGATTCCTTGTGGAGATAATTTGAGGACCATGACTCACCCAACCAAATTTCCTGGGGCCTCAAATTGAAAATTCAGGATGGGCTTTTCTATATGACTGCCTGATATCCAACTATGCCATGGTCTTCACATGCCATGAACATTCTTTCCTGCCAGAGTTCTAAGCATCTGTGTTCTCTGCCTCAGACCTTCTGCAGATGAGCCCACAGGAAGCTCCCACGTGTAGCTGAGCTGCATGCACCAGGCCTCAGTTTGCCCCAAGCCCCCTGTGTACTCTCTCATGGCCTGTGGCCAAGAAATGTACTCTCTCACTTTGGACTTAGGAGTGCAAAGAGAAGCCCAAAAACAAAATTGCTTGAACTTGAATTTTGTGTGTGTGTGCGTGCATGCACGCATGTGCACGTGGTGGTGGATGTGTATGTTTTCAGCTGTTCTATGTGTTACTGTAACAGAACTCCCAAATAATAGTAACATTTGTTTTGGATGATGTCTGCTGACAAGTCACAAACATGACACTAACTCGCAACTCTCTGCTCCACTGGCACAGAATAGGGCATGGAGCCTGGTGCTGGGTGTCAGCCCGTGGTGTTGGGTGTCAGTTAACAGGCTGGGTAAGGCAGGGAAAATAATCCATTCTTTGATATTAGACATGACCCAGAATTTCCTGCTGGCAGCCAAAGAGCCTCCTCGCTCAGAGAAGTGATCTGAAGAAAGCTAGGCAGGGGGCAGGAGAGGGCCTCAGGCTGGCGCCCCAGAAGGTGGCCCATCAGTAGTCACTCTGGGAAGACAGATAGACATCGTCAGTCTCTTTTTACAAGTCAAGACAGTAAAATCAAAGTAATAGTTTCCTGGCAGGAAGAAAGAGAACTGCTGGAGCATTGGAGACTCAGCTCTTAACCTCTGGGGTGACTCAAAAGAAGAGTTGCCTGGTCTGAGAACTTTAGACCAAAGAACTTAAATCATATGAACTGAACATGCGTGTGTATCCATATACACATGTACATATATGTTTATACACCCAATACAGAAAGGTCACCAGAGACAAAGAAATAGCGACAATAGTTGTTTTGGGGAAGGGAAAGGAAGGGCTGTGAGGTGAGGGAGCATACTTTCACTGAATATCCTCTGTACTGTGTGCATTTTTGCCACATGCATAACCTAAACCTACAAGAAAATAAACAAACAAACAAAAAGAATACATAGGTGATCCTTTAAGAGAACAGAAGAAGGGATGTTATAACCTCTAAGGAGGCACAGTCTCTAGCAAACAGGCACCTGATAAATATATGTTGAATGGATGAAAAAATGGATTAGCTCTTTAATTCAGGGCCATCAGTTTGGAGACAGTAACTTTCAAGAAGAGTGGCGGAAGGAGATTCAAGGTGGCTAGCAAAGCTCCTCAAAGCAAACCCCAGGGTGCCTCCCTATCTCCAGCCCTTCCCTGTCCCGAAGACAAAGAACACAAGCCCAGGCATGGCCTGTCTTCCTGCTGGACACATTGCCTAATTCAAAGAGAATGATCAAATCCAGTGCTGTCACAAGTCAAATATTTGAGACACTAAAATAAGGCATCATCAAAAGTCAAGTAAGAATTAAGGTTGGGCACAGTGGCTCACGCCTGTAGTCCCAGCTACTTGGGTTGCTGAGGCACGAGAATTGTTTGAACCTGGGAGGTGGAGGTTGCAGTGAGTTGAGATCATGCCACTGCACTCCAGCCTGGGCAACAGAGTGAGACTCTGTCTCAAAAGTAAATAAATAAATAAATAAATAGGCAAAGGTTAAGAAGGACCACACCTGCCATCGCTATGAAGCAAAGCATGACATTTAAGCTGGCCCTTTCATGACCCTTGAGGACAAGTAATTCCAGCCCTGTGGCTGGCAGCCACAGTGCAGCTCCTAAAGGCTTTCTTGTCTTAAAGAGGACAGAGAAAGGGAGGTTCCGCTGGCAGGTGAAGCAGAGCCTGCCAGCACTGGGGTCAGAAGGATGGCAGATTTCTATTCTCTGCAATGGGTTCAAATGCACTCAGGGTTTCTGGAATAGAGATGGATAAGTCTATTTCTTGTTGTCCCTCCTTGGCCTTAAGACTGCGATCCCCTGGCAAACTCTTCAGTCTTCAAGAGTCTCGTGCGGCAGAAGGTCCTCCTACCCCACACCTCCATGGCCCTGCTGGGATTCTCATTAATGGTGGGCCCCACCTCCTGTGACCCAGGCTCTGACCCTGGATCTCTAGGTGCAGGGCAGCCCCAGGGGACAGATGGGGGTTTGCAGAGCCACCGCTCAGTTTGAGACAAGGGGCCTTCAGGTCCTACCTCTTCAAATGCCTATAGAGCCAGTCCTGGCTCCCTCCTTCAAGGCCTGGAGGTGGCACAGGCAGAGAGAAGCTGCAGGGAAGGGCAGAGTGGATGCAGGCGTCCCCTTAGCCTCTCACTGCAGCGTCCCACACAAGGAGAGTCCTCTTCTTTGAACTTACTTGCTCTAGGAAATCATCAATCAATGCTGCAAGTTCGGAAAATCCCTTCAAATTCTTTCCCACCCCTTGGGCCACATTTGGGAATTCCCACAAGCCACTTGTCAAGAGACGAATTATGCTCACTTGCCTGTGTAACTCTGAGCCAAAATCCCACCCCTTTACCCCAAGTCAAAACTGAAGGCCTCATGGGCAGCCACAACTGAGAAAGCAGAGGGAATGAGCCCATGGAGGGGCAGACCTTCTCTGCGAGAGTCTCTCCAGCCTGTGAGGGGTGCAAAACCTAGATGGGCCCACCAAGAGCAGAACGGCCCATCTGAGCCTGGATTACTCCACAGGTGAAAGTGGAGGAGAGATGTCCGTCCGCGCCCAGTGCCCATGCCTGCCTGCCTACCTCGGCCTTATCCAGGCCCCTCTTCTGTTGCAGGCTGAGCACAGCCAGGTTCCAGTCTATGGTAAGAGCAGCACTCTCTGCAACACAGTGGCTCTGCCAGTTTCTGCCCCTGTCAGGGTATGAAAGTTTTGGATCCTCTCAGGTATAAAAGAGGTGGTGGTAAAGTGATAACTCTGGTGGTGGGCTGGTCTGGGAGACACCGAAGGCCACAGGGAACTGGAAAGGGATACCTGCGAGGGAGGACGGCTCCTCCCAAACCTGCTCCTTAGGAAAGCAGGAGAAGCAGAGGTGCTTGGAGACCAGGGCAAGGGGCCGAGCGGCCCGAGTGGAAGTCTGGACTAAGCTACTCCACAGCTCGGGCTGAGGAGGAGATGCCTTGGGTTGGTCACCACGGTTCCTGCCTGCCAGTGCTTCAGAACACGGGCCTGCCTGGATCTGCTGGTGTCAGGGGAACGGAGAAAATGGAAACACGCCACCTGAGGGCTCCAGGTGCGGCTGGAAGCACAGGTGGCTGCCCAGACCACTTGGCTGGTAAGGAATGGCCTATGTAGTCACGGGCGCAAACATCACCCCATTTTACCTCTTGGGTGGGAGGAGAGCCAGAAAGGGTTTTAAGCTGACCCATTAAAGCAAAAGCACTTAGGTATGACAGGTATCCACCCAGTTCCCACAGAGAGCTCAGGCCAACCCTTGTTGGTTAATTATAATCTGCTTAGAGACAGGCCAGCGTGAGAAGGAGGACAGTCAGAGGGACCCGCACTTGGAGCAGGGTGGCCAGAGACCAGGGCATTCCAGCCAGAAACCTTTACCTGCTGTTGGTTCCACTTGAGGTCAGGGATGAGGACAAAACCATCAGAGGGATCTGGGTTCTCGAAGACAATCCGGTCCGCTTCAGCCTTCTTGTCGAGAATGTTATACACCCACTGAAAGGAGGGGGAGAGAGATGGTTCACAAATACACTCATCACCCCTTGAGAGACACCCCAAACTGAGCTAGGTGCACTCCCTGGCCTCTCCAGGAGACAGGACCAAGCCATAAAAGGCTGCCACGCTCAAAGGAGCTACATCCGGGCTGCCCTGTCCCCAAGCATCTGTCCTTAGGGGTCCAGAAGGGATTTTCCCCTTCCCACTCCAGCTGGCACTCAGCCATGAGTCATCACAAGGGTCTCTGCAGCTCGGATGGGGCCAGGCTCTTCCTGGTCAGCACAGTGCATGCTCTCTGCGGAGGCCTCACAGACCCAGGCTGTGTCTGCCCTCTATAGCAGTGACCCCCTCCACTGCCCATAGGACTCAGGGGAAGAGCTGCCTCCATGGATCCTATCTGACTCTATTCAGGACTATGGGGCAAAGCGAGGTAGGAGGCTGACGGCACCGAGGTTTCCTTCTGTGGAAGGCCGGCTACCCACCAGGGCAGTGAGAGCCTTTGCCTCTAGCAGCTCCTGTGTGCAGGTTTCCCGCTGCGCCGGGATTCTTATCAGCAGCGGGCTCAGCACCTCGGCCCGCCTGGAGCCGCTGCAGATGCCGGTTCATCGGCAGTCTCTGCTGACACAGGCCCCGCGTGGCAAAACAGAAATGAAAGCTATGTGGAGACACAGAGACAGCGACCTCACCAAGACCTTTCAGGGCTACCCAGGCTCCTGGCCCTTGTGTCACCCTTGGATCATCTGCTGTCAACAGTCTGCAGAGGACCCTTCCCAGGCCTGTGTGGACCCGAGGATATCATTTTACAGAGATGGTCCTGGAGGCCTGTCTGAGGTTAGGAGGCTGCAGGAGGTTGGGATGAGAAGGCCCTGGGGGTCACAGGCCTCAAACCTCAGTACCCCCAGCTCTTCTCTACTTCCCTCAGCTCTCAGGGCCCTTTGCAAACATGAACTCATGCAGGACAGTGAACTTGGCCCTACATTGGGGGAGAGACCTGCTGTGAAACCAGAGAGGGGAGTGGCTGAGGACACACTACCGCCCCTTCCTCCTCATAGTCAGAACAGTCTCCGAGCTCACTGATGCAGGAGAAGGAGCCACGGACAGGAGGTAGGCTGGGGAGGCCAGGGAACCGATACTACCAGGCAGCCATCCACGATCCTCCTTCCACTCCCAGAAGTGCTGGACAGGCAGCATCACCGAAGGCCAGGGGCACGGGGACTGCCTTAGGGTCCACACAACCTCACACCTTGAGCCTGGAGGGCTGAACACACTGCACTGCATCCTCACCTCTCAACTGGGATGGACCAGGGGAGAGGGCAGCTGGGCCTCGAGGTCTCCTGCAGCTCTCTACCCACAGGAAGTATTTCAGCTCAGAGGGCCCCAAACCCCTCACAAGGTCCCAAACCCCTGACAAGACCCACAGGCCGGTCACAATGTGGTCCATTCACAACAAAAGATAGGCAGTTCCCAAGACAGTGAATGAGGCCCCTTCCTGGGAGGGGTCTGGAGGACACCGGCAGCCGCTTCCTCATGCTGTGCCTGGGCCAGAGCAATGCATGGCCAGCACATCCACAGAGGCATTTCCTCTCTGACCTGAAATCTCCTGGGAATGTGCTGCCGGAGGAAAAAGTCAGCGGAAATAAAAGGGAGGGAGGGAGATGGCATTCCCTACAGAAAGCCCCAACGCACCCCATAAACAGGCCTCCCCACGGTCCGTCCCTGGTTCACAGAAAAGGGGCATCTGCCTCTGACTGGTATAAGAGCGAGAGTGAGCAGGTTCTGGGCCAAGGAGACCTGGTTTCATCTCCCAGCTGTCACTGGGTGAGCGACTGATGCCTCCTTTGTAAAAGAGGACTGACGATATCTACGTAAGGGTGGTCAAGGCTTTCAGAGAGAACATGCACATGAAAGCGCCCAGCACAGCCAGCATAAGGGAGGCCCCCTGCGAGTGGCAAAGGTGGTAGGATGGTATGCCAGAAGCTACAAGACTCACTGGGGACAGGAAAAGAGGGAAAGGCGGTGAAAGCAAAGGAGGTGGTGAGAGAGGAAATAAGAGCAGGGCCAGAGGACGAGTGACTGCAGGAAGGAGTGATGACCGTGAGAGCAGCTGCATTCTGCCTGGCACTGCTCTCAGTGTCACCACAACCCTGAGAGGTGGCTGCTATCATTGTCACCATTTTTTTTTTTTTGAGATGGAGTCTTGCTCTTTCGCCCAGACTGGAATGCAGTGGCATGATCTCGGCTCACTGCAACCTCCGCCACCCGGGTTCAAGCGATTCTCTTGCCTCAGGAGCTGGGATTATAGGTGCCCACCACCACGCCCAGCTAATTTTTATACTTTTAGTAGGGACGGGTTGTTTGCTTTTGTTTTTTGTTTTTTTCTGAGACAGAGTTTCACTCTTGGCTGGAGTGCAGTGGCATGATCTCGGCTCACTGCAACCTCAGCCTCCTAGGTTTAAGTGATTCTCCCGCCTCAGCCTCCCAAGAAGCTGGGATTACAGGCATGTGCCACCACACTCAGCTCATTTTTGTATTTTTAGTAGAGATGGGGTTTCGCCATGTTGGCCAGGCTGGTCTCGAACTCTTGACCTCAAGTGATCTGCCCGCCTTGGCCTCCCAAAGTGCCGGGATTACAGGCGTGAGCCCCCGCGCCTGGACATTGTCCCCATTTTACAGGTAAGGAGAATGCAAGTGCAAGGACGTTCACGCTGGGTCAGCTGATTCCAACCATAAGTATCTGGCCCCTGAGCCTGCGCCCTGGGCCGGGGTACATGCTGCCTCCTGGGAGAGGCCTCTGGGAGAGTGGCAGGGAGCTGCAGCCACAGGAAGCCTCAGGGCCAGAGGCCCAGATAAGAAAAAGAGGAGAAAGAAAGAACAAAATTCACACACACACACAGAGGGCTATGTAATGGGGAGTGCCACCATCTGAAATCAAGCCCATGGCTGGGCGCGGTGGCTCAAGCCTGTAATCCCAGCACTTTGGGAGGCCGAGACGGGTGGATCATGAGGTCAGGAGATCGAGACTATCCTGGCTAATACGGTGAAACCCCGTCTCTACTAAAAAATACAAAAAACTAGCCGAGCGATGAGGCGGGCGCCTGTAGTCCCAGCTACTCGGGAGGCTGAGACAGGAGAATGGCGTGAACCCGGGAGGCGGAGCTTGCAGTGAGCTGAGAGCCGGCCACTGCACTCCAGCCTGGGCGGCAGAGCAAGACTCCGTCTCAAAAAAAAAAAAAAAAAAGAAATCAAGCCCGAGAGACCTGGCCAGCCCTGCGGATAAACTGGGCAGTGGGTGATACCATCAGCTTTCTGCAACTCACCTGGCTGGACTTCTTTGCAGTAGGCGACACTAGCCGCTCCCTCGGTACCCTCTCTCCTGCCCTGACCTCCCATGAGGCATCTTGCTCCTTCCTCATCACCTCCTGCTCTCTGCTTCTGCCTGCTGCCTTGCACTTCTGCTCCAGCCATGTGTGGCCTGGACATGCCTCCCAGGTGTCTTAGCTCTGCACATTGCTGTGCCTGTTCCTCTGAACAGTTACCTGGAGTAGAGAATGGTGGCTACCATCCTGGCATCATTCTGTGCTGGAAACAATAGCAGGCACATGCTACATGGCACCTCTCTCAACTTCCACAACACCCAGGAGGGAGGAGCCATTAGTTACATTTTTCAGACAGGGAAACCAAGACTCTGAAATTAAGGACAATGTCACGCTGCTCTTAGATGACAGACAGAGAATCCAAACACCAGGCTGAGACTGAAGTCTAGCTGGATGACTCACAAACAGACATTTGTAACTAGATGATCTCGAAGGCTCCAGATCCAGACATCCATTGCAGTTTTTCCTGGGAAGTTATAAGTACCTCACGTCTAAGGAGTCACATGGTATCTCTGGCTTAGGGCACAGATACTAGGACCAGACTGCCGGGCTTTGAGGCCTGTCTCCAAAATGGCTGCTGTGAAGAATACATGAGGTGTGAAGCTGGGGGCGGGGGCTCACACCTATAATCCCAGCACTTTGGGAGGCCAAGGTGGGCAAGTCACTTGAGGTCAGGAGTTTGAGACCAGCCTGGCCAACATGGTGAAACTCCATCTCTACTAAAAATACAAAAATTAGCCCAGTGTAGTGGTGGGCACCTGTAATCCCAGCTATCTGGGAGGGTGAGGCAGGAGAATCACTTGAACCTGGGAGAAGAAGGCTGCAGTGAGCCGAGATCACACCATTGCACTCCAGCTTGGGCAACAAGAGTGAAACTCTGTCTCAAAAATAGATAAATAAGTAAATAAATAAATAAATGAGGTGTGATACACATAAATGCTTAGAGCAGTTCTTGGCACTATGCATAGTAAGTACTCAATAAATTCCAAACTGAACTCACTGTCTTCCATGCAAACTCACTCTTCTGTTTCTGTCCCCTATACTGGGTCATGAATTATCCTTCTATCCACCCATCACCCGACCTCTTCCCTCCCCTCTCCACATCAACCAGTTGCTAAGCCCCATCCAGCCCTGTGAAGACCCACCTCTGAAATTGCTCCAGAATCCTTCCCCACTATCCCTACCTTGGTTCACACCCATACTGGGTTTTCCCAGTCTTCTTGTTCTATGCCCACCCCAACGCCACCAATTAATTCTGCAAATCGGACCATATTGTCCACATGCTTAAAACCGTTTAGGGCACCCCCACTGCCTATGGCAACTGTTCTCACATCTGATGGTTGTCAGAAATACGAGAGAGAGACAGAGAGAGAGAGAGGTTTTTTTTAATGCACAATTCCCAGCTCCACTCCCTGAAGGGTGAGATTCAGCAGATACGGAATAGTGCTCCGTGCTCAGTATTTATGAAAATCCCCAGGCAACCCTAATGGTAAGCAAGGTTCAGGAACTCCTGGCCCCCTGGACAAAGCCCATGTGCCTCCACCTGGCCCCTGCCTACCATCTCTGTGCTGTCCCCTCTGACCCTCCAGCAGCCCAAGCCCCAGTCACACCCAACTCCTTGCAGCTCCCCCAAAGCATCAGATGATTCCAGCTCTGTGTGCCTCTGGACTTGCTCCTCCCTCCCCTTGTGCTCCTGGGAAATTTCTATTTGTCCTGTAAGACCCAAGGGGAGGATCCTCTCCCTGTGAAGTCCTGACTGTCTGTGCTGGTCACGGTCCCTCTGTATCAGCACGGTAGCTCATCTAGGGATCAGAGTGCTCATCCCACTGTCACAACTGTCCGTTTACAAGTCTATCTTCCCTGTTAGACTGTGAGGATCCTGTCTAGGTTTCATCATCTTGGTGACTCTCCAAAGCCTGGCAGAGGACCAGGTCCATAGTAGGTACTCAGTAAACATAATGACTGTTGCCAGTTAAGCTGAGTGCTTGTAAACCAGAAATAGCCAAGAAGGAATACATGAACCACTCCCGTCAGTCAGGAGTTGGAAGAGTAGTGGAGTTTTCATTGTGCTCTTCTCCGAGTGGAACTGCAGAACGGTGTATAATAAGGAATATACACAGCCAGGCACGGTGGCTCACACCTGTAATCCTAGCACTTTGGGAGGCCAAGGCAGGCAGATTGCCTGAGCTCAGGAGTTTGAGGCCAGCCTGGGCAACATGGCAAAACCCCATCTCTACTAAAAATACAAAAAATTAACCAGGCATGGTGGCGTGCGCCTGTAATCCCAGCTACTCACACCAACCACATCAGGCCTTCCTTACTTGAATCTCAGGTTTGTGCAACCAGCACAACAGAACAACTGTTCCAGGAGATTCCCTAGGACCCTGAACAGCAGAAACTCTAAGAAGGTAGAGACATAGTTCCTTTCCACTTGGAAAACAGAACAAATGCTGGGACTTTAAAAACAAACAAACAAACAACAACAACAAAAAAAAGCAAGTCAGCTTGAGTCAGATGCACCCCGTGCAAATTGCTGCCCAGGGAGACCATGGCTGAACCAGGCTGGGGAAGGGGGCTGGCAGCACACAGGTCTCCCAAGGAAACGTTGGTCCTGCAGGTCCTGCCAACCTCCCCTTCCTTACTCCTCTCAAGTACAATTCACCTTGCAGTGCCCACAGACACAGCACACCCTCCCTTCTTCTGGGCCAGGGAGGAGTGGCTGTGAGTTCCTCACATCACAACACCCTCCACCACAGTGACCTGAATCTTGGGGAGAAAAGTGAGAAATGGTCAAAGAGAACAAGGGTGAATGATAAAGACAAGGAACAGTGTAAGAGTCAGTGAGTGGGCAAGAAACTGACTCGTCAATAAGCATCAATCATATTTAACTCTGAGTACTCACATGGGGCCAGTTCCAGGCAGAGGCTCCAGTTGGCACTGGGCCTAGGCCCAGGGAGGAGTCAGGATCTTGGCGCTAAATGGCCTTGCATCTGGCCTGGCCAGACGACTGCCAACTTGTGAATGGAGTCCCTGCACCAAATCCCCGGGGCCAATGGAGTCCTGCCTTCTTTTGGACGAATGCAAGGGGGAGTGGGTGAGGGAAGAGCTTTTTACTCTGAGACTGAGATCCTGCAGGCCAGTCTGCCACAAGTGAAACCAGGAATAAGAGTCCGGACTGGGTGGGACTAACTCAACATCAGCCTTTTACCCATTCATGGACCCGAAGCAATGGCACAGTCATCCTGAGGCTGGATTGGGGCTACTGCAGAGCAGACACACATTCTTCCAAAGGACTGGATTGCTTTGAGGTCCCCAGAGAGCCTCCATGGCATGCCCAAGCACATCAGGTGGGACCAAGACCAGCATCAGTTCCCTCACCCCCAAAGCCTTCTCTGATCATGCTATATAAAATGGCAACTGCCCACTCCAGGCCTTTTGGTCGCACTTACCCTGCCCATTTCTCTCCACAGCCCTCATTATCTCACAGAGCACACAGATCCTGAGATATCTATGTATGGGCACACACTGTGTGACTGTGCATGGGATGTAAGCTGCACGACGTGGGGATTCTGTCCACCATGCTCTCTACTGTACCCCCATCCCCTCACCTAGCACAGCGCCTGGCCCCTAATACGACCCCAATAGACACTCGTAAGAGGAGGCACCAGCCACAGGAGCAGTGCTCTGCCTCTGAGACATGCAACCAGTCACCTGGATGCTGAGGCTCTGGGACTCCAGGTGGGGTAAAGTAATGTTCCTGTAGTCATCTCCCGTCTCTCGGATCAGGCGGAGGTCCTGGCGTAGGTACTTCTGCAGGTGTTTCTCTGTGGCCGGGTAAACCACGGTCGTCTTTACATCTGCAACGACACAGCACAGCCCGTGACACGGAAGCAATGCCCACTCTCTATGCCACAGGCACCACGGTGAGGACAGATCTCCCGCCCTGGCTCTGATTTCCTGAGGGAAGCTAAAATCCAAGAGGATCATGCACCCAAGATCCACTCCCACAGCGTGCCTTGTGCCACTGCACTCATGAGCTGAGCCACACGCAGAACCTGGAAAACACGGGGCCCCTCGTCAGGCAAACCCCAGCCCTTCCTGCTCCACCTTCCAGGTACAGGAATGAGAGGTCCCTAACTCTTCTCACATACCAAATTTCTAGGTATGTGGCTTTCTGGACCCAAAGCTGAAAACATGGTTTAAAGCCTGGGCACGGTGGCTCACGCCTGTAACCCCAGCACTTTGGGAGGCCGAGGCAGGCGGATCACCTGAGGTCGGGAGTTCGAGACCAGCCTGACCATCTCTACTAAAAATACAAAATTAACCAGGCGTGGTGGTGCATGCCTGTCATCCCAGCTACTCGGGAGGCTGAGGCGGGAGAACTGCTTGAATCTGGGAGGCAGAGGTTGTAGTGAGCCCAGATTGCGCCATTGCACTCCAGCCTGGGCAACAGGAGCGAAACTCCGTCTCAAAAAAAAAAAAAAAATATATATATATATATATATATATATATATGGTTTAAAGCCCGGTAGTCCCCTTAATGATGGGCAGTGCAGCACAGCGCAGTGGTTCCAGGCACAGACTCTGGAGCCAGACTGAGTTCAAGTACTGGCTCTGCCTGCTCCTTATTCTGAATGGGACCTCGGCATCACCCGGGAGCAAGGTTCAGCTGTTGAACTTCTTGGTGCCCCTACTTTCTCGTCTGTCAAATGAGGATAGTAAAAGCTCCTGGGTCACAAGGCTGGGAGGATGAAACAAGTCAGTTACTTGTGAAGTTCTTAGAACAATGTGTGGCACACAGTAAATACCACGTAAGTGCTGTGATGTTTAATCCAGAGTCTCTGAATCTCAGCACCACTGACATTTTGGCCTGGATAATTCTCTGTTGCGGGGGCTGTCCTGTGCATTGAGGGATGTTCAGCTGCATCCCTGGCCTCTATTGGGATGTTAGTAGCACCCTCCCCAAGTTGTGACAACGCAAAATGTCTCCAGACATTGCCAAATGTGTCACCTGAAAGGAAAAACTGTCCCCAGGTGAGAACTCCAGTTTTAAACTAGAAGGATGTCTTGCAGTTTTCCTAAACAGACTCTAGGCTAGCGTCCTGGTCCAAAACCACCTGGTTTTGGTTAAGTCCTTCCCTTATTTTTAGTAACATCTGGTACAATTGTTATCATTACTCTAACATTTATACATAGTGTTTTAACACAGATCTTAAGGGTATTTCAAAATCAGCTTGGATCTTTTTCAAAAGACCTATGGTTCCCCTCTGACTTTCTTAATCTGGGTTCAGATAGGCTCTCCCAGAGAAACCCAAGAGAGAGCTGAAAACCCAGCAGGGACATTTTCCCACCACGACGTCCTCATGCTCACTCACACACCGCGAAACCCAGCTAAGAACTATCAATCTATACTTTCATATTTGGTCTGAGGTCCTAAGTGGCTTTAACCCCACTTTCATACATCGGTGAAAAGGGTGGGCTAGGACTCAAAAGAGTCATTCAGTATCACACTGTGAAATGTGGCAGAGGCGAGCCTGGAACTGAGGCCTTCTTACCCTAAAGCCAGCGCTCCTATAACACCACAGGCTACTTTCAACTTCTACTTCCAAGTCCCAGTGAAGATGTACAGAGATGACGTACCAGGCACGTGGCTTCTGTCCCATCAAACATCCCAGTCCATCAGCTCTGCGAGGCACGGCAGCACAGTGGGAAGACATGGACGCTGGCCCCAGGCTGGCCACATAACTCTCCATACTGGCTGTGTACCCTTGGGCATGGGGCTTAACGTCTTAGAGCCTTGGCTTCCTCACCGATTAAAGAGTGGTCATCAAATCTGCCTTACAGAGTTGTTTACATTAAACAAAACATGTCACCTGGATCACTGGAGGTGCTAAATAAATGTCACCCAATCCTGGGAATCCCTGGATCTGACCCTGAAAAGGGGGCATGAAGACCTCCTCACAACTCTCTGAGAACACAGGAAAAAACTGTTCCTTGCTTCTCACTGTGTTCTCTAACAGCTCAGGGTCATGGGTCATAGGCCAGAAGCCAGAGGTCAGAGGTCAGGCACACCAAGATCTCAAGAGGCGGGAGACTGCTTGAAGTAGACTGAACGGCACCACCTTGGCCCTTGCAGTGGACCTGAGGAAAATCCATACATCTGCAGTGGAGCTTGGTGGATGAGAACACAGATTTTCGAGCCAGTCAGTCTGGTTGCAAGTCCTGGCTCTGCCCTTATTAGCTGTGTAACCTCAGGCAAGTGACTGACCCTCTCTGTGGCTTCAGTCTCCTGACCTCTACAATCTGGGGTAACAATAACAGCACCGACCTTCCAGGGCTGTTGGGGGAACTAAATGAGTCAGTAGAAGGAAAGATTCAGGAAGTGCCTCACACAGAGAAAAGCGCTCCACCAAGGCTAGCTTGGATTCTCTCCACTGTTGCCTCAGTTGCCTGGGTTGGGCAGTGGAGCTCCCTGAAAGTCGGGGCCAGATGGGCAGGACACAGAGGCAGAGCGGGCGCTGGAGAGCAGCCAGGCTCTGCGGGCAGGGTCACCCAGCTGGGCTCCCAGCTCCTGGCTGCTCCAGATCAGAAAGCCACCTGGCCTGTGAGCATGCCCTGGTCTGCCGAGGCCTGTGCAAGGCCTGCCCCAGTTACCCGGGGTGCAGGGAAACTGGTGTCTCACTGAGCCAGCCCCTCCCGCCTCCCCTCAGCAGCAAGAGCATCCACAGGCATTATTTTCCAACTGCTCACTTCCTGCCATCCTCCTGCCTTTCCTGAGGTGCGCCTGCAGGGCTGGGAACCTGACTGCAGCACTCTCACAGCTCCCCACAGCCCCCTAGAGCACTCACTCCTGTGGGGCCTGGCTTCCCTCAGATCTCCACCAAAAGCCTCAGTCAGGGTCACACTGAGGTGGGGGCTGCCACCTCAAACTGTCCCCTGCTCCACAGCTCCTGTGCTTCCTGCCGTGGTCTCCGCGGCTGTTGGTCACCTCGCCCTGGCCCTCTCTCCACCTTCATGCACTGCCTCTCTCCTGCTTGGGGCCTCTGCTCCAGCTGCGCCGGCTCCCCACTGACCCACTAACTCGCGTCAGCTATGGGCTCCTCTCTGGGCCGTGCACTGGCCGCTCCCACGGCCAGGCTGACCCTCCTACCCACGGAGCCATGCTGCTCCTTGCTTCACCCAGGCCTCTGCTCTGAGGCCAGCTCCTCAGGCTCGGTCAGCCCTGGTAAAACAGCAGCCCTAACCTCGTGGCCCTGTCTCCTCCACCCACCTGCTTCCTCTTCACTTCTCACTCCCTCGCAGCAGCATGTGGACTGACTGACTCCCCAACTACTGTGCAGCTTCCAGAAGAAAAAAAAAATTGTCCCCAGCACCTGGAATAGTGCCTGGCATACCGTAAGCACTCAATAAATACTTAGTGAACAAATGAATACATGAATCTGGCCTTTTCAACTTTAAACCCAGGAAGAGCATTTTTGTCCCGAATGGAATAAAACCTCTTTGGTACAAATCAATATATTTCCTAATGCTAAAGTTTACGTTGGCAGCCAAAAAAAAAAAAAAATGAATGCTGGTGTTTACCTCAATGCCAGTCAAGATGTTGACCTGCAGCTGAACTTCAGGAGGAGTTTGGTCAAGAGTCAATGCTCAATAAACAATCAAAGCATCAGGTGAAAACATGTTGGGAAACAGGATACACAGGCACAGTCTCAAAAAGATCTCCCCATAGATTACTTATTAATTACAAAGGGAACACGAGTCGCTTTACAGCAGCAAAAGGCTACCACCTCAGCCAGGCCATGGGAGTCACCGTCACCCCTGCTGGGCACGCTGACATCATGTGCCTCCTGATCATGTGGAATTCTGGCCAAAAACGCACAATCTGAGTCTAGTCATGAGGAAATATCAGCAAACCAAAATCCAGGGGCATTCAACAAAACGAGTGGCTTTATAACACTGCCAAAATGTCACAGTTAAGAAAGACAAAGAAGGCTGAGGAATTGCTCCAGATGAAGGGAGACTAAAGAGACGCGACTT
The DNA here is from genome assembly GCF_009764315.1 of Trachypithecus francoisi. Lineage (NCBI taxonomy): Eukaryota > Metazoa > Chordata > Mammalia > Primates > Cercopithecidae > Trachypithecus > Trachypithecus francoisi. The sequence continues at coordinate 114,289,615 of NW_022681473.1, read as the reverse complement.
AAAGGGATTGGATTACATCCGGGGTTGGGACCCGGGGAGGGGCGCCCTGCACTGAAGCAACTGGCACAACTTAACAATGGACTGTATGTCACCGAAGTCTCATACAAATGGGAATTTCCTGAAATTGATCATTTTACCCTTTTTTATATCCATCGTTATCATTATTGTATGTATATATATGTGGAGACAGAAAAAGCCAACGTGGCAAATGTTAACAGGCGAAGTCCTTTAATAAGGGAATTCTTTGTACTATTCTTACAGCTTTTCTGCAGGATTGGCATTTTTTTTTAGTAGGAAAATTGTTTAAAGGTGTCAATACCGGCCGGGCGTGGTGGCTCAAGCCTGTAATCCCAGCACTTTGGGAGGCCGAGACGGGTGGATCGCGAGGTCAGGAGATCGAGACCATCCTGGCTAACACGGGGAAACCCCGTCTCTACTAAAATATACAAAAAACTAGCCGGGCGAGTTGGCGGGCGCCTGTAGTCCCAGCTACTTGGGAGGCTGAGGCAGGAGAATGGCGTAAACCCGGGAGGCGGAGCTTGCAGTGAGCTGAGATCCGGCCACTGCACTCCAGCCTGGGCGACAGAGCAAGACTCCGTCTCAAAAAAAAAAAAAGGTGTCAATACCTTTTGGAACCTCAGCCCTATAACACTATTCTTTTTTTTTTTTTTTTTTTGAGACGGAGTCTCGTTCTGTCACCCAGGCTGGAGTGCAGTGGCCAGATCTCAGCTCACTGCAAGCTCCGCCTCCCGGGTTTACGCCATTCTCCTGCCTCAGCCTCCCGAGTAGCTGGGACTACAGGCGCCGCCACCTCGCCCGGCTAGCTTTTTGTATTTTTAGTAGAGACGGGGTTTCACCGTGTTAGCCAGAGATGGTCTCGATCTCCTGACCTCGTGATCCGCCCGTCTTGGCCTCCCAAAGTGCTGGGATTACAGGCTTGAGCCACCGCGCCCGGCCAATATAACACTATTCTAAGCCTGACAAACACATGAGCTCATTTACTCCTCATGACCAACATGAACGAGTATTACTATGATTGCATTTTACATATGAGGAAACTGAGGCCCAGGGCCTGGAGTGGCCCCCAAGGGCCCACAGCCCTGTGTGGTGCTCAGGGCCGGGCCCCACACCAGCAGCCCCATCTGCCCACGGCAGGTCAGCAGTTGAGGCCTGGTGGCCTTGCCAGGCTCTTCCTGCCACATGCTGCCTGGCAAATGGACTGAGGGCACCACCTGCTCAGGATGGGTGATACTGGGCAATGCCCCTACCCAGAGCTCTTCCCAGTGGCCAGAGAACCGACCAACTCCCCAGTCCCACCCTCCTGCTGGCATTCTCATTAATTATTTATGTATTTATTTATTTATTTGAGATGGAGTCTTGCTCTATCACCAGGCTGGAGTGCGGTGGTGCCATCTCGGCTCACTGCAACCTCCGCCTCCTGGGTTTAAGCGATTCTCCTGCCTCAGCGTCCCCAGTAGCTAGGATTACAGGCCCACACCACCACGCCCGGCTAATTTTTGCCTTTTTAGTAGAGACGGGGTTTTACCAAGTTGGCCAGGATGGCCTCGATTTCGTGATCTCGTAGTCCGCCCGCCTCAGCCTCCCAAAATGCTGGGATTACAGGCGTGAGCCACGGCGCCCGGCCTTCCTGCTGGCATTCTCGTAACAGCCTGGGATCACCCTCAAAAACCTATCTCTGGAAAATGTTCACAATATATTAAGAGCACCTCCAACACTCCTTACAGAGTTCGCGTCATGCTTTTTAACATTGTGTTTGTCTTTTTAACTCAAATTGTACTTGCATATATGTCAAAGAGTCAAACAAAGCTTGCTTTCAAAAACACTTTTCTGCTCCTCCCTGCTCCCAATTTCCAGCTCCTTCAGAGGCACCACTTTCAATGCTTCTGGCCACCTCTTTGGTCATATACTTCCAGAATTCTAAATTATATTTTTATATCTTGTTCCTACTTGAGTTTTAACTTCTATTACTTACTGACTTCTCATTAAGGAAGATGAGGATTTACCTTTTTACCATCCCTCCACCAAATGTACACACATGCACAAACACACACATATACAGATACTTCCTAACCCTCAACCTCAGAGTACAACTTTACCATAATTTTTGATAAATCAGTATTCAATATTGATGCTATGATGATGATGTCAATGCTGCTCACTGCCAAATTTACTGTGATTATTTTTTCTCTTCAGCATAATTTTTGGTGTATGGAATAAGTAATTACATTTTTACTTGTTTAATTTTCTCCCTTCCCCTCCCCTCCCCTCCCCTCCCCTCCCCCCCTCCCTCCCTCCCTTCCTTCCTTTCCTTTCCTTTCCTTTCCTTTCCTTTCCTTTCTTTCTTTTTTTTTGACACTGCGTCTCGCTCTGTCTCCCAGGCTGGAGTGCAATGGCGCAATCTTGGCTCACTGCAACCTCCACCTCCTGGGTTCAAGCGATTCTCGCACCTCAGCAACCCAAGTGAGTAGCTGGGATTACAGGTACCTACCACCATGCCCTGCTAATTTTTGTATTTTTAGTAGAGATGGGGTTTCACCATGTTAGTCAGGCTGGTCTCAAACTCCTGACCTCAGGTGATCCACCCACTTCAGCCTCCCAAAGTGCTGGGATATAGGTGTGAGACATCGTGCCCAGCCAGAGAAGGCATCTCCACCCAAATCCTGGCCACTTGTTTAATTTTCTATAAACATGACACTAATTCATCCCCAAATCCACTTCCCTGTTTACATAAATCTCTTGATGTGTTAAACTCATCAGGCAGGCCAGGCACGGTGGCTTATGCCTATAGTTCCAGCAATTTGGGAGGCCAAGGCAGGGAGATTGCTTGAGACCATGAGTTTGAGACCAGCCTGAGCAACATAGTGAGATCCCATCTTTACAAAAAAAATAAAATGCAGAAAAATTAGCTGGGCATGGTGGTACATGCCTGTAGTCCCAGCTACTCAGAAGGCTGAAGTGGGAGGATCCCTTGAGCCAAGCAAATGGAGGCTGTGATGAGCGGAGATCTCGCCACTGCACTGCCACCTGGGGGACAGAGCGAGACCCTGCCAAAAAACCAAAAACCTCATCAGGCACATGAACAATGTGTTGTCCCAGAACTTCCGGTTGCCACCCCCAGAAGTAATTCTCAAACTTTAGTGTGGCATTATTATTATTATAAATTCAATTCCTGGAATTTTCATTAGGAAAACTGAGAAAATATTTTCAATTCTCTGAAATAATTTACCAAGTAGATCACCAGATAGGTATTCAAAGTTCTACCACAGCATAAAACAGAAATCGTTATACACAATTATTTGTCAGTTAAAATTTAAAAGTTATACTAAAAAAAAAAAAAAAATTTTGCTACTGCAATCTGCTATGTGAATACAATAAATAACTGTAGAAATACAACTTTAGGGCTGGGTGCAGTGGCTCACACCTGTAATCCCAGCACTTTGGGAGGCCAAGGCGGACGGATCACCTGAGGTCAGAAGTTCAGCCTGGCCAATATGGTGAAACCCCGTCTCTACAAAAACACAAAAAAATTAGTCAGGCATGGTGGCTCGCTTCTGCAATCCCAGATACTTGGGAGGTGGAGGCGGAAGAATCGCTTGAACCTGGGAGGTGGAGGTTGTGGTGAGCCGAGACCACACCATCGCACTCCAGCCCGGGCGACAGAGCGAGACACCATCTCAAAAAACCAACCAACCAACCAACCAAAAAAACAACTTTAGGGCCAGGTTTGGTGGCTCATGCCTATAATCCTAGCACTTTGGATCACCTGAGCCCAGGAGTTCGAGACCAGCCTGGGCAGCATGGCAAAACCCTATCTCTACAAAAAATACAAAAATTAGCTGGCTGTGATAGCACATGCCTGTAGTCCCAGCGACTCTGGAGGCTGAGGTGGTGAGAGGATCGCTTGAGCCTGGGAGGTCAAGGCTGCAGTAAGCTGTGATCATGCCACTGCACTCCAGCCTGAGTGACTGAGCAAGACCCTGTCTCAAAAAAAAAAAAAGAAAGAAAGAAATGCAACTTTAATACATTTAGCATTGTTTGAATGCCTTATTTGGTCAAAGAACTTTTTGCATCACGTGTATTTTTTTTTTAATCATTAAAGTATACCTGCTTTGAAAAATACATGCATTGGTTTGCATATATAACATTACAATGAAAATAAACACAATGTTTCTAAAGCTGAACTTTCTACTGCTCAAGGTAAAACAATAATTGTATTTTGAAAATTGTTTCCCAGATAAGAGGATTAAAAAGGTCTCTTGTAACTATTGCTAACAGTACAGAATCACCAAATTTGTAAACTGTGAATCACAAACTCAAGTTGGGTCCAGAGATATGGTGCAAGCAAGATATATTTTGAGACTTGAAACATCTAAAAATATATTTATTCTACTGTCACACTTAGGAATTTGGTGGCTGGGTGTGGTGGCTCAACACTTTGGGAGGCTGAAACAGGGGGGAAATCTCTTGAGCCCAGGAGTTCGAGACCATGGCAAGACCCTATCTCTACAAAAAATAATACATGAGCCAGGTGTGCTGGTACCTGCCTCTGGTCGCCACTACTCGGGAGACTGAAGTGGGAGAATCACTTGAACTCAGGAGACTGAAGTGGGAGAATCACTTGAACTCGGGAGTTTGAGGCTGCCATGAGCTCTGATTGTACCACTGGACTCCAACCTGGCAACAAAGTAAGGCCTATCTCAAAAATTGTTTTTTTCTTTTTACTAAAGAATTTTGGCCAACATAGTGAAACCCCGTCACTACTAAAAATACAAAAAATTAGCTGGGCATGGTGGCACACGCGTGTAGTCCCAGCTACTCGGGAGGCTGAGGCAGGAGAATGGTGTGAAAAAGGAGGCGGAGCTTGCAGTAAGCAGAGATCGCACAAATGCACTCCTGCCTGGACGACACAGCAAGACTCCGTCTCAAAAAAAAAGTGTGTACACATGCAACTGCATACCATATGCACACACAGAAAAGTCTGAAAGGACAGGCTGGGTGCGGTGGCTCACACCTATAATCCCAGCACTTTGGGAGGCCAAGGTGGGCGGATCACTAGAGGTCAGCAGTTAGAGACCAGCCTGGCCAACATGGTAAAACCCTGTCTCTACTAAAAATACAAAAATTAGCTGGGCGTTGTGGGGGTGCCTGTAGTCCCAGCTATTTGGGAGGCAAAGGTAGGAGAGTCGTTTGAACCCAGGAGGCAGAGATTGTAGTGAGTCAAGACTGCCTCACTGCACTCCAGCCTGGGTGACACAGCAAGATTCCATCTCAAAAAAAAAAAAAAAAAAAAAAATCTGAAAGGACATACTCTGAGATGTTAAGAGCGATCAATCCTGGGTGATAGAGTTATATATATTTATGTATCACTTGTGTAACAAATGTGTTAAAAGGAAGCTACCCCTTATAACTGAGCCCCAGAGATGTTAAGTAATTTGCCCAAGGACACACAGCTATTAATAGTGGCAGAGCTGAGATCTGAACCCAAGCAGTCTGGTTCCTCTATGCAGTACTCTCGTATCCCAAAGGCCCATCCTCTTTTGGGCCGTTCCTAGGATACCTGTGCTGGGGTCATGTTTTCCACAAGCAGCCCTATCAGATAGGACAAGCATGACTAGTTCCAATTCTTCCTAGAGACACATAAACAGCTGTCAGCAAACCCAGAAGGCAAAATGAGGTGCCAGAGCAAGTGAGGTACAGACAGAGGGGTGCGGTCAGAGCATGCAGAGATGATGCTGCCCATGCTCTGCTTGTGTTCTCCACGATGCTTCCTGAGAAGCTCAGGGAAAGAGAGTCCACTCCCCTGGGCTCTGGAGAGCCATGTGAGGACAGCCACACCATGGGGTACTGTGGCCAAATGCTGCGGGATAGCAGGTTCTGGGGGGAGCTCCAAGGGACAGAAGAGGACCTTGCTTCCAGACTGGCTCACAACTAGGAACAATAGCTGTTTTGGCCTACATTTGTGGTACCATCCTGTACCCTACCATCACCCCCACCAAGTATGGCAGTGTTAGATTATGCGGTGGGAGGCATGAGGGGGGAAGTCCCAGAAGAGGGGCCTGGTGAAGTCCAGGGCAGCAGCTCTTCATCTACAGGATGTTCTAGCAGCGAGAATGATGATAGTGATGTCTCCAGCTGAAAAGCACCCCTCTAGGCATATGTTCCTTCTCTCTGCAGCTCAGATGAGCAGGCTGATGTGCCCCGGACTAACACAGCTCTGACTTGTCCATCAAGACCCTGAGGATCTGCTGCAAGCCCTTCTCCAATAAATAAAGCCACCCTTTGTCCCCAGTCTAGACACAAAAGCCCAACTGCTCTCAGAGGTGGGAGGTAGAGCTATCTAGAGGAAAGTTAAGAGCAGCTGCCTCTCTGCTCCCTGCCAAAGCTAGCTTAGCCAAATCCCCAGGAAAATGCTGCTGCACATGAAACATGAAAACACAAACCACAGACAGTCTGCTCTCCTTCCCATACACATGTTCAAACAAGACTGCTTTCCAGCCGTTGCTGATGGCTTCTACAGGATGAGCTCATCTCCATGGCTCGGTCTGTGGCTTTTGCTTCCCCTTCGCTCAGAGGAGCCAGCTTAACTTATTTAACCCAGATGTGCAGGCCCAGCAGCACTCAGAAGAAGCAACAGCAATGCATGATCTGAGTTGAAGCCCACCCGCCATGTCCTCTCCACAAGAGCCAGGCAGAGTCAGCCAGTGATGGGTCAGATAACTGGGCTTCGCGAGGCATGCCAGAGAAAGCCTGAAAGAACGAGAGGCTGGTGGGAGGCTCTCCTGGATCTGTTTTCTCTTTCCTCCTCTGTGGGATGTCCCCTGGCTGGGTGACACTCTCCTCAGCCCTGGCTGCATGGTAACGGGGAGACCAGGCCAGAGGGTGGAGGGAAGGCTGGCTGCCTTGGGTCTTAAGTCATCCTCTGGCCCCAGGCCAAGCAAGGCAGGGTGTTCTCTGTCCTACACTACAGAGATACTGGAAGTGCTCAAGTGAAGCCCGAAGAGACCTCCACGTCAAGGATAAACACGGCTGAAGGGTGTGGTCAGGATCCTACTGGAAACTTCAACCACTCCACAGCAAGCCTCTAACCACTAATTACCTGTCTCTAGGAAAGCACAGAGCTGCTATTAGAGACAGAGGAGAGGCAGACGCTGACTTTAGCAAGACCCTGGATCTGACAGGCTTCTTGTACAAACCCTCAGCTCCGTCCCTCCCCATCTTGCTAGTCCTCTGAAGTCCAGAAAGCAGAGGGGGTAGGGAGGCAACAGGACCTGATGGCAAAACCCCAGGGTCTCCTGGCCCACAAGCAAATTTGGTAACTCCAAACGCAGCCCTGGGGTGGCAGGAGAGGCCCTCGGTTACAATGGATAGAGAGTGGGAAACGCTACTTCAGGATGGCTGTGGGGCTAATGGCACTCTGCAAAGCTCCACGTGAACAGGAAGAGCAAGAGCTGATATGCAATGCATCGGGGAGCTATGAAATGACAGGCTTGGCCTTAGAGCTGCAAGCCCCCTACTTCCCCACACACAGAAAGAAACGACGCTGGCGTTGAGCAGACCATACCACAATATGAGCTGTAGGCTGAACACTCCAAAATGTGGCCTCTCTCAACTTCCTGCCTGAAGGCATGTCTTTAGTTCACTCTGAAAGGGGCATGGGTACCAAGTCTCAGTGTTTGTCACTGGACATGCCATACTGTGCTTCATTGTGAAATATGAGTGAGCTCATGTGAATCACCAGCCATTGAAAGAAACCAGCAGCCTGAATAAGGATGACCAAGATAAACAACCAGATCCCAGAGGTAATAAAATAATTGGAGGGTCAGGAGATAATTTTTAAAATAATCCTAATTAGTGTGCCAGAGAGATTCAACACAATTTGGCCTCTATAAAAAAAAAAAAGGAGCAAAATGCTATGAGAATGAAATAATCAGAGAACCAGAGAGAGGAGAATTTGAAATATGACTGTCAAATTAACACCTTCACTAGAAGGTCTACAAGACAAAATGCAGACAATCTACCAGATTACAAGAAAGAGGCCAGACACAGTGGGTCACACCTGTAATCCTGGCACTTTGGGAGGCTGAGGCGGGTGGGCGACCTGAGGTCAGGAGTTCAAGACCAGCCTGGCCAACAAGGTGAAACCCCGCCTCTATTAAAAATACAAAAAATTGGCCGGGCGCGGTGGCTCAAGCCTGTAATCCCAGCACTTTGGGAGGCCGAGACGGGCGGATCACGAGGTCAGGAGATCGAGACCATCCTGGCTAACACGGTGAAACCCCATCTCTACTAAAAAATACAAAAATCTAGCCGGGCGAGGTGGCGGGCGCCTGTGGTCCCGGCTACTCCGGAGGCTGAGGCAGGAGAATGGCGTAAACCCAGGAGGCGGAGCTTGCAGTGAGCTGAGATCCGGCCACTGCACTCCAGCCTGGGTGACAGAGCGAGATTCCGTCTCAAAAAAAAAAACAAAAAACAAAAAGCAAAAAATTAGCTGGGCGTGGTGGCAGGCATCTGTAATCCCAGCTACTCGGGCGATGAGGCAGGAGAATGACTTGAACCCGGGAGGTGGAGGTTGCAGTGAGCTGAAATCACGCCGCGGCACTCTAGCCTGAGCAACAGAGCCAGACTCTGTCTCAAAACAAACAAGAAAAAAAAAAAAAAAAGAATGTACTTCATTTAATCAAGAGAGTAAAACAAGAAAGAAAAAGAGGTAGAATCCAGAAAACATCTAACCCACAAAAGTTGAAAAGGAAGTCTCAGATTGATACCTGAACAACTTCCTTAAAGAATCACCTGTTCAGATTGGAGAAGCAGGAAAGAGCTTTCTGGAAACAATCTTACCAGCAAGAAAGGAGATAGGATGTAATGCAGGGGTGTCCAATCTTCTCGCTTCCCTGGGCCACATTGGAAGAACTGTCTTGGGCTTTACCTGAAATATACTAACACTAACAATAAGTAATGAACTTAAAAAAAAAAGAAATCACGAAAAAAATCGGATGTTTTAAGAAAGTTTATAAATTTGTGTTGGGCAGCATTCAAAGCTGTCCTGGGCTGCGGGCTGGACAAGCTTGATGTAATGGATTATCAAACTGGATAATTTCAAGAGCAAAGTAAAGGTGCATTATTCTTTTAACCACAGTGAAAAAAGAGGCAACTAAAAACTCCATGAAAAAGTAAAAACTAGGCCGGGCGTGGTGGCTCAAGCCTGTAATCCCAGCACTTTGGGAGGCCGAGACGGGTGGATCACGAGTCAGGAGATCGAGACCATCCTGGCTAACACGGTGAAACCCCGTCTCTACTAAAAAATACAAAAAACTAGCCGGGCGAGATGGCGGGCGCCTGTAGTCCCAGCTACTCGGGAGGCTGAGGCAGGAGAATGGCGTAAACCCGGGAGGCGGAGCTTGCAGTGAGCCGAGATTGCGCCACTGCACTCCAGACTGGGCGACAGAGCGAGACTCCGTCTCAAAAAAAAAAAAAAAAAAGAAAAAGTAAAACTAATAAAGCAGTGGTTCAAATATGAAACAAACTAAAAAGCAGCATGATTTGAAGGACTGTTAGAATGCAAGAAAAGAGAATCCACTCGACCTGGACATCAAAGGCACTCTCCAACCAGGCGTGGTGACTCATATCTGTAATCTCAGCACTTTGAGAGGCCAAGGTGGGCGGATCACTTGAGGACAGGAGTTCGAGACCACCCTGGCCAACATGATGAAACCCTGTCTCTACTAAAAATACAAAAATTGGCCTGGTGTGGTGGCGGGCGCCTGTAATCCCAGCTACTCGGGAGGCTGAGGCAGGAGAATCGCTTGAACCGAGGAGGTGGAGGTTGCAGTGAGCCAAGATGTACCACTGTACTCCAGTCTGGACAACAGAGTGAGACTGTCTCAAAGAAAAAAAAAGCACTGTCCTTTGAGTGGCATGGAGATTATACACTGGGCAGGTGGAGAAAAAAACTAAAACCTTAGCACTCTGGTTGAGCATGCATATTAATATGGCCTCAATCATGTAAACACTGCTTACTGGTTTTACTGGTTTTCTTTTCTCTTTTTTTTAAGAGGCAGGGTCTTGCTCTGTACCCAGGTTGGAGTGTAGTGGCAGAATCACGGTGCATGCCGCCTTGATCTCCTGAGCTCAAGCAATCCTCCAACTTCAGCCTCCTGGGTAGTTGGAACTACAGGCACGTGCCACAACACCCAGCTAATTTTTGTATTTTTAGTAGAGAAAGGGTTTCACCATGTTGGCCAGGCTGGTCTCGAACTCCTGACCTCAAGTGATCCGCCTGCCTTGGCCTCCCAAATTGCTGGAATTACAGGCATGAGCTACTGCACCCGGCCCAGAAATATTCTTTTTATTTTTTAACTTTTATTTTAGGTAAAAGGGTACGTGTCCAGCTTTGTTTACAGGTAAACTGTCTCGCAGGGGTTTGGCACAGAAACTATTTCATCACCCAGGTAATAAGCATAAACCTGATAGCGAGTGTTTTGATCCTCCCACTCCTCCAACCCTCCACCCTCAAGTGGGCATTTAGGTTGATTCCATGTCTTTGCTATCGTGAATAGTTCTACAATGAACATATATGTGCATGTGTCTTTACGGTAGAGCAATTTTTTAAAATTTCTTATATTTTTATTTCAATAGGTTTTTTGGGAACAGGTAGGAACTTACACAAATAAGTTCTTTAGTGGTGATTTCTGAGATTCTGATGCACGCATCACCTGAGCAGTGTACATGGTATCTACTGTGTAGTCTTTTATCCCTCACCACTCCCCACCCTTTCCCTTAAGTCCCATGTATCATTCTTATGCCTTTCATCCTGATAGTTTAGCTCCCACATATGAATGAGAACATACAATGTTTGGTTTTCCATTCCAGAGTTATTTGACTTAGAATAATATTCTCCAATTCCATCCAGATTGCTGCAAATGCCATTATTTCATTCCTTTTTATGGCTGAGTAGTATTCCATGGTATTATATATACCACATTTTCTTTATCCACTTGTTGATTGATGGACATTTGGGTTGGTTCCGTATTTTTGCAGTTGCAAGTTGTGCTGCTATAAACATGCATGTGCAAATTGTCTTTTTCATATAATGACTTCTGTTCCTCTGGGTAGATACCTAGTAGTGGGACTGCTGGATCAAACAGATCTACTTTTAGTTCTTTAAGGAACCTTCACACTGTTTCCCGCAATGGTTGTACTAGTTTCCATTCTCACCAACAGTGTAGAAGTGCTCCCTTTTCCCTGCATGCCTCACACCAGCATCTAGACTGGATGAAGAAATGTGGTCACCAACAGTGTAGAAGTGTTCCCTTTTCCCTGCATGCCTCACACCAGCATCTAGACTGGATAAAGAAATGTGGTACATATACACCATGGAATACTACACAGCCAGAAGAAAGTGAGATGATGCCGTTTGCTGCAACATGGATGGAGCTAGAGGCCATTAGCCTAAGCCAACGAAGGCAGGAACAGAAAACCAAATATGTGTGTCCTTATTTATAAGTGGGAGAAAACACTGAGGACATACGGACACAAAGAAGAGAACAACAATCATCGGGGGGAAAGGGGCCAGCCCAGGCATCCCCACACCCCAGAGAAGGGGCAGCATGCAGAAATGAAAGTCCGCAAACGCCCAAAACCTAGAAGTAGGAGGCTGAAACCAAATACCTTCACTTTCAGAACCGTGACTGAAAACCAGACTTCAGAAGGAGGATGGAGCCCTTGAAATTCATGGGATGATTTTTCTAGTCCATCTAAGGACCTGCCAATTTGTCTTAACTCTCAACTGTGAAATACATTGTACATATAAAACATGGGTGTGTGTGTATATAAAATATGTACCACTTAAAGACCTAAGTAAAATAAAAAGAATACATATGCTCAGAACACACAATCCAAGAAACAGAATATAACCAGAAATTTTAACCTTCTCTCTGTCCTGCCTCACCCCGACCAGGGATAATCACCTCCCTGATTGGGGGGTTAATCATTTCCTTTTTGTCCTGATAGTCTTATTACACGTGTATGCATCCCTAAGCAGTATATTGTTCAGTTCTGCTTGTCTTTCAACTTTGTACCATTTGAATCACACCATGTGTATTCTGTGTCTTGCTTTTCTTGCCCTACATGGTGAGATTTATCCTTCATTGATACAGGCAGCTGTAGTTCATTTTCACTGCTGTAGAGAGGCACTGTAGGGCTATACCTCGGTTTATCTACCTACTCTACTGTTACTTGTTTCTAGTTCGTTGTATCATTAACAATGCTACCAAGCAAACTCTTTGGAGAATGGCTTGTCTTTTAAAATGCTCCTTCCAAACAAGTCCTCACCCCTCCCTCAGGAGGTCTGGGTTTTGCCTCTGCAAATAGCACAGGGTGGAAAACCCTGGCCTGTGGCTATAGTACCGGGAGTTCTCTGCAACCAGAGACGTGATTCTCAGGATCCCATCCCTCTGCTCCCCGCCCTGGCCTCACTCACAAATGCCTGTCTCCTCTTCTGAACTTGAGATTCCACCTCCTGGTTTACAAGGGGAAACAATTGGCCTTTTAAGAGGTAGCCGGGATTTCTGAGTCACACCCCTCTCCCTGCTACCTCCAACTTCTTCCCCAGGTAAAAGAGAACAGACCGCAGTGAAAGAGCTCCATTGACAGGCCGCAGGGTGACAGCTCTGATAGAAAGGAGACGCAGGCCCTGCCCCGCCTAGAGGGTCAGAGGAAGCTCTCAGATGCCAGCCTTCAGGCCACTAGCTCCAGACATGTGCCACACAGCAACCGGAAGAAGAAAGGAAACCTACCCATGGGCAGAGCCAGCCACTTTTCCATATTACATATATTATTCCATTTAAAGCTCACATAAATCGACAGTTAGAAAAAAATCACAGGCAACACCATAATTACACTGATTGGATGCAGACCATATGCCAGCTACTGTGCCACATGCTCTATACGCCTTCTCTTAATGGGTCCTAATCCAGGACAGTGGCCATGAAGTCAATTTAGGGGATTAAGACCAGCATTTTAAAAAAGGAAACCAGCTGGGCGTGGTGGCTCACTCCTGTAATCTCAGCACTCTGAGTGGCCAAAGCAGGCGGATCACCTGAGATCAGGAGTTTGAGACCAGCCTGGCCAATGTGGTGAAACCCCATCTCTATTAAAAATACAAAAAAATAGCTGGGCGTGGTGGCGGGTGCCTGTAATCCCAGCTACTCAGGAGGCTGAGGCAGGAGAATGGCTTGCATCCAGGAGGCGGAGGTTGCAGTGAGCCGAGATCACACCACTGCACTCCAGCCTGGGTGAGAGAGAGATTCTGCCTCAAAAATCAATGAATAATTATAAAAATTAAAAAATGAAAAAGGAAACCAGTAAGACTGAAACTAGATAGAAAATACTAGACAGTATGTCATAGTGGATGGGTAAGTATTGTTTAAAGTTTTACTTCTGGGTGCCTGTAGTCCCAGCTACTCAGGAGGCTGAGGCAGGAGAATGGCTCGAACCCGGGAGGCGGAGGTTGCAGTGAGCCAAGATTGCGCCATTTCACTCTAGCCTGGATGAGAAGAGCGAAACTCCTTTCAAAAACAAACGAACAAACTAAATAAATAAAGTTTCACTTCTATTCATGTCTGTTAGTCCATGTGTAATAGACCATAAAGTGAAACGTATCTCTCACTGCAGGCGGTGGCTAAAGAACGTTGTGAAAACTTCCTTATCTGTTTCGTAACTGTCCTACTGAGGTAAGTTCAGTTTCTAACCTAATTTAACAGAGAAAATAACTGAAGCTACTTCCCCAACTTCATCTGTAGCGCACACCACTGCCACCATCCCACCCCATCACTCCCGACATAACAGCCTCATTTCTGTTCTTTCCTTCCCCAGAACACGTGCTGTTTCTCAGCCCAGACTGTTCTCCCCTCTTTGCACGGCTGGCTTTCTTCCTATCCTTCAGGTCTCAGCCTGGGTGTCATCTCCACTGCAGAGAGGGATCCTAGAGCCCTGGTCTGAGTAGGCTCTCTCCTGCTCATGGCCACTCAGACATCTGCTTCCTTGTTTGCTGTCTGCCTTCCCCACTAGAACTGCAGAGACAGGGAGACATTGGTTATCTTCACCAGCACAGACCTCGCTTCTACTAGAGTAGCTGGCACATAGCAGACACTTCACATGTGTTAAGTGAATAAAGAAATGTCCCAGGTCCTCAGGGTTAGCAAATGGCAAAGCCAGGATTCGCACCCAGGTCTGTCTGACGTGAGGCTTGTTCTCAGCACTGGCGCTGTGCTAAAACTCAGAAACAGCACGTTGCTGCCCCAGTGCACACCATGAGAAAGCATGAGTGCCCCAGCATGACTCACTCCTAAAGCCCATGCTCTCTCCATTATGTCATTGGGACAGACATGGCAGCTGGCAGGATGAGTGGCTCACAGGAGCTGAGAACGTGGAGGGGATAAATGAATGAGGAGACTGCGAAACCTCCAGACTTGAGAGAAAAAGAAAGTTGCCAGTGACCAGAGAAATACCAGAAAAAAATCAGCTGAGCCCATGATTTCCACTGTGGCCAGCTCAGAAATGAGGGGTGGGGGGCTCCCCTAGGCAAACAGTATTCTAGAAAGGAGATCTAGAGACGCAGCCAAAGACAGCAGAAAAACTCTAAGGAGCAACCATGCAGGGGGACATACAGCTGAGGCTGCAGGAACTGCACACTCAGGGCCCTTGGGGTGGGCAGCGTCGACTGACTCCAAGGCTGGGACTGGAGAGGGAGGTCCCAGGCGCTGACTTAGCTGGCCTTCCCACAGAGGGGACAGCTGGAGTGGCCACAGGACTATTTTGGCAATGCTGCCACCTTGTGGCTGTGGAATGCCCAGCCCACAGGAAAAAAATTGACACAAGTCAGTTTGTGGGTTCATTCTTCACTTATTCAAAGTACAATATGGGTGACATGGCTCCAACCTTCAAGGACCTCACTCCTTATATCCAGGCAGTGACCAAACTCTCTGCTTTTCACCACTGTCTCTCCACCCCTGACCCCAAACAAGACTGTGAGGACAAGGATGGTACGGTATGAGGCATAGGGCCTGGCACATGAGACTAATAATAGCAGCTACTGCTTAATAGGTGCTCAGTGCTTTTAAGTACATTAGTGCATCGGATTCGTGAACTGCAACTATGAGACCTCCAAATGGAGATGTCAAGGAGAGATTCATTTCGGTACGAGCCTGGAGTTCTTAGGTCAGGGATGGGGAAATAAAGGTGGGCGTCGGAGGCACACAGATGGTGTTTTTTAAAAGACTAGTGCCTCTCAAAGTTTTACGTGCTTATGGCTCACCAGGGAGTTGTGCTACAATGCAGACTCCAGTGATTCTGTACTCTGAAACAGGGCGGAGATTCTGTTTCTACCAGACTCCCAGGTGGTGCCAATACTGCTGGTTCACAAACCACACTTTGAGTGGTAAATATCTGGAACAGAGGTTAACAAACTATAGCCAGCTGGGCCTCTACTTGTACAGTCAGCAAACCAAGAGTGATATTTTCATTTTCACAGGGGTGGAGAAAAAGAAGAAGGAAGGAGAAGGCGGAAAAGACAGAAGAAGAAGGGGTTGGGGAGGAAGATGGGAGGAAAAGAAGAAAAGGAGACAGAGACCATTTGTGCCTCACAAGGCCTAAAATAGTCACTCTTTGGTTTTCGACAGAAAAACTTTGCCAACCCTGACCTTGAATATCACCCAGGGACAAGGCATGCAGCTACACAAGGGAGCAACTGGGCCCTGAAGCAAACCGCTGTGACTTCCAAATCCCCATCCCTAGTTTTGGTAGGAAAGCAGGAGTGCAAGGCACCACATGTACCGTCGGCCCTCTGTATTGTGGGTTCCATATCTGTGGATTCAATCAAATGAAGATTTAAAATGCTTTAAAAGGCCGGGCGCGGTGGCTCAAGCCTGTAATCCCAGCACTTTGGGAGGCCGAGACGGGCAGATCACAAGGTCAGGAGATCGAGACCATCCTGGCGAACATGGTGAAACCCCGTCTCTACTAAAAACACAAAAAACTAGCCGGGCGAGGTGGCGGGCGCCTGCAGTCCCAGCTACTTGGGAGGCTGAGGCAGGAGAATGGCGGGAACCCGGGAGGCGGAGCTTGCAGTGAGCTGAGATCCGGCCACTGCACTCCAGCCTGGGCGACAGAGCAAGACTCCGCCTCAAAAAAATAAACAAATAAATAAATAAATAAATAAAATAAAATGCTTTAAAAAAGAAGGACATTGCGTCTATACTGAACACGTACAGACTTTTCTTGTCATTATTACCTAAAAAACATGGTATAACAACTATTTACATAGCATTTACATTGTAGCAGGTAGTTAAGTAACCTAGAGATGATTTAAAGTATATGGGAGGATGTGCTTAGGGTACATGCAAATACTACACCATTTTATATCAGGGACTTGAGCATCCGTAGATTTTAGTATCTGAGGAGGGTCCTGGAATCAATCCCCAGTGGATACTGAGGGATGACTTGTATGCCAAGAAGGCAGGAAGGCCAGGGGCAGTGGCTCACATCTGTAATCCCAGCACTTTGGATCACCTGAGATCAGGAGTTCGTGACCAGCCTGGCTAACATGGTGAAACCCCATCTCTACTAAAAATACAAAAATTAGCTGGGCATGGTGGCATGCACCTGTAAATTCCAGCTACTCGGGAGGCTGAGGTAGGAGAATCACTTGAACCTGGGAGGCGAAGGTTGCAGTGAGCCGAGAACGCGCCATGGTACTCCAGTCTGAGCAACAAGAGTGAAACTCCGTCTCAAAAAAAAAAAAAAAAAAGAAGGCAGGAAAAAGTGAACTAACATCTGAGGCTCCCAGGTGGGTGGGGGTGGCCCTAGGGAAAGGGTTATGGAGACACCTGGGGTTCTGAGTGGGAACAAGGACTTGTGGTGGGCCAATAACGCACTGCCTCTTTCAGTGCTTATCTTGGAAAAGACGATAGAAACAGAAGGAGCGGGCAGGGACTACCTGTACTTGTGTGCGGTGCCACAGAAGTACTGGGAAAATAAAGGGGAGAGCCTGTGAATCCCACAGGGTGGATCTGGGGGACAGAACCTTCTGAACGTTGGCCAAGGGTGGGGGGGGTAGGTAGAGGGATTTCGGAAGGTGAGGGAAAGGGTGTGGCAGTAAAATAACAGCCTCAGAGCCTGTAATGTGGGGGCCACCCCAAGTTGTGTTTGGCCACAGTGCCTTCTGTCATGCTTCTGCCGCCCTGTGCTGAGGAATACATTTGCTTAAATGTCAATGCCTGAGAAAGTAAATACAGCTGTCCATTTCCATCAACTTGTACCAATTAATCTGGCTTTTGCTCAATGGAAGACAAGGCTGTTTTGCATTAAGTCATGAAAGGTTTGCTTGTCTCACCATCACGTGTTCACATATATTTCTAAGCACCCATTCATGGAGGGCAGAAAAGAATATCTATCAAAAGACTGTGGGGCAGGATATCTGTAAAGCCAGACTGCTATTAAATGCTGGAGGGCAAACAAAAAGACGGAAGGGTGTGACAAAGTCACCATGTGCTGTAAAACAGATTACAGAATTTGCTGGTTGGAAAGAATCTTTAAGGTCAGCCAGTCTCCCTCATGTTTCTAACAAAGCTGCCTACAAAATCTAACCATCTTGAGAAAAAATGCCCATGTCACACCTGGCTTTTGGCATGGAATATTCTTTTTAATAAATTAAGAAATTCTTGCAATGAAAAACAAATCTCTGCCTTTTAACCCATGAATTCCTGCCCTTCTCTCCCATCCCCCTTGATCACACTAGTTGTCTCTCCCACCAGAAAGTAGGTTCCTTCAGGGAAGTGACTGATTTTTGCAGCACCCGACACGCTGGCCGGCCCACAGAATGAGTATGGTGAGCAAGACTCCAGTCTACTGAAAAACCTTAGCTTTCCTGCCACCTACTGGCTGTGTGATTTTGGACAAGTTATTTAACCTTTCATTTTTTTTTTTTTTTGAGGCGGAGTCTTGCTCTGTCACCCAGGCTGGAGTGCAGTGGCCGGATCTCAGCTCACTGCAAGCTCCGCCTCCCGGGTTTATGCCATTCTCCTGCCTCAGCCTCCCGAGTAGCTGGGACTACAGGCGCCCGCCACCTCGCCCGGCTAGTTTTTTGTATTTTTTAGTAGAGACGGGGTTTCACTGTGTTAGCCAGGATGGTCTCGATCTCCTGACCTCGTGATCCGCCCGTCTCGGCCTCCCAAAGTGCTGGGATTACAGGCTTGAGCCACTGCGCCCGGCCGTTATTTAACCTTTCAAAAGCCAGTTTCCTTACTTGTAAAGTCCTCTCACAAGAGGGCTGTTTTGAGGATTAACTGTGTTAATACATGTAGATTACTGGGAATGCATTGTGTTTGGCCACAGTGCCTTCTGTCATGCTTCTGCCGCCCTGTGCTGAGGAATACATTTGCTTAAATGTCAATGCCTGAGAAAGTAAATACAGCTGTCCATTTCCATCAACTTGTACCAATTAATCTGGCTTTTGCTCAATGGAAGACAAGGCTGTTTTGCATTAAGTCATGAAAGGTTTGTGAAAGTCATGAAAGTCATGTGTACTGTGGCACAATAGTAAGGATTTCCTAAGTGCTGACAATTTTTATCATTCAATTAGTAGATTAATCTATTATTCTGGCCGGGCATGGTGGCTCACACCTGTAATTCCAGCACTTTGGGAGGCCAAGACAGGTGGATCACAAGGTCAGAAGTTCAAGACCACACTGGCTATGATGGAGACCCCATCTCTACTAAAAATACAAAAATTAGCCGGGCATGGTGGTGGGCGCCTGTAATCCCAGCTACTTGGGAGGCCAAGGCAGGAGAATTGCTTGAACCTGTGAGGCGGAGGTTGCAGTGAGCCGATATCGCACCATTGCACTCCAGCCTGGGCGACAGAGCAAGACCCCATTTCAAAAAAAAAAAAAAAAAATCTATTATTCTGTCCCATGAATCACACTCTTTCCATAAAACATACTACACTAGAACAAGGTTTCTCTTTTTTTTTTTTTTTTTTTGAGACAGGGTTTTGCTCTGTCACCCAGGCTGGAGTGCAGTGGTGCAATCTCGGCTCACTGCAACCTCTGCCTCCTGGGTTCAAGCGAGTCTCCCACCTCAGCCTCCCAAGTAGCTGGGATTACAGGTGAGCACCACCACCCTGGCTAAATTTTGTATTTTTAGTAGAGATGAGGTTTCACCATGTTGGCCAAGAGTCTGGTCTCGAACTCCCGACCTCAGGTGATCTGCCTGCCTTGGCCTCCCAAAGTGCTGGGATTACAGGCGAAGGCTACCCCACCTGGCCAGGTTTCTGAGTTTCAGCACTATTGACATTACTTTGCTGTGGGAGCCTGTCCTGTATATTGTAAGGTGTTTAGCAGCATTCTTGGTCTCCACCCACTAGATGCCAGAAGTAACACCCCACCACCACCCCCTATTCTTGACAACCAAAAATGTCTTCACCGATGGCCAAATGTCCACTAGGGAGGAAATCTCTCTATTGTACTAGAATATGCAAATAGAAAGTCTGGTCACTAGACCACCTAATTTCCCACCATCCCATTCACCCTCCATACAGCCACCTTGGCCACCTCTTGCTCACCACTCAGTTGTCTTGGAGGGAACAAGTGATAGGTGCTGTAGATATCGTTGGAGAACTTCAACTGGAGCTCAGGGCTGCCTGTCAGGAGCTGAGCCACCTGTTCCACCTGAAATGGCGTCTTCTCCAGGATCACAACGGCATCCTCTCCATTCCCATCCCCAGAGGACTCATTCACCTGTGGGTAGAAGCATCATCAGTGGGCTCAAGGGCAGAACCACAATGAGACTCTGGAGAGCAGAGACAGAAGCTCCCAGGGCCTTTGAAATCAACTTTGAAAGTACTTGGGATTTCCTTCCCTGAAGTTTTCCTTCTGGGAAGTCTAGCTAGTGGCACTCACATTTCTTTTCTCAGAGAAGGCATCTCTCTTTTTTTTTTTTTTTTTTGAGGTGGAGTCTTGCTCTGTCGCCCAGGCTGGAGTGCAATGGCGCAATCTCGGCTCACTGCAACCTCCACCTCCTGGGTTCAAGCAATTCTCCTGCCACAGCCTCCCAAGTAGCTGGGATTACAAGCACATGTCACCACACCTGGCTAATTTTTGTATTTTTAGTAGAGACAAGGTTTCACCATGTTGGCCAGGCTGGTCTTGAAGCCTGGTGCCCAGCCAAAGAAGGCATCTCCACCCAAATCCTTGTGGCAGCTCTCACACCTTTCTTCCCCAGAATACAAGGCTTCTCAGTTGTCTTACATTTTAGGCTTACAAGACTTCTGTCAAGTTCTCCCCATTTCAGAAGAAAAGATGAAAAACAGATCTTGAGTGACTTGCCCAAGGTCACACGAACAGTCAGCACTGAAACAGAAACTAGAACCTGGGTCTCCCAAGTGACTCCTAGCTCAAAGGCTCTCATGGCTAACACCTTCAACAGGTGCTGCACACTGAGGACAGCTGGGCTGAGAAAACCAGACAGAACCTCATACAAAAAATAAATAAATAAAAAATAAGGCTGGGCGCGGTGGCTCACGCCTATAATCCCAGCACTTTGGGAGGCAGAGGCGGGCAGATCACCTGAGGTCAGGAGTTCGAGACCAGCCTGGCCAACATGGTGAAACCCCGTTGCTACTAAAAATACAAAAATTAGCTGGGCATGGTGGCGGGCGCCTGTAATCCCAGCTACTCGGGAGGCTGAGGCAGGGAGAATCACTTGAACTTGGGAGATGGAGGTTGCAGTGATCACACCACTGCTCTCTAGCCTGGGCGACACAGAGAAGACGCTCAGTCTCAAAATAAATAAATTAAATAAATAAATAAATAAACAAATAAATAAATAAAAACAAAACAAAAAAAACAGATACAGAGGCATGGAAGCCTAGGCCAAGGTTCCCCGATCCTCCCAAAGGTGAGAGTTCCTGCTAGTAGTTCTGGGGAACCCCCATACCTGCCCTGGCTAGGCCTCCTCACTAGTTCCTGGAATGGTCTCCATCTCTCCTCAGCCCCTGCCAGACTGCTGAGCACGTTGGTATTGGAGCAAGCTTTATCTGTCTCGCCAGAAATATTCCGTAGTCCTGAAGATCAGGTAACTTTCATCTCCACATCCCCAGGACCTAGGTTAGTGTCTGGCATGCATGAAAGCGCGTGTGTAGAACTGAATTAACAATTATAATATATTGTTCTGTTAGGGCTGAAGTCGTGTAAGGCAGAGATCACACCTCCTACACTCTCATGGACTGAGGGACATGTTTCCAGGGACAGGGATGAGCAAGACATCTAACATTTACTGGGTTCCTAGTCCCTATATACATAAATGGATGATGAACGGCTTGGGGAATGTAACATGTGATCTTTAATCTGCAATACAATCTCCTAGTAGATATTTCTAGTGAAAGAGACATTAGAAAAATTACAGCTAGATGTGTTCATTGCCTTAATTTCAAGGGCAATCTTGCCGCCTTTTACCGCCCCTCTATGCATTCTAGTGGCGCACTCCCACCTCCCCCGAGTGATAATGATTGGTATTTTCCGGCCGAGATCCGGGAAAAAAATGCGCCTCCGAGGCGATGATTGGTTCACCGCTTCCCGCATCCCGCCTCAGGGTTGCCTCCTGGTACCTTCCCGTGTAGGAAAATGATTTTGTCCCGCGCAGACTCCCTCAGCACTTTCTGCAATTTGAAGCCGGAGAATGGTAAGCGGACAGCAGCACAGGTACCATTTCCAACGCCTGCCTCCTTTTCTTCTGTGCTGGCGGCGTGGGCCTCCTCCACGTCCAATTCACGCTTTCTCTTGCCGAATTGAGGAGCTGCGTCCGCCATGCTGCCCGGCAGGCGGTGTGCGCCTGCGCGCCCTGCGCCGGCCCCGCCCCTCGCCCGAGCCTAGCGGCCTGGCTGGGCTGGTAACTCCCGGCGTACCCTGCTCTGGCACCCGCTACTGCGGGCTGCGTGCAGCGCAAAGCGGAGCCCGTAGACCTGTCCCAGGGCGCGCCTTTCAACCAAGTTACTGGCTTTGGCCCCGTTGTGGTGCTGGCCGGCCCTCAAGGAAGGGAAAAGAAGGTTGAGAGTCCCGAAAGCGGCCGGCTAGAGGTGGCTGCGCCAGTGAAGAGGGACCCCCAGGCCCACGCCCCCGGGTGGGAGCCGAAGACCCCCTTGGGCCACGGGAGTGTTGGAGGCCTTGTTTGAATACTGACATTGTAATCATAGTTTCACCGACGTTGACCAATTATAAGGGAAGCAACGTTTCTGACGCAAATGCGTGAACCCATTTTATTCCTTGGTCGATTTTTTATACCGAGTATTTAAGTCATTTCCATTTTTCTCCCATTTTAATTACTTTGTAGAAATTTTCATCGTGATCAGTTTTTTACTTTGTAGACTCAGCACTTTTCTGCTGACAAGAAAGGTAATGGAATAGGGCCAGAAGAAGCATTTCCATCACCCACTTATTTCCGGGCTGGAGGCATCCCCCTCCTCTCTATCTAGTCGGCCTGTATTTCTGCCCTGCTACCCGGGGTTATGATTTGCAGTATGATTCGTCTCCCAGGGTTTCGTTTCTCTTTTTTTTTTTTTTTTTTTGCTGTATAAAATTATTACTTGTCACTTCTGCTGTTGAGGGTTTCTTTAGTGACCATTGTTTCTGGTTAGCCCGTTTTTCGCTGGTGTTATTTAACAGATCTAAATTTTGTCAAGAGTTGGTACTTACGGCCAGGCGCGGTGGCTCACGCCTGTAATCCCAGCCCTTGGAGAGGTCGAGGTGGCGGATCACGTGGTTAAGATATCGAGACCATCCTGGCCAACATGGTGAAACCCTGTCTCTACTAAAAATACAAAAATTAAAAAATTCCCCGGGCGTGGTGGCCGGCGCCTGTAGTCCCAGCTCCTGGGAAGCTGAGGCGGGAGAATCACTTGAACGCAGGAGGCGGAGTGTTGCAGTGAGCCCGGAGAGCACCACTGCACCCCAGCCTGGCGACAGAGCGAGACTCCGTCTCAAAAAAAAAAAAAGAGTTACATCGTTTCAGTCAGCCACACATTATTTTTGCTAGTGATTTGAGTTTAGGTTTTCAGACAGATCTAATGGGACAGTTTTGGCCATTTTCAACATTAGCAACAAGATGCAACTTACAGTCAGTTTTGGTCAGTAACAAAGTGTACCATGTGTTAGTTTGATTTTTGGATAACTTCTACCAGAAATATAGATTAGGAGTTGGATAAAAGACTGCTTTTTTTTGTGATGCAGAAAGCATTATTAGGAGAGACTTAGGATCTGTCACCCAGGCTGGAGTGCAATGGCGCCATCTCGGCTCACTGCAACCTCTGCCTCCCAGGTTCAAGCGATTCTCCTGCCTCAGCCTCCTGAGTAGTTGGGATTACAGGCGCGTGCCACTACGCCCGGCTAATTTTTTGTATTTTTAGTAGAGTCAGGGTTTCACTGTGTTGGCCAGGCTGGTCTTGAACTCCTGACGTCATGATCTGCCCGCCTGGGCCTCCCAAAGTGCTGGGATTACAGGTGTGAGCCACCGTACACTGCCAAAGTAGCTACATTTTTACAAAAAGAGCCCAGAATTGAGAGCCATGAAGTCGGGCCCCAACACTGACTAGCTGTGCAACTTTGGAAAAGTCTCTTAACCTCTCCAGGTCTCCATTTTCCATGTGCCAGCCACTATTAGTTCTGAGCAGGACAGCGAGGCCTCTTCTTTCATAAACTGTATATTCAAATGGGGTATGTGAGGTAAACAAGATAATGATTAAGTGCTGTGTATGGTGTTTTTTTGTTTTGTTTTGTTTTCCCCTGTCACCCAGGCTGGAGTGCAGTGGTGCAATCTCAGCTAACTGCAAGCTCCGCCTCCTGGGTTCACACTATTCTCCTGCCTCAGCCTCCCCAGTAGCTGGGACTACAGGCGCCTGCCACCACACCCGGCTAATTTTTTGTGTTTTTAGTAGAGACAGGGTTTCACCGTGTTAGCCAGGATGGTCTCGATCTCCTCACCTTGTGATCTGCCCGCCTCAGCCTCCCAAAGTGCTGGGATTACAGGCATGAGCCACTGTGCCAGGCCAAGTACTGTTAATAGAACAAAACTGGACAGTGTGAAAGAGCCTGGGGATAGGAGCCCCCTGCTTTTTTTTTTTATTTGGGACAGAGTCTCACTGGGTCACCCAGGCTGGAGTACAGTGGCGCAATTTTGGCTCACTGCAACCTTCGCCTCCCAGGTTCAAGCAACTCTCCTGCCTCCGCCTCCGGAGTAGCTGGGATTACAGGCATACACTAGCACGCCTGGCTAATTTTTGTATTTTTAGTAGAGACAGGGTTTTGCTATGTTGGCCAGGCTGGTCTCTAACTCCTGACCTCAGGTGACCTGCCCACCTCCCAAAGTGTTAGAATTACAGGCATGCGTCACCATGCCTGGCCAAGCCCTTTAGATAAGATGATTGTGGTCAGCCTCTCAAAAGGTGACATTTGAGCTGAGACTTGAATGAGAAGGAACCAGCCATACCAGCCATATGAAGAGCCCAGGCAGAGTAAATATTAGCTGTCAAAGACCCTAGAGCAGTAATGTACTTGACATTTTTTTAAAAACAGGAATAACTGCTGGGCGCAGTGGCTTACACCCGTAATCCCAGCACTTTGGGAGGCCGAGGCAGGCGGATCACTTCAGGTCTGGAGTTTGAGACCAGCTTGGCCAACATGGTGAAACATAGTCTCTACTAAAAATACAAAAATTAGCTGGGTGTGGTGGTGTGCACCTGTAATCCCAGCTACCTGGGAGGCTGACGCAGGAGAATCACTTGAACTCAGGAGGTGCAGGTTGCAATGAGCGAAGATTGCGCCACTGCAGTTCAACCTGGGTGACAGAGCAAGACTCCGTCTCAAAAAAAAGGAATGACCTGTGTAGCTAAAATATAATGAGCAAAAGAGAAACATTTGAAATGAAATAGTAGAGGAATGTATTCATTAGCGGCAAAATTCATCAATATGGGTATAATTTTGATTAAAATATAAAACCAGAATTCTACTCTTCAAAAAGTCTGGCTCATGCCCCACATGGTGGCTTACACCTGTAGTCCCAGCTACTCAGGAGGCTGAGGTGGGAGGATCACTGCAGCCCAGGAGTTTGGGGCTGCAGTGAGCTATAATCACACCACTGCACTCCAGCCTGAGCAAGAGAGTGAGGCTTTGTCTATAAAAAAAAAAGAATGCCTGTTTCGAGGAAAGGATGAGCTCATAGGAAGCCTCAGCTACCAGAAGTTCTATTAAATACCAGACCTCAGAGTGAAAGGAATCTTTATGGTAGCACAGTTAAGATTCAGTTCCTCAGTTACACTAGCCAGTTAGCAAGTGCTTGATAGCCACTTGTGACCAGTGGCTACCATATGAGCACAGATGGAGAACATTTTCATTATCAAAGAAAGTTCTACTAGACAATGCTATATTAGGTTACTCATTTATTATAAAGCCCTGTTCAATTGTTTAGTTTTTTAGAAATCTTAAAATTTCTCCCATGCAAGGTGCAGTGGCTCATGCCTGTAATCCCAGCACTTTGGGAGGCCAAGGCGGTGGATCTCTTGAGGTCAGGAGTTTGAGACTAGCCTGGCTAACGTGATGAAACCCATCTCTATTAAAAATACAAAAATTAGGCCGGGCGCGGTGGCTCAAGCCTGTAATCCCAGCACTTTGGGAGGCCGAGACGGGCGGATCACGAGGTCAGGAGATCGAGACCATCCTGGCGAACACGGTGAAACCCCGTCTCTACTAAAAATACAAAAACTAGCCGGGCGAGGCGGCGGGCGCCTGTAGTCCCAGCTACTCGGGAGGCTGAGGCAGGAGAATGGCGTAAAAACCCGGGAGGCGGAGCTTGCAGTGAGCTGAGATCCGGCCACTGCACTCCAGTCCGGGCGACAGAGCGAGACTCCGCCTCAAAAAAAAAAAAAAAAAAAAATACAAAAATTAGCTGAGTGTGGCAGCAGGCACCTATAATTCCAGCTACTCGGGAGGCTGAGGCAGGAGAATGGCTTCAACCTGGAGGCGGAGGTTGTAGTGAGCCAAGATTGCACCACTGTGCTCCAGCCTGAGTGACAGAGCGAGACTGTGTCTCAAAAACAAAACAAAAAAAAACCTCCCAAATCTTTTCTTTTTTAGTCTAAAGGAGGACTGGATACTTCCCACTTCCATTTCAGTCATTATGACAGACTAAACTGAAAACAAGTCAGCTACAAAACACCCGAACATAACTAAAACATTCTTTTAGTTACATTGCTGAGGTCTCAAAAAAGTAAAAATTGCAGGAACCAAAATGATGTGGGAGTTTGAATCTATAGAGTGGTAAGGGGATTGTTAAGGTGAAAGCTATTTTAAGGGCCATTGCTGATCTCTAGACGTCTAGCACATGATTCAAGGGACAAGAAACAAGACCTGAGCTTATGTCTGAAAGAGGAATTAAGATACAGAACTTTCCATAGAGCTAAGATCCCTGAAGCTCCACCAGCTCAATGAAGGGGCCAACAATTTTTTTTATTTTTTATTTTTTTGGATACGGAGTCTTGCTCTGTCGCCCAGGCTGGAGTACAGTGGCACGATCTCAGCGCACTGCAACCTCTGCCGCCCCAGTTCAAGCAATTCTCGTACATCAGCCTCCTGAATAGCTGGGATTACAGGCGCCCGCCACGCATGGCTAATTTTTTTGTATTTTTAGTAGAGACAGGGTTTCGCCATGTTGGTCAGGCTGGTCTTGAACTCTTGACCTTGGGTGATCTCGCCTTGGCCTCCCAAAGTGCTAGGAGTATAGGCATGAGCCACTGTGCCTGGCCAGGCCAACTATTTTTTGTTTTGTTTTGTTTTTTTTGAGACGGAGTCTCGCTCTGTTGCCCAGGCTGGAGTGCAGTGGCCGGATCTCAGCTCACTGCAAGCTCCGCCTCCCGGGTTCTCGCCATTCTCCTGCCTCAGCCTCCCGAGTAGCTGGGACTACAGGCGCCCGCCACCTCGCCAGGCTAGTTTTTCGTATTTTTTAGGAGAGATGGGGTTTCACCGTGTTAGCCAGGATGGTCTCAATCTCCTGACCTCGTGATCCGCCCGTCTCGGCCTCCCAAAGGGCTGGGATTACAGGCTTGAGCCACCGCGCCCGGCCAACTATTTTTAAAAAGAAAAATGCGGCCGGGCGCGGTGGCTCAAGCCTGTAATCCCAGCCCTTTGGGAGGCCGAGACGGGCGGATCACGAGGTCAGGAGATCGAGACCATCCTGGCTAACAGGTGAAACCCCGTCTCTACTAAAAATACAAAAACTAGCCGGCGAGGTGGCGGGCGCCTGTAGTCCCAGCTACTCGGGAGGCTGAGGCAGGAGAATGGCGTAAACCCGGAGGCGGAGCTTGCAGTGAGCTGAGATCCGGCCACTGCACTCCAGTCCGGGCGACAGAGCGAGACTCCGCCTCAAAAAAAAAAAAAAAAGAAAAATGCTGCCCTACTAAAGAGAGAAGGTGATTAGGAAACTTGCCTGCTTCAACCGTTGTCCCAGAGGGAAGAAGGAAAAAACCTCCTAAGAATTTATAACCACAGATGATTCTTCATGCAGACAGACTTCACATTCATGATTGTGTACATGATCCAGGACACTCAGACTGAAAAATCTACTTAAACTGGTCTTGTAGTCTTTATTGACTTGTATACCAAATTGACTCCAGGAGAAATGGAAAATCTAAATAGATCTGTAACTCTTCAAGACATTGAAATTATAGCTTTAAATTTCACAATAAAGAATACTCTGGCCGGGCGTGGTGGCTCACGCCTATAATCCCACTGCACTCAGGCCTGGGCAATAGAGCAAGATTCCATCTCAAAAAAACAGAGACTATTCTAGGCCCAAATGGTATTACAGATGAGTCTAACAAACAATTGAGGAGCAATTAATTCCAATCTTAAATTCTTCAAATAATAAAAAAAAAAAGCTGGGCGCAGTAGCTCACACCTGTAATTCCAGCACTTTGGGAGGCCGAGGTGGGTGGATTGTGAGGTCAGGAGATCAAGACCCTCCTGGCTAACACAGTAAAACCCTGTCTGTACTAAAAATACAAAAAATTATCCTGTTGTGGTGGCACACACCTGTAGTTCCAGCTACTTGGGAGGCTGAGGCAGGAGAATTGCTTGAACCCGGGAGGCAAAGGTTGCAGTGAGCCAAGGTCGCACCACGGCACTCCAGCCTGGGAGACAGAGCAAGACTGTGTCTCAAAAAAAAAAAAAAAAAAGGGAAAGAAAAAATTATGTATCAGAAAACCTAAAACGCACACATTTAGTGCAGAAGTGTGTGAAGCATTCCTTTTAAGGAAGAATGAGACAAGGATGGCTGCTATTGTCACTTTGTTTTATTGGAGGCCTTAGGAGCCACAAAAGAAACTGAAGTTTTTATTTTCTTTTGCAAATTGTATGACTGTTTATAGAAAATCTGACAGGACAGGAGTGGTGGCTCAAGCCTATCATCCCAGCACTTTGGGAAGCCCAGGCAGGCAGATAGCTTGAGCCCAGGAGTTCAAGACCAGCCTGGGCAACATGGCGAAACCCCATCTCTACAAAAAGTACAAATAAATTAGTCAGGAGTCGTGGCACAGGCCTGTGGTCCCAGCTACTCAGAGGGCTGAGGTAGGAGAATCATGGCTTGGGCCCAGGAGGTCAAGGCAGTGGTGAGCCATGATCACACCACTGCACTTTAGCCTGGGCAACAGCAAGACCCTGCAAAGTTGATAGTCGTATAGAATTAAGTAATTCAGCATGCTGTTTAATACTAGATCGATAGGTGAAATAAATTACAATTCTTTATATCAGTAATAGATAAAAATGTAAAATTACCCTTTACAACAGCAACAGAAAATATGAAATGGTAGGGAATAATTCTAATAAAAAGAGGAGCTGACCAATGTGGAAAAGATAGAAAGCTTTATTGAAATACACTTAAAGATGTAAGTAAATGGAGACATACTATTTTTATGAATAGAAAGACTCATAAACATATCTGTTTTTTCAAAATAAATCTATAAATTCCATGTAAGTCCAATAAAAATACTAACAGGCTTTTTCCTGGAACGTGATGGTTGAATAAACAATTTACATGGAAGAGTAAAGGAACAAGAAAAGTTAAAGTGATTTTTGATGTATAAGAAGAGCAGGAAGAATTGACCTACAAATGGTCCAGGCTTATTAAAAACATCAGTAAACAAGCCAGTGTGGCACCAGCACAGGGTTACACAAACAGATAAAGGGAGGAGACTGGAGAACCCAGTAACAGCCCCCAACATATGATAATATGTGACAGCAGTGACATCATCATCAGTAGGGGTGGGGTAAGGATGGACTAGTCAGTAAATGATGGTTATTCAAATAGAAAAAGAATTGGTTCTTTGACTAAAGAACAACAAAAACCCAAACAGAAAATCCAGGTGGATTAAAGACAGAAGAAAATATACAGATGTTGGGAGGACTTCCTGAGTAAAACACAAAAAGCACAAAGTAAAAGGTAAAATATTTTAGGCTGGGCATGGTGGTTCACGCCTATAATCCCAGCATTTTGGGAGGCCAAGGCCGGTGGATCACCTGAGGTCAGAAGTTCAAGACCAGCCTGGCCAATATGGTGAAACCCCATCTCTACTAAAAATACCAAAATTAGCCGAGTGTGGTGGTGCACGCCTGTAATCCCAGGCTTAGGCAGGAGAATCACTTGAACCTGTGAGGCAGAGGTTGCAGTGAGCCAAGATTGTGCCATTGCACTCCAGCCTGGGTAACAAGAGCAAAACTCCATCTCAGAAAAACGAAAAACAAAACCGAAAACAGTTTAAAAATTGAGAGATGCATACTGAAATATTTAGGAATAAAATGATTTCTGAGATTTGCTTCAGGTGATCTTGGGAGGAGTGAGAGATACGGGTAGGGTATTACTGATAAAAGATGAGCTCAGAGTTGGTAACTGTTGAAGCTAGCTGATGGGTACATAGGGATTCATCAAACTTTTTCCTTTCAGTATATGCTTGATTTTTGTTTTCTTCATAAAAATGGTGAAAAGGAAAAAAAATTACAATAGGTTACCAGTTTTCACCCACCAGATTAGCAGACATTTAAAAATCTGATTAAGTGTTAGCAAGAACACGAAAAAGTGGGAACTCTTTTATTTATTTATTTATTTATTTGGAGATGGAGTCTCGCTCTGTCCAGGCTGGAGTGTAGTGGTGCGATCTCAGCTCACTGCAAGCTCTGCCTCCCGGGTTCACGCCATTCTCCTGCCTCAGCCTCCCGAGTAGCAGGGACTACAGGCACCCACTACCGCACCCAGCTAATTTCTTGAAGTTTTAGTAGAGACAGGGTTTCGCCGTGTTAGCCAGGATGGTCTCTATCTCCTGACCTCGTGATTCGCCCGCCTTGGCCTCCCAAAGTGCTGGGATTACAGGTGTGAGCCACCGCACCCGGCCAAAAGTGGGAACTCTTAAACACAAATGGTAGGAACTTAAATTGACACAGCCAGTTTGGAAGAAACTGTGGCATCTTCTAGAAAAACAGCATGTAGTTTCTTTACTACCCAGCAGCAGTATATTTGTTACCCACCAGGATCTTTTTTTTTTTTTTTTTTGAGATGGAGTCTCGCTCTGTCACCCAGGCTGGAGTGCAGTGGTGCGGTATCTCAGCTCACTGCAATCTCCCCCTCCCAGGCTCAAGCAATTCTCCTGCCTCAGCCTCCCAGGTAGCTGGGGTTACAGGCGTGCACCACCACACCTGGCTAATTTTTGTATTTTTAGTAAAGACAGGGTTTCACCATTGACCAGGCTGGTCTCAAACTCCTGACTTCAAGTGATCCGCCCGCCTCGGCCTCCCAAAGTGCTGGGATTACAGGCATGGGCCACCACGCCCAACCCCAGCACGATTTTCTGGGCTAAATCGTAGAACATCTTGCTTGCAAAAATGTACAAAAAAGTTCAGAGGCTCATTGTTTTTAATAGCAAAAACCTAGGAACAACAAATACCCATTTGGAGAAGAATGTGTAACTAAATAGTGGCATATTTACATCGTGGGATAAAAGTGTATTATTAATAACTGGCGTGTCATCCATCCGCATGGATAAATCTCACAAACATTTGGTGAACAAGGAAAGGAATCTGCAGAATACAAACACTGTAATGCTGTTTACATAAAATATAAAACCATGTAAAACTAAACAATATGCTGGTGGGGGTGCATACATATGTGGTAAATGTATACAGAAAAGCTAAAAGCAAGAAGTTCAAAATTCAAAATATTGGTTATTTCTGGTGGGGGAGAGGGGAGTGCAATTCAGGGCACAAAGGGACCACTATAAAAGATGATAAGGTATTGCTTCTTAAACTGGGTGGTCGGCACATGAGTGGACATATTATTTGTTAATCCTTTTGTGTATAATAAAATAATTTTTTGGTTTTTTTTTTTTTTTTTGAGATGGAGTCTCACTTTGTTACCCAGGCTGGAGTGCAGTAGTGCGATCTTGGCTCACTGCAACCTCTGCCTCCTGGATTCAAGCAATTCTACTGCCTCAGCCTCCCAAGTACCTGGGACTACAGGCCCACACCACCACACCCAACTAATTTTTGTATTTTTGGTAGAGACGGGGTTTCACCATGTTGGCCAGGATGGTCTCGATCTCTTGACCTTGTGGTCTGCCCACCTCGGCCTCCCAAAGTGCTGGTATTACAGGCATGAACCACTGCGCCTGGCCTTTTTTTTTTTTTTTAGACAGGGTCTTGCTCAGTTGCCCAGGCTGGAGTGCAGTGGCATGATTCTGGCTCACTGCAACCTCCACCTCCCAGGTTCAAGCAGTTCTTCTGCCTCAACCTCCTGAGTAGTTGGGATTACAGGTGCCCGCCACCACACCCAGCTAATTTTTGTATTTTTAGTAGAGACGGGGTTTCACCATATTGCCCAGGCTGGTCTTGAACTCCTGACCTCACGTGATCCACCCGCCTTGGCCTCCCCAAGTGCTGAGATTACAGGTGTGAGCCACGGTGCCCAGCAAAATAATTTATAATTTAAAAAATAAATTTTCTCTTTCTAGAACTAGAGATAGAAAAAATAATAAAACTTTTTTTCAGCAAAAGAGGGGTCAAGATAGGGAGAAGTGAGAGAGGGGGCACAAAAGTACATGTTGGAGGAAATAATGAAATTCATTTCAGTTCAGAAACAAACTTACTGAGAACAGATGAATGAAACCTTGCCTGTCCTATAAGGAATACCGTCATCTGCCAGAAGAAAAATGCTGATTCTTCCCAGTCCAAAGGTGAAGATCGTGACTGTGAAAGTATCAGCTTTGGCCGGGCGCGGTGGCTCAAGCCTGTAATCCCAGCACTTTGGGAGGCCGAGACGGGCGGATCACGAGGTCAGGAGATCGAGACCATCCTGGCTAACACGGTGAAACCCCGTCTCTACTAAAAATACAAAAAAATTAGCCGGGCGTGGTGGCGGGCGCCTGTAGTCCCAGCTACTCGGGAGGCTGAGGCAGGAGAACGGCGTGAACCCGGGAGGCGGAGCTTGCAGTGAGCTGAGATCCGGCCACTGCACTCCAGCCTGGGCGGCAGAGCCAGACTCCGTCTCAAAAAAAAAAAAAAAAAAAAAAAGAAAGTATCAGCTTTAGCCAGACCACGGATGAAGCTCTCAGATGTCACAGCATCCGTGGGCTTGTGAGCTCAGGTGAAGGCGTTGAACCCTGAGCCCTGGCTTCCCATCTCTTCACTTGCTCCCTCCACCACCTCACCCCCACATTCGGAATGGCTTCCAGGTTTGTGTCTTTAATGGCACTTAGGCAATAAATAAAAAATACAGTGCAGTGCTGACTGTGTCTTCCTTACAGCTTTCTGAAGTGAATCGATGTCTCTGGAAAGAGGAACAGAGTAGTGTGAGTGTGAAGGACTGGATTCCTCTTGCTTTCTCCTGACGCCCATTCCAGGGTTTCCCCAGGCAACTGGGAAGACCATCCATGGTGAGGCCTGCAATCTAGGCTGCAATCTCACTGATCAGTCAGGTGAGTCACCTCTTTAGGAGGGATACCGGTGTATGCCAGTACCCAGTTCCAGGGGAAGAAAGAAGTGTGTGCCAGGCTTCTTGTCCAGTTAGGCAGGATACGAGCCCTGCTGGCCATCATTGGTCAGTACCACCTCCTACCACCTCCAGTTTCTGGCTTCCTCATGGCCTTCTTGGGGAGTCCCCAGCTTCCTCGTGGCTTTCCTAGGGGGAATCCCCAGCTTCATGGCCTTCCTGGGGGAGTCCCCAACCTCTCCATGGTCTTCTTAGGGAGCCCACAGTAATGGAAGCCTGATGGGTGCTGTGATCCCAGGGACACGGGCAAAGCGCTGCAGACTCGCTCTCTATACCTCTTTTCACATCTGTGGGAATCCAAGGCCCTGCGTGGGTTTTCTATTTCCAGCTTTACTCCAACTTCTGGGGTCCCATGATATAAAAAGTGTCAACTGAGTGTCTGCAGATCTGAAAGAGACCAGTCACAGCATTGTCACCCTTCCCAAACCCAGCATCTCTGTTTTCTCCAACAGGTCCTGCCTCTTCTACCTTTTTATCTATTACCACACTTCCAAACCTACTGCAATAGCATGGCCCTCCCCAGATACACTCATATGCACTTCTTTCCTATTATTTTGCATCATTTTGCCTTACTAAACCAATGTCCCTCCTGGCACCTTCCCAGCTCTTGATGGACATCTCCAGCCTGATCTCAGAGAAACGTAATGCTATTACTATTACTACTACTAGCTAATAGCTTATTGAGGACCTGATTTGTGCTAGGCTCTGCCTATTATGAATACATGTGCTAGGCCATGTTCTGAGCCCTCAGTCTATATACTGTTCTCATTTCATAGCAATGGAAACGTGCTGGTCAGTGAGGAAACCAAGGCACAGAGGGGGTAAGTAACTTGCCCAAGTTACTTTTTATGGGCTAATAATAAGTGCAGGAGCCAGGATACAAACCCTGACAGCCTTTTCCAGAGGCTGCACTTTGAACTACTAGGCTACAGGGCTGTCTCCTAAAAGTCAAAGTAGATCAGATACTGTGGCTGAATCCCGTTCCCCTTCTCCCTCCTGTAGTAGCTTACAACGCATGACAGCTTCTTGGACTTGGCGAAAGCCAGCATCAGGGCCCCTGCCATCGACGTAGTACATGAATCGGAGCTCAGGTGGGTAGGCATCTCTGCTGAGGCCCGACAGCAGGGGGATGGTGCTGCCCTCAGCCCCTGGGGCCTCGGTCAGGGCCTGCAGCATCTGGTACCTGCACCAGGGGTCCTGAAGGAAGCCCGGCGTGATGAGCAGCACACGGCAGTGACTATTGTTCAGTGCCTGGCACAGCTCGGACACGATAGCACCGCCTGGGGTTGCATCCCGGAGCTGCAGGAAGCAGCGCAGGCTGGTGGTGCTGCCTTCCAGGTAGGAGACCAGGTTCTGGGCAGCCACCAGGTCTTCCTCACTGTGGCACACACAGACGTCATAGTCCTTGCTCCAGCGACTACTGCCGCTGTCACTGGCGTGTGTGGGTGGCAGGCTGGGAGACGTGACTAAGCTGAGGCTTGGGGAGAGTCTGTCCTGTGAGGGAGGCTGTGAAGTACCGCTGGAGGTGCTTTCTGGGGAGTCCGGCCTCTTGGGCTTCTTCAGCAGGGTCTGCCTGAACCAGTCTGTGGGGGAGAAACACCGCTCAGGCCTGTGTCTTCTTAACAGGTGCCCTCTCACTGCCCACACAGGGAGGAGCCCACCTCACAGCGAGGCAGACAGACTGCAGTCCGCTTCCCTGCACTGGGAAACATCGTATTCTCAGAGACCTGTTGCTCCACTATTTTGTTTTGTTTTGAGACAGAGTCTCACTCTCACCCAGTCTGGGGTGCAGTGGCGTGATCTTGGCTCACTGCAACCTGCACCTCCCAGGTTCAAACAATTCTCCTGCCTCAGCCTCCTGAGTAGCTGGGATTACAGGTGCATACCACCACCCCTGGCTAATTTTTGTATTTTCAGTAGAGACGGGATTTCACCATGTTGGTCAGGCTGGTCTTGAACTTCTGACCTCATGATCTGCCCACCTCAGCCTCCCAAAGTGCTGGGATTACAGGCATGAGCCACTGCGCCCGACACTCCGCTATTTTTGTATATCCTTTGGGACTTGCCTAAAAGTGCCCTCTAAAGGTAAAGGTTTTGGACGTATGTCAGAACTCTGGAATCCTTATGTGAGAGTGTCCCACCAGCCTGGTTAAGAGAAATGGCCTTGCACTACTCCCAGGCTCTTTGATACCTGGTACCCCCAGCCCACCTTAAGCAGAACTTCCCACTAGAGCTGACTAGTCAACCACCTGGGAGTCTGCAGGCAGAGCTACGTTATGCGAGAAGGATCCATCAGTCCCAGAGCCCACTTCCAGCACCGAGGGGAGGTGGACTTAGATTAGGAAGGGCTACCTATACAGGAAGGAAGGGGCATGGAGGACTGGCATCTGTTTGGCCCCAAGAAATCCTAGATTGTCGCCAGATGGGGAAGAGCCTACTGCTCAGAGCTGCTGAGGAGCGGAGAACTTCGCGATTCAGAACCCACACTCTGGAGTCAGGGACACAGTTCTGACTGTGGGGCCGGGCGCGGTGGCTCACGCCTGTAATCCCAGCACTTTGGGAGGCCGAGACGGGCGGATCACGAGGTCAGGAGATCGAGACCATCCTGGCTAACACGGTGAAACCCCGTCTCTACTAAAAATACAAAAAACTAGCCGGGTGAGGTGGCGGCGCCTGTAGTCCCAGCTACTCGGGAGGCTGAGGCAGGAGAATGGCGTGAACCCAGGAGGCGGAGCTTGCAGTGAGCTGAGATCCGGCCACTGCACTCCAGCCTGGGTGACAGAGCGAGACTCCGACTAAAAAAAAAAAAAAAGAAAAAGAAAAAAGTTCTGACTGTGGCTCACTTTCTGTATGACCTTCAGCAAATTAGTCTGTGTCTCCATTGCCTCATCTGTAAAATGGGTTTGTCTTAGGGGCTGAAAGTTCACTGAGAATGCAGTGTCAGGTGCGTTGTAGGGACTCCGTAAGGAGATGAAAACCCAGCTTCCCCAGCCTTTGATAAGGACAGATAGTTGTGGTGGGGATGGATTCATTGTCTCTCTCTGCTTGGCTCCTCCTCCAGATGGTTCTGGAACAAAGATTTACACAACGAGAGACAGTGTTAAGCCCTCAGCACACTGGTTTCCAGGCTGGGAAAGCTAGCTGAGCAGGCTTGGAAAACCTCTGAGCCAAAAGGATCAAGATCTGGCTGAGCTGGCGCAGGCCTCCCCTCCTCACTCTCCACCGTGTGTCCAGGCCCTGAAGTCAGGTCAGGAGTTCCCCCCTCAGCCTTCCTGCGTCTCCCTCTGAGTCTGGACCAGGCAGGCCTCCCACTACGCCCTATGGAGACTGAGCACTACACTCAGGAACACAGCAGAGTTGCGAGTCCGGTTCCACTCACCAGCCATCTTGCCTAGAGGCTTCTTAGGCCGAGAGCCAGGAGCTGGGAGGGAGGTCGATGATGCCATAGCGTGGGGCTCAAAACTAGCCCCGTGAGACCAGGCATCGGTAACGGGGGAGGAGGGAGAAGACCCAGTCTTGACCTCATGGAGCAGCCATCCTACAGAGGGCAGAGAGAGAGAATCACAAAGGCTGCACTTACCCTGCTCTCATTCCCCGTGGAGGAGCTCTGGGAAGTTGGGTTTCTCTCCTAATGGCTGACAGAGGCTTCCTCTCTAAATGGGTCCTGCATTCCTCATGAGATTAGGGCCAGACACGACTGTGATTGGAGCTGGGTTCTAGATAAAGCCAGAGCTGTGTAGTGTGGTCAGACTTACAGGGTGTGAGCTCAGCATGACCAGCTGAGGGACTGTTCTCTGCTCCACCTGGCCGGGAGGATATTCGGGATCTGGGGAAGGGCAGCTGTCAGGCAGCTCTTTACAAGGACTTCCTATGTAAGGCCTGAAATGGTAGAAGAAGGACAGTTGTTATTTGGACAAATAATTATGTATCCAGATAGACAGAAGCTGAACAGTAGAGAGCACATGCAGGAAATCTTGGGAGACTTTTCCTCCAAGTCTGCCTCCCCCTGAATAACTCCATCCATGGACCCATCGCTCCTGCAGCTATCAGCTCAGGAAGGTCATGTCAAAAAGTGGTGAAGACGGCAGACTGCAGGTAGAGTGCCTGATTCTCATCTCTGGTTAACCGTGGCCTTTGGCTGTCTTGCTAAACTCCAGTTTCTCCATTTATGAAATGGAAGTACTAAAGCCTCCTTCTCAGCATTATTGTGAAGATTAAATGAAATAATTTCTGTAAAGTCCTAATGGTGCCCGGCATGTAATAAATGCTTAGAAAAAGTGGGCTACTATGTATATAAAATTAGATATTGGAGGGATATATTATGTTCATGGTTTATAAAACTTGTAACATTAATGTTTCCCCAACTGATCATTAATTCAGTGCTGTTGCAAAGTCTAGAAGATTTTTTGTTTTTTAGGTTTTTTGGTGGGGAGGTTGTCAGACTGCTTCTACATTTATATGGAAATAAGAAAGCCCAAGAATCCCTTAGAAAGGCAACCCACCATGTTCTCTTCCCACTATAGTGACAGTGGATGCCCCTGACAGTGGACACTCCTTCAGCCTTAAGTTTCTGTGGAGCAGAGCCTGTGGGGGCTGTAGTATTCTAGTGACACTTCTCCTGTGAAAGGCTGGCAGAGCAACTGGCACAGGGCTGCTTTCTCTTTGGTGGATCTGTGAGATCAAAACCTGAAAACTCATAGAAACAAGTATTATTAGACACACTAAAATAAAACGCTTCAAAATTTAAAGAATGTGGCCAGGCACGATGGCTAATGCCTGTAATCCTAGCACTTTGGGAGGCCAATGCGGTGGATCACCTGAGGTCAGGAGTTCAAGCCCAGCCTGGCCAACATGGTAAAACCCCATCTCTACTAAAAATACAAAAATTAGCCAGGTGTGATGGCGGGCACCTATAATCCCAGCTACTCGGTAGGCTGAGGCAGGAGAATCTCTTGAACCTGGAAGCGGAGGTTGCAGTGAGCTGAGATCACACCACTGCACTCCAGCCTGGGCAACAAGAGCGAAACTCCGTCTCAAAAAAAAAAAAAAAAGAAAAGTAAAGAATGTCTTTCTATGCTGCACATTAATGCTTTGTTCACTGATGCATAGAAGACAAGGGATGCTGAGGATTTGTGAACATATATCAAAGTTCAAAAAAGAAGTAGAACTTAAACCATAGCAGCAAACGAGGCAGAGTGAAGAGTTGGAATGGGTCCAGGAACCAGAGAAGACATCTGAAAAAGCAACACAGCTAAATGTGAAGCCACCAAAAAGGCACTGGAAGTTGACTGATACGTATGAGTTTCTTTTCTTTCCTAATATGCTTGGGATTTCAGACAGCCTAAGTGGTAGGCTGCAGCTAGGGCCATTCAGAATGCCTTTCTGCCCCTAGTAGTAGACATGATGTCAGTTGGTTTTTGCATTATTTAAATATTTTTTCAATTCTGTTTTAATATTCATTATTTGGCCTTGGTGCACTTGTAAACTAAAGCATCATTTGATTTCTAAATATTGTAAAGGTTAAAAATCAGCATAATATGTTAATCTACTTAATATATGTAGATTTAAAAGTTTCAGTTTCTCATTTTATAAAATGACTTGCCCCTTTGGCAAAACATGCTGATTTGGGGAAATTGCTTTTCTATTGCTTGGTTAAGAAGAAATCCAGCTGTCCAGCAGTATATGCCACTAGAAGTGGGGTGGTATAGCCCTCATGAGAACATTATGGAAATTTTTTTTTTTTTTTTTTTTTTTTTTTTTGAGGCGGAGTCTCGCTCTGTCGCCTGGACTGGAGTGCAGTGGCCGGATCTCAGCTCACTGCAAGCTCCGCCTCCTGGGTTCACGCCATTCTCCTGCCTCAGCCTCCCGAGTAGCTGGGACTACAGGCGCCTGCCACCTCGCCCGGCTAGTTTTTGTATTTTTAGTAGAGACGGGGTTTCACCATGTTAGCCAGGATGGTCTCGATCTCCTGACCTCGTGATCCACCCGTCTCGGCCTCCCAAAGTGCTGGGATTACAGGCTTGAGCCACCGCGCCCGGCCGGAAATGTTTTAAGAAAAATAATAGCACCTTTGACAGGATAATTGAGCAAGATGGCAGGTAAATTCCAGTAACCATACATAACCATACACACTGCCTACTTCCTGGAATCCAAGATGCCATGCACCTTCCTTGTTCCTTTTCAGTTCTTTTGTAGCTGGGGCTGTGGAACTGTCACACATTGAAACGTGTTAATGTTTCCAAGACCTGGTAACTGTCATCATATCTTGAGATGTGGTTGACAAGTAGGTAAGATAATGAACCCAAATATCCAACTGGAAGCTCTACTCACTAGCTCTGCCTATTCTCTGATTTGCTGTGTAGTATAATATGCAGTCGCTTTTTTTGTGATTTGAAAAAATTCATAAAGTAGAATCATACCAAAAATGCCCACTTTGTAAGAACGAAGACTTGATAGAAAATTAGTAAAGAGACCAGGCATGGTGGCTCATGCCTGTAATCCCAGCACTTTGGGAGGCCGAGGTGGGCAGATCAGCCTGGCCAACACGTCGAAATCCTGTCTCTACTAAAAATACAAAAATTAGCCGGGCATGGTGTCACATACCTGTAATCCTAGCTACTCGGGTGGCTGAGGCTAGAGAATCTCTTGAACCTGGGAGGTGGAGGCTACAGTGAGCCGAGATCACGCCACTGCACTCCAGCCTGAGTGACAGAGCGATACTCGATCTCAAAAAAATAAAGAAAAGAAAATTAGTAAAGAATTTCTTC
Source organism: Trachypithecus francoisi (assembly GCF_009764315.1). Taxonomy (NCBI): domain Eukaryota; kingdom Metazoa; phylum Chordata; class Mammalia; order Primates; family Cercopithecidae; genus Trachypithecus; species Trachypithecus francoisi. The sequence goes on along the minus strand of NW_022681473.1, from coordinate 114,249,698 downwards.
AGAAAAGAAGTAACACAATACCTTTAGTGCTTTCTAGAATGCTTTTCCAATATTATGTGCAGAAATTGATGTAAAGGAAACACTATGGAGTTTTGCTATATAATATAAAACCCAAAGTGGGCCAGGGCACAGTGGCTCACACCTGTAATCCCAGTACTTTGGGAGGCTGAGGTGGGTGGATCACGAGGTCAGGAGTTTGAGATCAGCCTGGCCAACATGGTGAAACCCCATCTCTACTAAAAACACAAAAATTAGCTAGGTGTGGTGGTGCGCGCCAGTAATCGCAGCTACTCGGGAGGCTGAGGCAGGAGAATCGCTTGAACCTGGGAGGTGGAGGTTGCAGTGAGCCGAGATTGTGTCACTGCACTCCAGCCTGGGCGACAGAGCAAGAGTCAAGTCTCAAAAAAAAAAAATCTAAAGTGTATTTAGTATCCAATATCAAACTGGTCTCCAATTTCTATTATATAGGAAATGTACTGAAGCCTGTGAAGGCATATACTTAGAATATGTATCTTTTAGAGTTCATATTCAATTTCTGTTAAGCAGGAATCACTATCTGGGGTAAACAGAACAGTGGCCCACAAAGAGGCCCACATCCTACTCCCCGGAACTGAGAATATGTTACCTTCCATGGCAAAAGGGGATTTGGCAGTTGTGATTAAGAACCTTGAGATGGGGGTGGGGGGGGTGCCTGGATTGCCCAGGTGAGCCTAATGTAACCACAAAGATCCTTTCAAGAAGCAAGCAGGAAGGTCTGAGGCAGACGAAAGAGCTGTGCTGAGGGAAGCAGGTGCCAGTAGGATGTAGGTGGCCCCTAGAAGCTGGAAAAGGCAAGTCCGTGGTTTCTTTCCTGGAGGCTGGAGAAGGAGCACGGCCTTGCTGATGGCCATCTTAGAACGGTAGGATAATCAACGTGTGTTGTTTGAGGCCACTAAGTTTGTGGCAATTTGTTACAGCAGCAATAGGAAACTACTACACTATGTCTGATTAGATCAGGCCAATGAATGGAGAAAGTATTGGATTTCAGTTGAGTGCTAAAAACTGGTCTGTTTAAAGGTTCAAATTGTTTGAAACAGTTTTTATATATTTAAATAAATAAATTACCATCTTCACCTGACTTTACATTTAAAAGAATTTTGATTTCAAAGGCTGTTTCGTTCTCAGTCACTTGCTAAAACATTTGGGTAGGATTAATTCCGGTTTGTAGGACAATGTCACTTAAAGTCCTGAATATAATTCATTTATAGCTTGATAGACACAAAACAGTGTTCTCAAAGAGGTTTGGAGACTCTGGTGCAGATTTGGGTGGCCCCTGTGTTCACACGTGGGACTTTCTTTTTTTTCTCAGACAGACTCACTCCATTACCCAGGCTGGAGTGCAGTTGTGGAATCTCAGCTCACTACAGCCTCTGCCTCCTGGGTTCGAGTGATTCTTGTGCCTCAGCCTCCTGAGTAGCTGGGACTACAGGTGCTCGCCACCACATCCAGCTAATTTTTATATTTTTAGTAGACGTGGGATTTCACCATGTTGGCCAGGCTGGTCTGGAACTCATGACCTCAAGTGATTGGCCCACCTCAACCTCCCAGTGCTGGGATTGCATACAGGCATGAGCCATCATGTCCGACCTTTTTTTTTTTTTTTCCAGACAGGGTCTTGCTCTGTCACCCAGGCTGGAGTGCAGTGTTGTGATTACAGCTCACTGCAGCCTCAACCTCCAAGGCTCAAGCAGTCTTCCATCTCAACCTCTAGAGTAGCTGGAATTATAGACGTGAGCCACCACACCTACCTAATTTATTTTTTTCTTTATTTTTTTTTTTTTTTTTGGTACAGACAGGATCTTCCTTTGTTGGCCAAGCTGGTCTAACTCCTGACCTCAAGTGATCCACCTACCTCAGCCTCCCAAAGTGCTGGGATTACAGGCGTGAGCCACCACGCCCAGCTTTAATTTTACTTTTATCTGAGTCTTCTTGCTAGGGAAGATTTTTTAAAAACTAGACTTAAATAATACAACTATAAGGGGAAAAATGGTAAAATAAAAAACATTAGAATGAATAACTTCTGTTCATCAAAAGACATAAATAGGAGAGTGAAAAGGCAATCTCCCAAGGGAGAAAATGTTTAAAAATACATATCCAGGGCCGGGTGCAGTGGCTCACACCTGTAATCCCAGCACTTTGGGAGGCCCAGGCGGGCGGATTACGAGGTCAGGAGTTTGAGACCAGCCCCACCAACATGGTGAAACCCCCTCTTTACTAAAAATACAAAAATTAGCTGGGCGTGGTGGAGGGTGCCTGTAATCCTAGCTACTCAGGAGGCTGAAGCAGGAGAATAGTTTGAACCCGGGAGGCAGAGATTGCAGTGAGCCTGAGACAGCGCCATTGCACTCCAGCCTGGGTGACAGAGCGAGACTCCGTCTCAAAAAAAAAAAAAAAAAATATATATATATATATACACACACACACACACACACATATCCAATAAATATCTTATATCACAAATATTTCAAGGACTCAATGGAACTAGTAAGAAAACGACAGAAAAATGAGCAGAAGAATTGAGCAGGCACTTCACAAAAAGAATATTCAAATAAGCAATAGACATAAAAACAGTTCATTAGTCATCAGAGAAATGCAAACTAAAACCTCAATGCATCACTGCTGGGCACTCAGCCAAATGGCTACAGAGAAAAAGACTACCAAGTAGTGGTAAGAGTGTGCAGGAATGGGAACTCCAACACTGCTGGTGGGCATGTAAACCATACAACTACTTCGGAGAAGTGTTTGGCACCATAAAGATGAGCATACATACATCAGTAATTTCAGTCCTAGGAATATACTCATACAGCAGTGCTTACAGATTTTTGTTTAAATTATTTTATTTATTTATTTTTTTGAGACGGAGTCTCCCTCTGTCACCCAAGATGGAGTGCAGTGGTGTGATCTCGGCTCACTGCAACCACTGCCTCCTGGGTTCAAGCGATTCTCCTGCCTCAGCCTCCTGAATAGCTGGGACTGCCGGCACCCACCACCACGCATGGCTAATTTTTGTATTTTTAGGAGATACGGGGTTTCACCATATTGGCCAGGCTGGTCTCGAACTCCTGACCTTGTAATCCACCTGCCTTGGCCTCCCAAAGTGCTAGGATTACAGGCATGAGCCACTGTGCCCGGCCTGCTTACAGATGTTTACCAAAAAAGACAAGAATGTCTGTAGCAGCAAGATACAAAATAACCCCACAGTGGAAACGACTGTCCATCAACCCGTGTCCAGTAAAATGGATAAATTGTGGTCTAGCCATACAGTGGAATATTATACACCAACAAGAATAAACTGCTAACGAAACATGGGTGAATATCACAAAACATATTGAATGTCAGATGTCACGCACATAAGAGTACATGAAGGTCCGGGCTCAGTGGCTCATGCCTGTACAATCCCAGCACTTTGGAAGGCTGAGGCAGGCGGATCACCTGAGTTCAGGAGTTCGAGACCACCCTGGCCAATATGGTACAACCCCGTCGCTACTGAAAATGCAACAGTTAGCCGGGCGTGGTGACAGGCGCCTGTAATCCCAGCTACTCGGGAAGCTGAGGCAGGAGAATTGCTTGAACCCGCGAGGCAGAGGTTGCAGTGAGCCGAGATTGCGCCACTGCACTCCAGCCTGGACGACAAAAGCGAAACTACGTCTCAAAAAAAAAAAAAAAAAAAGTACATGACGTATGATTCCATGGATGGAAAATCCAAAACAGGCAACCCTATTTTATGGCGTTAAAAGCCAGGGATGTAGTAATGTTTTCTTTATTGCTCTGAATCAGGAAATGTGTGTGTTACGGAAAATGGTTGAGCTGTACACTTGTGATTTGTGTGCCTACAGACCAACTCTTCAATCTGAAAAATAAGGAGATGTGGTTCCCTCTGAGTCATTCCTGACACTGGTGTCCCCTAGGTTTGGTGTTTCAACGGGAGTTCTCCACACTTCCCCCTCTCGGTTGCACTTCTAGGGTGTGCTGTGAGTCTAACGTACCTGTCTGTCCCCTGGGGACCAGGGAACTGGATCTGGCTGGTCCACCGCGGTCACCCTAGTCGTGGGCACAGTGGCTGCCCAGCCCGTGTGGAGGTGCTCATTAAATGACTGTGGTGTAATGCCTCGATAGGTCCCTAACCCTAACTAAGGTTACGCACTTGCTGAATCACTGCCACAATGACAACCCGAAGAGCAGAGGAAGAGGCTGTGACCGGAGCAGAGAAGAATGTGAACAGAAACGACATCCACAAGGCACTGACCGCCAGGCTCTTCCAGCGAGGCAAGCGAAAGGTGAGCCGCCCCGCGCCCGCTTCTTTGCGACAGAAAAGGTGACAGCCTCCTCGGAGGGCTCTTTCATGTCGCTTGCGTGTTGCGGGTGCCAAAAAGGTGAAGGCGAAGGGAAGCGGATGTGCCGCCAGCAGGGCAAGGCCGGGCTGGAGGCGGCGCGGACCCCCGCGGCTCTCGGTGGGGCCGGGACTCCGGGGCCCAGGCCGGCCGCGCTCCGCCCCGCCCACCCCACGGAGTCCCGCTGCGCCTCCCGGTCCCCCGCGACCCCGCCCCGGGCTCACCTGTGTGCGGGCCCAGTCGCGACGCGGGCTGCGCGGGCTCCCCGGGGAAGAGCAGCGCGCAGGCCCCGCTCCCCGGAAGCGCCGCCCGCCGCACCGCCCCTCCCACGCAGCCCGGCCCAGTCCAGACCCGGGAGGCGCTCGGGCACGATCGGGCTGCGGGAGACGCGGGACGGGGCAGCCCCCGTGTCCACCGCAGCCTGAGCCCCGGCCAGCCTGGCTTCTGTATGACTCCGGGTGCCCGTCCTCTACGCTAGCTGCATCGGGGCGGTCCGCAGCAACTCGGAGAGGAGCCTGTGGCCAGGGTTCCCCGGCGCCCACCGTGACAACCTAAAGCCTGGGTTTTGTTCTAGGTGGGGGAGAAGGAAAAAAAAACCCTATTCCACCCATTTAATCCTCCTAACACCCTGCAAGGGGCGTGTTCGTACCTTTTTCCTTTTATACAGTGGAGAAACATGAAGCTTGGAGAGATGGAACGACTTTTCCAAAGGTCACACACAGCGAGGGGTGTACGGGGCTACAGTGTAGGAGGGGCAGACCCGGGCAGCAGCTGGGAAGGCAGGCCGCAGCGGCCGCAGCTCCTGTCCCAGACACTGGTTGATGCCGATGGGGATGGAAACACCGTCTCATGCCAAAGTGCTTTCTTTGCTCCTCTGAGCAGTGATCCCACATGGGCGTTATGAACAGCGCTGCAGGATGCTGCAGAGCCGCTGCAAACAGCTTGGTGTAGGCAAGATGCTTGGAAGTCCTGGGTGAAAGAGATGCCTTTGCCTCCCACTTCTTGGAGCTCTTCAGATGTTGGTGAACGCTGTGAAGCACCTTGGGGAGAAGGGAACGGAGCATGCCCCACCCTTGTTTCAGTCTACAAGAAATGTGAATGTCTTCCTGAGCGTCTTGCTACAGGGCATGCCAGTTTGGAAAACACTGTCCTCAAACTTTGTGCACGAAATGCTGGAGGGTGGAGGTAGTTTAATTAGGCCACGTAAGATTCATGATCTCCCCCTCCAGTCTGATTTCCTCCTTTTCTCACCAGCCCGCCAAAGCGGATGAGCTGCCCATCCTGGGAGGGCTCTGGAGTCAACTGCCTGGGTTCACAACCAGCGCTCATCACTTACTAGTTGTGTGGCGTTGGTGAAGTCACGCGACTTTTCTAGGCTTGCTTCCCTCATCAAATTATGGAGACATGAAGCTTGGAGAGATGGAACGCTGGTGTTCTTGCAAGGATTAGATGAGTCTACATAAAGTAGATCAGGCACCTGGCCCTGCACCCAAATGCCCAGTTTGCTTTGACTCTACCAAGTATACCTCCACCCAGGGCCCTCCTTTTGCCCAGCTCTGCTCTGCAAAACGCCCTTCTTCTAGCAAGGCCTATTTTTTTGTTTGTTTGTTTGTTTCCTTTTTCTTTTTTTTCACATCACATAGGTAACAACCCTTAACAAGGTTTAAGGGAGGCACATCTCACACATGTGCGTGAACACCCAAATATCATGCTTATGAACTACAAAGGGATCAAGGCCCATTTTTGCAGCTTATTCAGGAAAGCTTTGCTTAACCCAGCCCTTCCCACCTCCATCCCTCAAAGGCAGTAGTGCTTTTCATTATAAAGACCCTGTGCTCTGGCTGCTTAGCTCCCATTTTAAAGTAAAAATTCCCCGAGGCCAGGGATGGTTCTTCAGGCTCCAGCCAGAGCAGAGGGACACTTGAGGAACACTCAGATAAACAGGACTTGACTGCGCCAAGTAGCCAAGTATGGGCCAGGCGTTGGGACAGCTGAGTGTCGGGCAAGGATGAAGAAGGTTTGCTCCCAGCTCTGCACAGCTCAGTGGGGAAGTAGAGCCCTGTGGGAGGACAGGGGAGTTGCTCAGTGCTTTTTTTTTTTTTTGAGACGGAGTTTCGTTCTTGTTGGCCAGGCTGGAGTGCAATGGTGCAATCTCGCCTCACTGCAACCTCCGCCTCCAGGGTTCAAGCAATTCTCCTGCCTCTGCCTCCTGAGTAGCTGGAATTACAGGCATGCACCACCATGCCCAGCTAATTTTGTTTTACTAGAGATGGGGTTTCTCCATTTGGTCAGGCTGGTCTCAAACTCCCGACCTCAAGTGATCTGCCCACCTCCGCCTCCCAAAGTGCTGGGATTACAGGTCTCAGTGCTTCTTAATAAACATAGTACTCACTGTGTGGAAGGGAGCAGCTTCTGGGTGAGAAACACTTGAAGGCCTTTTCCCTTTCACCCTGAGATTGGAATGTCTGTGCTGAAGGGAGGGGGAGCAACTGCCTGGCACCTAGGGGAATCTCACAGGGTCAACCCGGATGTTGACTTGTCCCTCCTCCATATCCCTGGCAAGTTCCTTCCTGTCTTTCAGCACCGCCTTCTTCCTCTTCTGCCTTCTGCCTGAGGCCTGGGCCCCCCACCCTAACCCCAGGGGCTTCTGCTGTTACCTCTCTGGTAGCACATCTCCTCCTCTGCCATTAGTAAGGCCCACCTCCATCAATTCTTCCCTCCCTTTCATCCTTCTCCACAAAGGCCACTATTTTTGTTGTTGTTTTGTTTTTGTTTTTGAGACAGGGTCTTACTCTGTTACCCAGGCTGGAGTGCAGTGGTGCCTCACAGCTCACTGCAGCCTCAACCTCCAAGGCTCAAGTGATCCTCCTGCCTCAGCCTCCCAAGTATTAATAGCTGGGACTACAGGTGCATGCCACCATGCTCGGCTAATTTTTGTATTTTTTGTAGAGACAGGATTTTGCCATGTTGCCCAGGCTGGTCTCGAACTCGTAGGCTCAAGTGATCTTCCCACCTCAGCCTCCCAAAAGTGGTAGGATTATAGCTGTGAGCCACTGCGCCCAACCCCAAAGGCTGCTTTCGAGGCAGAGTGGGCAGTTTACCAGCTGTTTCTATTCCCATTCACTTCTCCTTCTCTGCAAATGTCCAGTCCTCAAATTCCACTGAAACTGCTCTTCGAGAATGAGGCCAACACTGAACTACTTGGGACTGAATCCAGCAGGTACTGTGATCACTTCCTCCTTAGCTTCCACGACGCCACACTCTCCTGGTTTTTCTCCTGTCTCTGTGGGTACCTCTTCAGTGTCCCCTTCTTTGGTTTGTCCCTTAAATGTTGGTGGGGTCCCTCCAGCTTCCCTCCTTGGTCCACTACTCTACCCTCTGGGGTGATGCCATCCTGTTCCATGATGTCCACATCTCTATCTGTAGCCCAGATTGTCCCCCAAGGACCATGCCAATCAGCCCAACTCCTTATTTAAGGGATGCCCTACAGGTACCCCTCATTCACATCCCAGACTGCACCACTCACTCTGTCCCTCACTTCGCTCCTCCCTGGTGCTCCTCATCTCTGGGAGGGGCAGTACCTCCATCCAGAAACCTGGCCATCCGACTTAACCCACTTCTTGTTGCTGGCATCACCCTGGGAACCATGATGGTTCAGGCACTCCCTGTCTCTGCCACACGGACTGCAACCACAGCCTCCATCTGGCCTCCTTACTGCCTTGACATCCTCATCTGCTTTCCACAAGGTCACCCAGGTGATTCTTCTAAAGGGAAAATCTGATCGTGTTGCTCCCGTTTAAAACCCCTCAGTGGCTCTGGTTCCTCTTCTTGCACTCCACGATCCAGGCAGAAAAAGTCATACTGAATCCTGCTATGGTCTGTATGTTGGTGTCCTCCCTACAGTCATAGGTTGGAACCTAATACCCAATGTGATAGTGTTGAGAGGTGGGGCTTTTGGAAAAGTGATTAAATCATGTGGACTGTACCCTCATGAAAGGGATGAGTGTTCTTGGAAGAGGTTGAAAGAGGTTGCCTTACACCTTCTGCCATGTGAGGATGCAGTGAGAAAGTACCATCTTTGAAGCAGAGAGCAGGCCTTTACTAGACATTAAATCTGCTGGTGCCTTGATCTTGGAGTTCCCAGCCTCTAGAACTGTGAGCAATACATTTCTATTATTTATAAATTACCCATTCTAGGGTATGTTGTGATAGCTGCCCAAGTAGACTAGGACAAATCCCTGAATCTTATTAGTTCTTGCCTCTGGGCCTTTTCATATGGTTTGCCCTCAGCCTGGATCCTTCCTTGGCCACCTTGCATTCACTTCACTAAATGCCCATCCTTTAGGTTCAGCTCAGAGGTCAACTTCCCTGGAGAAGCTTCATGGAGAAACCCCTTTGCCACCCTCCTACTCCCACCCTGGGTGAGGTGTCTGTGTTGTGTGCTTATGCCAGCACTGTGGGGGTCACACTGTATCTGATCTAGGGATGAGGGGCTAGGAGGGGCAGGGCTATGAAAGTTCCAGCAAAGACAGGACTATGTTTTGCTTGCTGGTATATCTCAACATGTGACCCTGAGCCTGGCCAACAGTTGGACTGAATAAATGTTGGTAGAATACATGGCAAACCCATCCCTCTTCTTTACAACCAACTCCCTGCAGGAACTCAGGAATGGGAGGTACTTGCTTACAAGCAAGACACCTACCACCCAGGATCTAAGAAGGACTCTATCCGCCATCTTGGAGCTTGTGGAGGCTTGCTGGGAACAGGAAGGCTGTGATCCAAGGCCATTTTTGCTGGCTCTAAGTGGGGTTTCAGAACCAAAGTAGGCACACAGCTCTTCTTAAAATTGAGCATTTATGCCTTGGATGAAACTCAATTCTATTTGGGCAAGAGATGTGCTCATGTATACAAAGCAAAGAACCACACAGCGATTCCTGGTGGCACACCAAACAAAATCAGAGTAATCTGGTAAAAAGTAACCTGAGTTCATGGAAACAGTGGCATGGTTTACGCCAAATTCCCAATCTTCCTGCTAAGACTATGGACACATAATCTGTGTGATACCGCACCGCTCAAGGATTTAACTAATGAAAGGTGAAAGGTCTGTGCTCATTTTTTGTTTTGTTGTCAAAGAGCTCCCTGTCCTGGTATAAGGCTAATGGGGTGCTTCAAAAGCTCCTGCTGTACAATGAAAAGAGACAGAAGACCGGAGGGAAGGAGTTAATCACATGTATTGATTGATGGATAGGGTAAACAGACAATCAAGAAACCTGAGCCAGGCTGCCCCAGAATGCTCCCATGCCTGGGCTGTCTGCTAAGAGGGTCAGAGGCAGTCTTTCCTGGTCAGTGCCAGGATGGAGCCAGTCCTGGGCCAGGGTGCTCAGGCCTCCAGCTGGATCGCCCTGGTGGGGGACACCAGCATGGGCTACAGATCAGTCCTAGGATTCCACTCATCCCTTGCTGTTGGCCTGGGCCTCAGTGCCTGTGCCTGCCCAGCCATGTGGATGCAATGGCCTGCCTGAGAGGAGAGGACACTGGGGAGGGGAGAAGGCCCAGCACAGTGCTGGGGAAGACCAGAGCAGCAGAGAAGGCTGTGAACACAGCCAGGATGCCAGCCAGTGGAGCCAGTGCAGAGCACACATGCTCACATGGTGGTGTTCTCCTGGGTCTTCTCTCCCAAGTAAAAGCGGTTGAAGAGGAAGGAGCTCAGGTCGATGGTCTGGAAGCTGCCCTGCAGTATCATCTCTGCCACAGCTCGCCCAACGCCAGGGGCCTGCTGGAGCCCGTGCCCACTGAAGCCAGTAGCAAAGTACATGTTGACAACTAGTGGGTGGGGGCCCACCACGCCATTCTGGTCAAAAGTATTGTAGTCGTAATAGCCGGCCCAGGCTGTCTGAACCTGCGGGTGCACAAAACACTGGGGTTCTCAGGAAGGCTGCAGCCACACTCTATCCTCACTCCTCGTCAGGGGTCATCACAAAGTACCATCTACCCACTGCTGAGGGGTCTATGGAATGCAATGTGTCCAACAAATTCCTTAGCAGTTGTGACATGGAGGGACTACGGCAGTGCACAGGTGTGAGGGGACCAACGTCATCTGTCCCATCCAATGTCCAAAAATAAAAAGGAAAACCAGCCCTTGCCAGTTACCTTCAGAGTCTCAAAAGCTGGGACCCTCAGGGCCAAATGGGGCCACACCTTCTCCTGGAAGAAATCATGGTCCACTTCCAGGTTTGTTGGGTCTGGTTCTTCCTCCTGGAGTGAGAGGTGGGGACAAGGCTTACATTGCCTGGGACACAAGGACAGACCCAGACTTGTTTAACAATCCCTGTGCAGATAGGGGACAGGGAGAAATGGTCCCAGTTCAAATCTGGAGGGGATCTAATATCAATTAACACAGCACGCAGCCCCCCAGAAAAGCCTGATTCTTTTTCTTTTCTTTTTTTTTTTTGTGACAGAGTTTTGCTCTTGTTGCCCAGGCTGGAGTGCAATGGTGCGATCTCGGTTCATTGCAACCTCTGTCTCCTGGGTTCAAGCGATTCTCCTGCCTCAGCCCCCCAAGCAGCTGGGATTACACACACCCAGCACCACGCCCAGCTAATTTTTGTATTTTTAGTAGAGACGGGGTTTCACCATGTTGGCCAGGCTGGTCTCCAACTCCTGGACTCAGGTGATCCATCTGCCTTGGCCTCCCAAAATGCTGAGATGACAGGCGTGAGCCACCGTGCCTGGCCAAAAGCCTTATTCTTTCATGACAATTATTCTATGTCTCCTTGCCAGCATGTCCCACCCCACTCAGCTTACCTCAGTGGGGCTACGACCACCTAGGTAGTTGCTACCTAATCCTTCCCGGCGGAAATAGGCTCCACTGGTGTCTGCAACAAGCGGAGTCTCTAGGCCTGGTCCCTGGGGGCAGTGCCATACATACACATACCTGCCACAACCAGTGAGGTTAGGAACTGGAGAAACAGCATGGCCAGCAACCCTTCCCAACCCCGTCCACCCCCAACCCACACACACCCTCCCCAACCCTGTTCCCACACACACACACACCCTCCCCAACCCCATACACACACATACACACACACCCCCTCCGCAACCCCCACACATACACCCTCCCCAACCCAGCACACATACAAATACACACCCTCCCCAACCCCATACACACACACACCCTCCCCAACCCCACACACACACACCCTCCCCAACCACACACACACCTAGTGCAGTTATGAACTACAGAAACAGCATGGCTGGCAACCCCCCCCCAACCCTGTCCACACACACACACACACCCCTCCCCAACCCCATACACACACACACACCCTCTCCCCAACCCCGTCCATACATACACACCCTCTCCCCAACCCCATACACACACACACCCTCCCCAACCCCATACCACACCCTCCCCAACCCCCCACCACAAACACCCTCCCCAACCCCATACACACACACACACACACCCTCCTCACCCCCCCACACAAACATCATCCCCACCCCCCCACACACCCTCCCCAACCACCCCACACAAACACCCTCCCCACCCCCAACACACAAACACCTTCCCCAACCCCCCAACACACAAACCCCTCCCCAACCCCATACACACACACACCCTCCCCAACCCCGTCCACACATACACACCCTCTCCCCAACCCCATACACACACCCTCCCCAACCCCCCCACACACAAACACCATCCCCACCCCCACACACCCTCCCCAACCCAACAAACACCCTCCCCAACCACCCCACACAAACACCCTCCCCACCCCCAACACACAAACACCTTCCCCAACCCCCCCACACACAAACCCCTCCCCAACCCCATACACACACACACCCTCCCCAACCCCGTCCACACATACACACCCTCTCCCCAACCCCATACACACACACCCTCCCCAACCCCATACACACACCCTCCCCAACCCCCCCACACACAAACACCATCCCCACCCCCCCCACACCCTCCCCAACCCCCCCAACAAACACCCTCCCCAACCACCCCACACAAACACCCTCCCCACCCCCAACACACAACACCTTCCCCAACCCCTCCCACACAAACACCCTCCCCAACCCCCCCACACACCCTCCCCAACCCCACACATACAAACACCCTCCCCAACCCCCCAACACACATACACAAACACCCTCCCCAACCCCCCCACACACATACACACACCCCCTCCCCAACCCCATCCACACATACCCTCTCCCCAACCCCATACACACACATCCTCCCCAACTCCATACACACACCTCCCCAACCCCCACCACACACATACACACTCTCCCCAACCCCACAGGCACACACACACCCTCCCCAACCTCATACACACACACACTCGCCAACCCCATACACACACACACACACTCTCCCCAACCCCCCCACACAGACATCCTCCCCAACCCCATACACATGCACACACACTCTCCTCAACCCCATAAACACACACATTCACCCTCCCCAACCTTGTCCACACACACACACACACACACACACACCCTCCCTAAACTCCCCACACACCCTCTCGAGACCTAACCCCATACACACCCCCACACACCCCCTCCCCAACCCCACACACACACATACACACACACACATGCTATCCAACTTTGATGTCATTTCTTTCTTTCTCTCACCAACCTCCTCAGCTTCCCAGAGGACAGTTACCTTTTCCTTGGCTCCACAGGTAGCTTGGTGCCCTGCAGGGTGCCAGGCGGCCCCTTTCCAATACCAGCCAGCTCTGCGATTTGTGCAGACCAGGCTCCGGCTGCGTTGATCACAATGGCGCATTCCACAGGCTGGTACTCCAGGCTGTGATCCATCTTCACCTGCGGGCACCAGAGAGTGAGGGGTGGGAAGACCTGGACCACATACCAGGCACCCTGAGAGGTGCACTGCTTCCTGAGCCTTAGTTTTACCCATACTGGAAATTGGGTCAAAGAAGACCAAAACAAGGAGAGTCACTACCTTTCCTGTCCCTCCATTTTGGTACAGGACATCACCAAACTAGAAACTTACATGGACTTCATGGATCCTTTTCAAGATCACCATTTCGTCATCTGTGGTCAACATGCGTTGAGATGAAGAGACAAAACCTGCAGAGAGGAATAGGAAAACTGGCCTTGGAGGCCCTGAAAAGGAAGGAAATGGGGATTTCACTTGTTTCCTAAGGAAAGAAAGCTGGAAGGATGGGAGCTTTCCTACAGACACTGAAGCAAACAGAGATGAGGGAGCTGGCACGAGCTTGGCTACACTCTGACAGGACAGTGCTGAGGTGCAATCATCAAGCAGATCACAAGTCACAGCGCAGCTCAGTGAGGAACCTGGGTCAGGATGCCTAGGACCTGCTCTCAGGGGAGACCCCTTTCCCCCCAGCCCTTTCTTAGCCTGTGACTGAGAAGATAAGACCTAGTCTAGGCCTATGCCCCAGTTACTAGAGGAAACAAGCTCAGACTCACGTGTCACCTCTCCCTGGCAGAAAAAGACTCCCATGGATTCGACCTTTTGCCGAAGCCCCTGGAGCAGACACCAGGGGTCAAACCAACCTTCATTCTCCATCCCTGTGATAAGAAAAAGAGAACTGTCACAAAGACAGATGAGGACTTCTGCTCTCGGATTGTATTTCCTGTGCCCCCAACCCCTCTCGAGGGCTTGTAAGCCAGGAAAGGTCATCCTGACCAACTGAACCACAGAGACAAAGCCTGCTGAAGGATAGAGAACTAGCATGGCCCAGGGCAGTCCCCACGACACGGGAGGAAAGTGTTTCTCCTTCAGCTTGGCTGTGGGGTACCCGAGACTCCCAACCTGTGGCACCCCTTAGTCTCTACCTTCAGGGAAAAAGCTGTCCCCTCTGCAAGCAAGCCTCACCATAAGATGCCAAAGCCACTCCCTCTGTGTTTATCCAGGGAAACTTGTTCCGAAGCTGATCAGGAGACATCAGACAAACTTTGGCTCCCTCCTGTCTGAGATAAACATGTGGGTCGGCATGTGTGTCAGAGAGGAGAGTGTGCAGAGGGGTGAAGTATGGACCCCGACCTCGCAAGTGGGGAGTCCAGCTCATCATGTCACTTCTCTGCCCCAAATGCCCCTATTTGTCCTCACTGTTGAGTGGCTGAAGACCAAGCCGCCTAGGCAGGCTCTTCAGCCTTGACTGCCTTTCCTTCCCTACTCCCTCGTCTCCTTTCAGCACACAGAACTCCCTGCTATCCCGGTCTATTCCATGACTTTTTTTTTTTTTTGAAATGAGTCTGGCTCTGTCGCCCAAGATGGAGTGCAATGGCGTGAACTCGGCTCCCTGCAACCTCCTCCTCCTGGGTTCAAGCGATTCTCCTGAGTAGCTGGGATTACAGGCACACACCACCACACCCAACTAATTTTTGTATTTTTAGTAGAGATGAGGTTTCACCATGTTGGCCAGGCTGGTCTCGAACTTCTGACCTCAGGTGTTCCATCTGCCTCAGCTTCCCAAAATGCTGGGATTACAGGCATGAGCCACTGCACCCAGCCTATTCCATTAACTTTCACAACAAGGGGGTAACCTTGTTCCCTCCACTCCTGCCTGGATCCACCTCCTCTCCACTCCTTTTACAATCCTGTTCCTGAGTACAGGTATCTCCTCTGGGACACTGTCCCCCAGAGCTGCCTCATAGCGGAGGCACCAACAGAACACTCCCAAGCCAGACTGCTGGCTTCAAATAAAATCCCACGGCCACCACTTACTAGTGCCTTATGTCTCAGTTTCCTCATATGTAAAATGGGGATGTTCTGATGATTAAATGAGTTCATATCTGTACAGCATTTAGGATATTTATGTCACTGTGAGACTTGGGTGTTTGTTAAATAAACATAAAAATAAAGCCTCTGGCCATATTGCATCACAAAGATGCCCACCCTCACCTGACCATGAGAATCATTTAGAGCAGGGGTTGCCAAATCTGACCTGCTGCCTGTTTTCGTAAATGAGCCACACTCCTTCATTTGTGCTTCTGTCTATGGCTACTTTCATACTGTGATAACAGAGTGGTTAGAACAGACTGTACGGCCAGCAAAACCTAAAATACATACTATCTGGCCCTTTACAGAAAAAGTTTGCTAACTCCTGACTTCAGGTTCTTGTTAAAACCCAGATTTGTGGGCTCCTTCCCTAGAGATTCTAGTTTATTAGGTCTGGGATGTGTTCCAGGTGGTTTTCATGCTCTGACAAATTAAGAAGCACTTGGCAGTGTTTTGTCCATATCCATGGTACAGCACTCTCACCGGGCATCGCAGGTCTGTGTATTTCCTTCCTGACACACTGAGGCCCTAGACCGCAGGGATGTCTTATCAACTCCACTTTCTCCCTTCCTAATCTGGTGCAGGAGCCACCCAACACCTTTGGCTGTAAAGCAACTGAGAGGCCGTGCCAGGCACCCACTTCTGCACTTTCACGTTGCTCTCCATGGCTGCAGCATCCTTTTCTGAAGCCAGCAAGAGGTAGCCTGAGGGGTTGAACTGGAGGTCCAGGGGAGGGGCATTGGTTACGGCCAGGTACTCCTGTGTGCAGAGAGAAGCTCCTGAAAGAGACTGACTTAAGGATGCAAGGAAGAGTTTTCCGCCTTCTTCCCCCACAGCTCCCCGGGCTCAGTGCCCCAGACCTTGAGGCACCCACCACTAGGAAGAAAGGCCAGGGCCCCCCCCCCCTTCTTGTTGACTGACCCATTCTTGCTCTCTGGCTACCTTGCTAGCTGGGCTCCTCCCCACTCTGGGCTAAAGGAGGGGTTACCACCCCAACATCCCAAATATCATTGCACCTACATTGATGTTCCGTAGAAAGCTGGCTGAAAAGAGGGAGAGCTGGATGTTCTCAGGCAATGAGAACTGCTGACAAATCCCACCCACTGAGAGCCCAGTGGAGGCCTGTGAATACTGTGGAAAGACAAGAAAAGTTGAGGTAACCTATCACATGTGACTAGAGTACCACAGTGAAAGCTTTGAGCTATACACCTAAAGTTGAAGGGGAGTCCTATCTGCAACTCTATAATCTAAGACCCATGCATATGTCAACTTGAAGGCAACAGTGTCTAAAATCATTAGCAGCGGATGTGCAGAGAGGGTCAGTCATCTGGAAAGAGCTGACACAGTGGTACAAAATGGTAATGGCCTGGAAGTCCAAGGGCAGACGATTAACATTTGATCTACCATTTGGAAAATGAAAGGTTATGATTGAAGTAAAGTAGCAAGATTCATGGCTAGCTGGCAATGCAAATGGGAACATCTAAAGTGCAAAAACCAGCCGGGTGGTGGCTCATGCCTGTAATCCCAGCACTTTGGGAGGCTGAGGCGGGCAGATTGCTTGAGCTCAGGAATCCGAGATCAGCCTGAGCAACATGGCGAAACCCCATCTCTACAAAAAATACAGAAATTAGCCAGGTGTAGTGGTGCATGCCTGCGGTCCCAGCTACTCGGGAGGCTAAGGTGGGAGGACCACTTGAGCCTGGGAGGTGGAGGCTGCAGTGCACTCCAGCCTGGGCAACAGAGCCAGACCCTGTCTCAAAATAAATAAATACAATAAAATGCAAAAACCTCACAAGTAATGGGACCTGAAAGAAGCAGGTTGAGGGCGGGAAATGGTGGCTCATGCCTGTAATGCCAGCACTTTGAGAAGCCAAAGCAGAAGGATCACTTGAGGTCAGGAGTTCGAGACCAGCCTAGGCAACATAGTGAAACCTCATCTCTACTAAAAATACAAAAAACAGCTGGGCTTCATGGTGTGTCCCTGTAATCTCAGCTACTCAGGGGGCTGAGGTAGGAGAATCACTTGAACCTGGGAGATAGAGGTTGCAGTGAGCTGAGATCGTGCCACTGCACTCCAGCCTGGGCAACAGAGCAAGACTCTGTCTCAAAAAAAAAAAAAGAAAGTTGAGACACTTAATTATAGCTTGAGTGCAGAGCTGTGAGATCTCGAAAAATCCAATATTATGAAATCTGCTTTCAAAAGAATAAACCTTATTGCCAACCTTCCTGGTTTGACCGAGGAAGATCCTAGGACAATTTCTCAACAAGGTCCAAAGCACAATCTCTGCCCATTGGATCTCCTGAGATTGAGGTCTTCCCCTCCTCTCCTTCCCTTGTCCCTAGGGTCCTTAATAAAATGTGAGTCATCTTTCTTGCCCCACTCATGACTCTGCCCTACCCCAGGCCTCACCGTGTGGTCCCGTTCCACCACTAGCACCCGAATACCACCTCGTCGGCTCTCCAGCTTCTTCAGCCAATAGGCCACAGACAAGCCAAGCACCCCACCTCCCACGATCACCACATCTGAGTGCTCGGGGGGCAGGTGGCTGGTGTCTGGCAGTAGATCACAGGACGTTCCAGGCAGGATCGACTTGATCTTCTTCTTAATCTCAGACACCTTTCCATCCCAGTCTGTGGGATGTAGTTAGGGTCAGAGGGCCACACATTTCCTTCCCACATGGTTGGGGGGTTGGAGAATGGACACCGGAAAAGGTGAGCTAAACAGACACATGAATTGGCAGTCCCCACTGTCAGTCTGTCTCATAAGGTCACCTTGCACCCAACAGTGTTGCCACAGTTTTCTGAATAGTCCACATGCCATCAGTCTCCCTTTTCATGCATTGTGCCGAGCACTGCAAGATTCAATTCCCTAAAATTAATTTTCTACATTACCTCCTGCATAGACCTCTCCTGATCCCAGCTCACATATTCAACTGCACCGTCATCCCCACTTGGGTCTTCCAGACCTCTGGACCAAGAGGCCCTGGCACACCCCAAGTCACGGCACCCTCTGAAGCATGGCACCTCTAAGCAGCACCTTATCTTGGATATCCATCACCACAACCAAACCTACATTTATATCCTATCTATAATCAAGTCCTGAGGGCTCTGGTTTCCACGTAACTCCTCAATCTGTCCCCTTTCTTCCTCTGCCACCATCATCCTAGGCCAAGCCACTATCATCTCTCAACTGGACAAATACAAAAGCATCCTAACTGTTCCCACTGATTCCCCACTTCCACCCCAACCCCTGCTGCAAACATTTTTACAATATAGCTAGAAATATCTTTTCAAAACACAAATTTAATCACAAACACTCTTGATTAAAATCCTTCAGTGAGTTTCCATTACTCTAAGAACCAAAGTCCAAAGTCTTAAACAGAGCCTGTAAGGTACTGCACAATCTCGCTCCTGTTCATCTTATCCTCCCCTACACTCCAGGCCCTTTAGTTCCTTGATGGCACCTTATTTCCTCCCACCACAGGGAACCTACACGTGCTGTCTGCTTTGAAACCGTGTCCACTTCCTTGCCTAGCTAATTCCTTGCTCCAGAGAGCCTTTCCTGACCCCCAGATCAGCTCAAACTCTACATGGTCTCTTGGACACAATTGCAGCTTTGAGTTTGTATTGTTACATACTCTAAAATCCATGAGGGGGTAGGCTGTGTTTACCTTCACCACTGAATCTCCAGCCTATGGCAACACCCGGCATATTGTAAGTGCTCAGTAAGTACCTTAAATAAAGTAATCATTTTGCCATTTCATACCTCACTCAAACTCTTCTCAGCAGCACTGCAATCTTTCTTTGGTCTGGCCTTAGCTCACCTGTCCACACTGTATTTCATGCTACTACTCACACTGTCTATCTAGATGGCTTTTGCTAGTTCCTTGCATAAGAACAATATTTTTCTCCTAATCTGCACTCAATTATTTAGAGACAGGAACACACATCTTTCTTAAGCCAGTAAACATCCTTCAAGGCTGATCTCAGTTCCCACCTGCTCCATGCACTTCCACCATTATACTCGCTAGCAGTGCAAAGCATTCTTTAAGTTGAGTTCTATCCAATCTTTTTTTTTTGAGATGGAGTTTCGCTCTGTCGCCCAGCCTGGAGTGCAATGGCGTAATCTCGGCTCACTGCAACCTTCGCCTTCTGGGTTCAAGCGATTCTCCCGCCTCAGCCTCCCGAATAGCTGGGATTACAGGAGCCCACCACCACACCTAGCTAATTTTTGTATTTTTAGTAGAGACGGGGTTTCACCATGTTGGTCAGGCTGGTCTCGAACTCTTGAGCTCAGGTAATCCACCCGCCTGGACCTCCCAAAGTGCTAGGATTACAGGCGTGAGTCACCGCGTCCGGCCTCTATCCAGTCTTGAACTGGCCTACTGTCTATTGAAATTTTCCCTCTCTAGGTCCACTCTAGCCATCTTCCAGGACATTCACTGAATCCCGTCTTCTCTTCACTCCTTCACCGCAAGAGCACTAAGTACAGCATCCTGAACGCGGGCAGGACTTAATGCACATCTGTACCACCTATCAATCAGTCTGACTGTAAGCGGTAAACGTAGAATGATGTGAGATCTGTCACCTGAGAAGGGCTGCCTTGGGAGCCATACACCTGCACAGCCCGTACAAGCTCTGGTAGGCAAGCTTACCCCCTTCCCCAAGCCGACCCACTGTCCCGCCAGTGTGGGCCACGGTTTCGGGTCCTGAAGGACACACAGTCGGAGGCTGGGGACACCCCGGAACCACAATACCCTCTGTCGTCCTCAACTTTACCCAGAGAAAAGCCTCCTCTGCGAGTGCCTGGCCTCCGAGTCAAGAGGCCCTGGCCCAAGCCGTGCGGCAAAACCCTTCGAATCATGGCCCCTCTGAGACCTGGACCCTCTGAGAGCGGCACAGCTGCCTCGCTATTATCCCAGCCGTCACTGCTCCGCGCCAAACGCCATTCAGACGAGCGCGCCAATTGGCCAGCGGCCCTGAGGGCTCCGCCCCCCACGCTATAGGTGGCTGTCTCCCCGTAACCTCTCCGGGAGCCCCGCCCAGGCCCGCTCCCACCCGCCATTGGCTGGCCTTGAGATACGTCAGGCCTGCGCGCCCTCGGGCGGAGATGGGGAGGGCACCCGGCGTGCCGAGCGGAAGTGCGGTTGAGCCGGTTTCCGGGGCCGCTGGTGTGACGTGTCCCGCGCTTGGCGCAGCAGGAAGCGGCGGCTATCGCGGCCTGAATTCCCGGCGCCGGCCCCAGCTCCTCTGCCGCTGCCGCCATGCTCGACTTCTTCACCATTTTCTCCAAGGGTGGGCTTGTGCTCTGGTGCTTCCAGGGCGTTAGCGACTCATGCACCGGGCCCGTTAACGCGTTGATTCGTTCCGTGCTGCTGCAGGTACCGCCCCCGTGGGATCAGAACTCCAGGCTCTTCTTTCCTGACCCGATCCATGGTCCCTTCGATTCTATTCCGCGCCTCCTCCCACCCTCCCCGCCCACCTCAAACTGACCACTCACGCGTAACCCGGACTCCGCTTCGTTTTCTCGTCCCCTTCAGGGTACCCTGCAACTTAGTGACGACCCCCACTCCGGCGTCTGGACTCTAGCCGAATTCCGGCGCCTTTGGTATTCCCCTCCGCTCCATTTATCCCCAGCAGCTTGGTTTTGTTGTTTCGAGGCTAGGTGAAATAACAGATGGGAAAACACCTTTACAAAACTGAATGCTGTATAGCTGCTAATAATCTGATTGTTTATATGACTACTTCCGTTTTGGCTCCTATGTGCCTTGCTGCATCTCACCTCCTTCCCCCAACTTGGTTATCTTCTTTCATTTCTGGTGGAATGCCAGTGAGAAGTGCCCCAGCATCCTCTTGTCCTGGGGACAGATTTGAGTGTGAGGGAAAGTCTTTTTCCCAAAGGTAATCCAAACCCAGGGCCCAAACCTGGGTTTTCTGGGGATAGTCTGAACACTGAGACATACTCTTTCTCCAGGAACGGGGAGGTAACAACTCCTTCACCCATGAGGCACTCACACTCAAGTATAAATTGGACAACCAGTTTGAGCTGGTGTTTGTGGTAAGTGGGGTGTTGTAGAGGGACGATTACATTGTTAACATAGTCCTGATTATTAAGAGAACTCTGATTAATTGCAGCCAGTGTATATGATGACGTAACTGAAAAAACTAGAAAGGTAGATGGGGGAAAACAGCAGCTACTGGGCCCAGGCAGGGAGCTTGGCTGCCTGTCAGGACAGGGAAACCAGCCAGGTAGCTGAACCTATCTCTGAAAGCCAGGGTTGAGTTGGCGTCCCTCCATTCTAGGCTGGCATGTAAGCAGATCTGTTGGCTGTTTCTTCCCCTAAACAGGTTGGTTTTCAGAAGATCCTGACACTGACGTATGTAGACAAATTGATAGATGACGTGCACCGGCTGTTTCGGGACAAGTACCGCACGGAGATCCAACAGCAAAGTGCTTTAAGTTTATTAAATGGCACTTTTGATTTCCAAAATGACTTCCTGCGGCTCCTTCGGTGAGAGGCTTGCCTTCTCTAAAATCAATTTATTTCCCTGATTTGATGATCTCTCTGAAGGTGGTTCAAGGGTGGTAAATTGGTGTGTTCAAAGACATTCCTGATTTGCTCCCCAGTTCTCATTGTCCTCTTGGGTGTGAGAGTCCTTTCTCTGGACTGTTATTTTTCCTCCTGCACGGGGTAGAAAGATAAACCATTCTCTTTTTTGTTTAGTGAAGCAGAGGAGAGCAGTAAGATCCGAGCTCCCACTACCATGAAGAAATTTGAAGATTCTGAAAAGGCCAAGAAACCTGTGAGGTCCATGATTGAGACACGCGGGGAAAAGCCCAAGGAAAAAGCAAAGAATAGCAAAAAAAAGGGGGCCAAGAAGGAAGGCGAGTTTGAGTTCTTTGGATACACTGGGACATGAAAGGTGTTAAGATGGTGCTGAGGACTGAAGTGTTCCTTCTGTCATTGCTTGCCTCCTTCTCACTCAAATGCTCACCATTCTATAATCCCTAGGCCTTGTGAACTCCAAGATGTTTGGTCCAAATTTCCTTTGAACAATTTGGAAGACTTTTAGCCATTGTCTAGTGGCTGAGATTGTCTTTTTTTTTCCTTCAGTAAGTTTTTTCCCAACAGGTTCTGATGGTCCTTTGGCTACCAGCAAAGCCGTCCCTGCAGAAAAGTCAGGTCTTCCAGTGGGTCCTGAGAACGGAGTAGAACTTTCCAAAGAGGAGCTGATCCGCAGGAAGCGAGAGGAGTTCATTCAGAAGCATGGGAGGGGTATGGAGAAGTCCAAGTGAGCGCTCTTTCTTCAGTACTCTCAAAATACTGTGATCTAGACATGATGGGTGCAAGGGAGTTCTGGTCTCCGGCTCATGTTTCCTTTCCCGCTTCTCCACCATAACCCTTTGTATCATCACCTGTTGCAGCAAGTCCACGAAGTCAGATGCTCCGAAGGAGAAGGGCAAAAAAGCACCCCGGGTGTGGGAACTGGGTGGCTGCGCTAACAAAGAAGCGTTGGATTACAGTACTCCCACCACCAATGGAAGCCCTGAGGCTGCCTTGTCTGAGGACATCAACTTGGTAAGAGGCAACAGGGGTCAAAGTGAAGGTCATCTTTAATAACAAATTGGGAGGAAGTGGAGTGTGGGAACATGATACTTGGATTTGAATGAGGGGTAAGTTATACTTGGAGCTTCCCCACATGAAAGAGATAGAGCAATGTGGACTTTTTCCTCGGGGACCTTAGTGTTTCTGACCCTATCTCCTTTCTATGTATCTTCCAGATTCGAGGGACCGGGCCTGGGGGGCAGCTTCAGGATCTGGACTGCAGCAGCTCCGATGATGAAGGGGCTGCTCAAAACTCCACCAAACCTAGGTAGGGAGATTTCAGTTGGGGGGTGGCACATGCATCTGCAAAACGGGTAAGATACAACTCCCACCTTCTCGCTGTGTATGTGTCATCTCCTGTCCCTGCAGTGCCACCAAGGGAACACTGGGTGGCATGTTTGGTATGCTGAAGGGCCTTGTGGGTTCAAAGAGCTTGAGTCGTGAAGACATGGAATCTGTGCTGGACAAGATGCGTGATCATCTGATTGGTAAGCTCTGAGGACCGGACTGATTCATGTTCACAGGATACGGGTCATTGAGAGCAGAGTCACCTAGCGTTTCTCACCTGTACCATAAAGATTGGTTGTTGCTGACATGGAACTGACCTACCTGTCCCCCTCTCCTCAGCTAAGAACGTGGCTGCAGACATTGCCGTCCAGCTCTGTGAATCTGTTGCCAACAAGTTGGAAGGGAAGGTGATGGGGACGTTCAGCAGTAAGTACTGCCCTAAGTGAGAAAGTGCTTATGTGTACCAAGAGGTTAAGTGCATAGACCTCTGTTCTTACTAGGTATGTGACTTTTGGCAAAATCCTTAACCTCTAAACCTCTGTAACCTAGATTTTAAGGGTTATTGAGAGGATTAAATGAGTCAGTCCTTGTAATGTGCGTCTGTTCTGGATTTCTGGGAAGAGAGTCTAGTTAACTGTCTTAGTCCCCTTAGCTCAGAAAGCTGTTAGGCATTTTTGAGAGCATTTAAGTTTCACAGCTGCAAACCTCCTCCACCTCCTCTTTCAGCGGTGACTTCCACAGTAAAGCAAGCCCTACAGGAGTCCCTGGTGCAGATTCTGCAGCCACAGCGTCGTGTAGACATGCTCCGGGACATCATGGACGCCCAGCGCCGCCAGCGTCCTTATGTCGTCACCTTCTGCGGTGTTAATGGAGTGGGGAAATCTACTAATCTTGCCAAGGTCAGTGCCGTTCCCCAGCTTGTCGCTGATATTTCTGTACTTCTCGTGTCTCAAAATCCTGGCTTTAGGTGACTTTTCTTGCTTCTTTTTCACAGATTTCCTTCTGGTTGTTGGAGAATGGCTTCAGTGTCCTCATTGCTGCCTGTGATACATTTCGTGCTGGGGCTGTGGAGCAGCTGCGTACACACACCCGGCGTTTGAGTGCCCTGCACCCTCCCGAGAAGCATGGTGGCCGCACCATGGTGCAGTTGTTTGAGAAGGGCTATGGCAAGGATGCTGCTGGCATTGCTATGGAAGCCATTGCTTTTGGTACAGTGCACAGGAAGTCTGGGGGCTTATTTGGGGTCCCTTTTCCTCCTTTGGTTCTCTTGGAATTTGCAGAAGATCAGGCTTGTGCTACTACAGACTCGTTAATTACAGTAAAAAGTCAGATCAGTTACTTTCCATGCCCTGCTTTTGGGTAACAGATGTAGTTGCAGGCAAAGTTAATAACCCTAACCAAAGAAGCCTGAATTTGGTCACCTTTATCCTGTTGTCCTCCTTTTCCTGAATATGTTTGGTGATGGCCAAGCATAGAATCAAGTTTTTCTCACATTACCTTGAAACCAAATCCAGGGCCCAAGACAGTGAACAGGTAGCCAAACTAGGATTTTTTGAAAGGAAGCTGGGAATGAGATTAGTTGTAGTCCAGGTTTTCAGAGTTGACCACTTTCTTTCTTTAGCACGTAACCAAGGCTTTGATGTGGTGCTGGTGGACACGGCGGGCCGCATGCAAGACAATGCCCCTCTGATGACTGCCCTGGCCAAACTCATTACTGTCAATACACCTGACTTGGTGCTGTTTGTAGGAGAAGCCTTAGTAGGCAATGAAGCCGTGGACCAGCTGGTGAGAGTGTGGGCCCAGTTCCCTTTACAACTTAAGCTTTAGTCAATTTAGATGGTTCTTATACTTCTATCACCTTTTTTCTTTCCAGGTCAAGTTCAATAGAGCCTTGGCTGACCATTCTATGGCTCAGACACCTCGGCTCATTGATGGCATTGTTCTTACCAAATTTGATACCATTGATGACAAGGTAAACGTGAGACTGGAGGGTGGAATGGGCATCCTCCACAAAGGAGCTGAGGCTGCAAGGAAACCTTGGCTCCAGCGCTTCCTGTTCCTGAGAGGGTGAGTGAAAGGTGGGCTCGTGTTGATTGGCTGTCCCCTTTCTCCACTTAGGTGGGAGCTGCTATTTCTATGACGTACATCACAAGCAAACCCATCGTCTTTGTGGGCACCGGCCAGACCTACTGTGACCTACGCAGCCTCAATGCCAAGGCTGTGGTGGCTGCCCTCATGAAGGCTTAACGTGGCTCTTGCCCAATACCAAATCGCCGCTTTCCCCACAAGCCCTTCTTCCTGTATCAAGAATGTGCTTTCGAGTATGTGAGCAACTTGTTTTCAGTGTAGTACAAAGGCAGAGTGAGGGGGCTTGTGGCTCCTTCCAACCCCATCCCCGTTCAGCACAGCCGCCATCTGCAAGGAGGGCCTAATCATGTTACAATCACTGGCCACTGACCCTCTCCCAGCAGGCCTCCCCCTTCCTACTCAGGCATCCCCTTCACTCTGCCTACAGACTCAGTCTCATTACAGCTTTGACCAATGGTTGGAACCCAACACCAGAGCTTTGCTAATAATTAGTGTGGTCAGGAGCCGTCTGAGCCTAATGAGTCCCAGCTGCATTAGGTTAAGAGCCTTCCGGAGCCAGGGCCAGGTCTTGAATGGCACCTCTCCCTAGGATACACAGCCTGCAGGTCCCCAGGGCCTGGATGACACCCGCCTCACTGTGGCAGTGTATTGCCTGTTAATTGCTGCTAATTCTAATTCTGATGATGATTCCTACTCCATTGTTTACCCCCAAGCATCAGCTAGGCTGGAGTGATTTGTTACAAGTGAGCAAAAGATGAGTCCCTGCTTCCCTCAGAAATAAAGGGAGGTGAGCTGCAGGTTGCATTGGGCTTCTCAGCCTCCCAACTCTTCCCATTCCCAGAATCCAGAAGTCAGCTTTGCATGTTCCCCTTCCTGGGAGGAAACCAGCTGTCAGAAGGGTATATGTTGCCCCCTCCCCTCCCATCCTCCTAAGCAGTCCTGGCTTTTCCTCATCACTCCCCTCTACAGTGCCTGGTAGACAAGTGCTACGTTGAAGAATACAAACCTCTTGTTAAGACTTGTCCTGTAGCTTGGTATTACAGATGTGCTATTAGTGCAATAAGGTGAAGGCTGTCTGCCCAGAGAAAGAAGTAATTTATATAAGAAAATAAATTTCATAAATAAATTGCCCTTTAGGTCTCGGAGTTCTTTTATACAGGATTCAAAACTAAAATTCCACAACACACTAACTATAGTTCTAGGGCTTCGATATGGCCAGGACAACAGAGCAGAAGTTTACTCCAAGGAATCAGGTAAGTAAACGGTTGTCCTAACAATGAAATCACCCCAAGGTGAAAGATCAGAACCTTTAAAATTTGGGTTATTAAAATTAAGCTTATTAGTTAGTACTTTGATGCAAGTTAGAGTTTTCTACAATGACTCTAAAAGTAGAGCCAGGGTACTGGCAAGTAAATGAACAAGCTTTTAATACAGCTCAGTTATGTAAAATACTGTACACTGTAAAAGATCTAGAAAACTAGAGCTTCAAGTCATGTTTTAAAAAAGCCATTAAGCTTAATTGAAAAACCAAGTATAGAGTACAAAACTGCAACAAGAGCCACGGTGATTCCATGGCATCTAGCCCCCGAGTCCTTCATGCAGAGCTGCAGCCAGTCAGTGGAGGTATCACACTGGTGTGCTGTGCAGACACAAGCATGTCCAGCCTGGGGAGTGGGTTGGGAGCTGCATCTGGGTCCTGCTGTCACTTTTATTCTTGAACAGGCAGCAGAATATCAAGAACCAGGTGGTATGAAGGATTACGCTGGAACATTCCCCCCTCTTCTACCCCGCCCTTCAACCTCTGGCTATTGTTACTTTCTGGGAGTTGTGTTGGGTTCTTGTAAGTTTATTTGTTAAACACTGTCCGTGGTAGGGCCTTATAGCTTGGTCTAACGGTGGTGATTTCTCTAGCTCGCTCATGTACTACAGCCTGTGGGGAGAAAGAAAAGAGAACAAAATGAAGTTTCACAAAACAGGTTTATGCATCGGAAGCTGCAGATACTTAAGTCAATCCTAACCCTTCAGAAGGCAAGACAGGAGATGCTAGGAATCTTGTAATTTATTTAAAATTTTATTTACTTTTTAGAGACAAGGTCTTTCTCTGTCACCCAGGTTCAAGTGCAGTGGCACAATCATAGCTCACTGGGCTCAAGCAATCCTCCCACCTCGGCCTCCTGAGTAGCCGGGACTGCAGCGCACACCACCACACCTGGCAGTTTTAATGTTTTTTTTTTTTTTTTTTTTTGTAGAAACGACATCTAGCTATGTTGCTCAGGCTGGTCTCAAACTCCTGGGCTCAAGCAATCCTCCCACCTCGGCCTCCTGAATTGCTGGGATTACAGGCCTGAGCCACCACACCTGGCAGTGTTTTAATTTTTTTTTTTTTTTTTGTAGAAACGACGTCTAGGTATGTTGCTCAGGCTGGTCTCAAACTCCTGGGCTCAAGCAATCCTCCCACCTTGGCCTCCTGAATTGCTGGGATTACAGGCCTGAGCCACCACACCCAATAGTACTTCTTTAAAAATTAACTGATCATTTCACTACATTGTAATAGACTTGACAGGAAAAGATAGAATCGTTAATGGGTAGGAGAGGAAAATCATTCTCTATAGTGTTTTTTAAAATTTGGCAATGTGAGGTTCAAAGTAACATTCTCTATAGTCCTAACCAAGGACCTAGAAACACTTTCTGCTACAGAGTGATAAAGAGTAGAATAGGAAACAGTATACCTCTTATTTCACTGTGTGCTGCAGATGAGCCATTTAGCTGACCTTCTCTCACCATCCCTGCTAAACAGAGGACATCAGCATCAGACATTAGACTGAAAAGCTAAAACTATTAATAGCAAAAAGAAAACTAAAGGGAGATGAGGATATATGGTATGATTGAAATGGCATTTAGAAATGAAACAATCATTGAGAAGAGAAGGAGGCAGAGAGGATAAACTGGAGTAGTCTTTAGACTTGCGTTACCTAACAGGGAAGCAGTGAGTTTCCACAGTGCACTATGATTGCTTGTAGACAAAACTTATATACAGGGAACATGTGTCTGCTGTCCCTAAACAGTCTAGAGGACCAAGTTCAGGTAAAAATTCAATCTCACCACGGATGGGCAAATGGCATGTGAGTGAGCAAATTCAAACAGAAGAGTGAAAAGTAGCAGAATACTCCCACAATATAAAATATGGTAGCACTAGCCATATGCAGCTACTTAGTTTTAAATTAAAAATTTATTTCCTCAGTCACGCCACATTTCAACGGTGTAACAGCCACATGTGGCTCCTAACTATGATACTGAACAGTGACGATTATACAATATTGTTATGACTGCAGAAAATTCTATTGGATAACACTGGCATAGATAATAGTTCGGAAAAAGTAAAAAACTGAACACATGGAAGAAAATAGTCATTAGAAATATGGTCAGTTAGAGTATAAACAGGCATGATACTCAAATACACAAATTGGTATTACCCTCACAGAAAACAATTTAGCAATATATATCAATTACTGAAGTGTTCCTGATCTTTGACCTGATTACACTGAGAACTCATCAAGGAAATTATTGGAAAAACTGAAGAGATACAGATGTTATTTCACAACATGACTTACAAAAAATTGGCAAAAAGAAAAAAAAAAAAAAGACCAGACATTGCCTAACAGGAATAATTAGGTAAACTGTAACAACCCTACCAGAATATAAAAGTCAATTAAAATAGTGGTTATGAAGACAGGGATGTGGGAAAATGTATGATCCACTACTAAATTTTAAAAGGACCAAAACTGTATATTTTGTTTACAAGTATGAAAAAATGCACAGGGAAAACTTCATCAGAGATGTACCAAGGCCAGGTGCCGTGGCTCACACCTGTAATCCCACCACTTTGGGAGGCTGAGGCGGGAGGACTGCTTGAGCCTAGGAGACTGAGAACAGCCTGGGTAACATGGTGAAACCCCATCTCTACAAAAAATACAAAAATTAGCTGGGCATCATGGTATGTGCCTTTTAGTCTCAGCTATTTTGGAGCTGAGGTGGGAGGATCACTTGAGCCCTGGGGAGGTCAAAGCTGTGGTAAGCCATGACTGTGCCACTGCACTGCAGCCTGGGTGAAAGAGCAAGACTCTGTATCAAAAAATAATAATAAAATAAAAATAAAAAGGATTGGCCATGGTGGCTCACGCCTGTAATCCCAGCACTTTGGGAGGCCAAGGTGGGTGGATCACGAGGTCAGGAGATGGAGACCATCCTGGCCAACATGGTGAAACCCCAGCTCTACTAAAAATACAAAAAATTAGCTGGGCATGATGGCATGCACCTGTAGTTCCAGCTACTCAGGAGGCTGAGGCAGGATAACCACTTGAACCCAGGAGGCGGAGGTTGCAGTGAGCCGAGATCACACCACTGCACTCCGGCCTGGCGTCAGAGCAAGACTCCATCTCAAAAAAAAAAAAAAAAAGTACCAAAACGATTGCTTGTATGGTAATGGATTATAAGAATTATTTTTCTTTTTCCCATTGCTTGATTTTTCTAAAATATGCATAACTACATACTACAGAATCCTCTGAGGACAATTAATATCCACTATGCAAAAGTGAGTATACAACACGATGCCAGGGACATAGCAAACGCTCAGTGTTGAAAAACAAAACAACAGCAAAAGACCTGTAAACTCTTATTAGTCTATATCTACAGAGACTCAAAACATTATGCAAGGGTAAAAGATAAGGTTGACTTGTTTCAAAATGAAATGATGTTTTCACCTGAAACTGCTCTACTACATTTCACATGCCAAACTCAGCTGACCATTCCCATAAAGCACTCTGGCCATACTGAAAATCCAATTTTTTTTGAAAGATACAGAACACCTTAATGACAGGTAACTTTGGGGAAAGCTACTCTGGTGGGAAGCCTTCACAGCTAATAACAGAATCTGTGCCATTCCACAATAGTTGCTAAGGTTCCTTAGGGCAATCTTAGTGCACTAAGGAACCTTAATGATTCTTTGTTATGTCATGCAACAGTCTAACGACATATATATATATATATATATATATTTTGTTTTTTGCTAAGATTTAGTGCAACAGAAACAGTTATCCAGAGAGATTTTGCTGTTTTAAATTTTAGCATCTTTCCTCAGCATACAGATCAAAAGAAATATGTAGAACTTGGATATGTATCTCTTGCTAATGAAAACAGAATATATGCAACAGAAAAGCCTACTCAAAGTCTCAAGTGTGGGCAAACAGCAGCAGAAGAGTCTAGAACACTGCAGGACGCCAGAAAAACTCATTTCCAACAAAGAATAGTAAATCGTTTTCACAAATGAGACTTGTTCACGTGGTGATGGCTTTTAAAAGTCTGGTTCCATCAACGCATAGCCATGGAAGAAGCTGTATAATTTTTCATTACAGGAGAATTCTACTTGAAGCCATCTGATTCAGTTAAGAAATCTGGGGATGATTTGATTTAGGAAAACTGCTTTATGTTTATTAAATTACCTGTCTGTTATTTATTTTAAAAACAGGGTCTTGCTTTATTGCTCAGACTAGTGCAGTGATACAATCATAGCTCACTGCAGACTCCAACTCCTGGGCTCAAGTGATCCTCCTGCCTCAGCCTCCCAAGCAACTGGATTACAGGTGTGTGCCACCACACCTGGCTAATTTTTTGCAGAGACAGGGTCTCACTATGTTGCTCCCACTCATCTTCAACTCCTGGCCTCAAGTGATCCTCCCACCTGGGCCTCCCAAAGTGTTGGGATTACAGGCCAAATTACCTGTACTTTTGCCCTCCTAAGATGCATTCAGGCTGACAATGAAAACACATAAGTTTTCAGGAAATATTTCGTGTACAACAGCAAAGTTATTTCAGAATTAGATGGATGAGTAAAACTAGCCATACTCTGGAGCCTGGCAATGTGAGGTTTTGAAAAAGCATTCTTCAGTTTAGCTGATACCAAAAATGTCTGTGTTTTGTGCGGTTACTGGGAATTTGCCTGCAGCCACTAATCAGCTGAATCTTTAATCACCATTTTGCTCTTTAATGTTAGAATGTGGAGGTAAAATATCAAGTGAATGATACTTCTATCCTCTGACTTGAATACCACCATTATCCGTTTCCAAATAGCATTTCTAAAAGTAAGTTTTCTGTTTGTAAAGATAATACATAATCATCATAGAAAATGCCAACACAGAAACCAAAAAATCAACACTTTAAATCATACTACATAAAGATAGCCACTTAATTTAGAAAACATTCCAGACATATTTCTATATGCACCAAAAAAAAAAAAAAAAAAAAAACTACAATTCTATATGAATGTAGGTGACTGTGGTGTTTACAACCTGCTTTTTCTTCCTTTACCCATGTCTCTTTTTTTTATGGCAATGAAAACATTTTCCCTTTTATGGCTTCATTTCATCAGTTAAATAAATACTGGGATATCTGTAGAATCTCTCTACTAATTTTACGTTCCTTCCAATTTTTTGCCACTACATTCAATGGAGATTACATTCCCACACATGCATCTTTGTACAATTGTGATTGTGCAATAATCCAATTATATTCTATGAGAAATTTCTTCTAGGACAAATTGTTTTGATGGGATTTCTGGGTCAAAGATTTGAAAATGTTTATTACATCCTCTAAATTTATGGTTATAAAGGTTGTACTAACTTTACCTTTCCACAAATACTCCATGAATAAATTTATTTTCCACAGCCTTAGCCAAAACAGAGTGATCTTTCTTCTCTATTTTGTAATCTAAATTCAAACTGCATTTCATTGATAACTGGTGAGGCTGAACATCTATTTTCTTCAATCTTCCTATGTCTATATTGAATGACTCGAGCATTCCTTTTTGTCTGTTTTCCCATAATCCAAATGGCACTTTAGTCTAACCTGAAGACTGTGGCCTCCTTTACAATTTGGTCAGTCATTACATTCCTCATCTTGGCAACTATTTTGTCCATCACAAATACACCAACGGCTGAAGAGCTGTTGTTCTCTGATTCCCCTCAGCTTCAAAATGCATCTTACCTGATCTACCCCTTGTGGAGATCTCACATGTCAGTCGCTTGAAATATTCTGGAAGATCGGCAAAGTCATTTCCATAGGAGATGACTTTAATCCCCTTGTCCAGCATGTTTTCTCGAAGCTTTTTGAACTCATCTACGTCTCCTCTCCGAACCAGCATGAAATGTTCTAGGTCAGATTTATGCTTGACGGCCTCCAGGAAAAGGGCCTGGAAAGTGGTGTCATCCACAGTCCAACCACAGCCCAGGAAGAGAAATGACTTGTTTTCGTAAAGTTTCTGAATCTCTCTCTTGAAGGAAAAGATACAACATATTGACATTGTGAAGATACACTCAAGGCAGGTATGAACCAAGAAGGTCATGCTACATTGAGCAGACTACGATGACCAATTAACCAAGACTTACATGTGTTGGTATGTCCCATCAAGGAGTGGGATCTCTCGCTTATTGCTGTAACTTGATGATTGGTCTAAAATTTTATCTTTACCTGGCATTCTTCTGTAGGCTCTCTAATAAGGGTTTCATAGAGCTGGTGTCAGTGTACTGGCCCAGTAGTTTGTTTGTTTATTTATTTATTTATTTATTATTTATTTATTTATTTATTTGAGACAGAGTCTCGCTCTGTCGCCCAGGCTGGAGTGCAGTGGCCGGATCTCAGCTCACTGCAAGCTCCGCCTCCCGGGTTTACGCCATTCTCCTGCCTCAGCCTCCCGAGTAGCTGGGACTACAGGCGCCCGCCACCTCGCCCGGCTAGTTTTTTGTATTTTTTAGTAGAGACGGGGTTTCACCGGGTTAGCCAGGATGGTCTCGATCTCCTGACCTCGTGATCCGCCCGTCTCGGCCTCCCAAAGTGCTGGGATTACAGGCTTGAGCCACCGCGCCCAGCTGTTTATTTATTTTTTACATTTTATATATTTTTTGAGACGGAGTCTCACTGTCACCTAGGCTACAATGTAGTGGTGCGATCTTGGCTTACTGCAACCTCCACCTCTCCAGTTCAAGTGATTCTCGTGCCTCAGCCTCCTGAGTATATTACAGGTGTGCACCACCACACCCAGTTAATTTTTGTATGTTTAGTAGAGATGGGGTTTTGCCATGTTGGTCAGGCTGGTCTGGAACTCCTGACCTCGAGTGATCCACCCGCCTTGGCCTCCCAAAGTGCTGGGACTACAGGTGTGAGCCACTGCACCCGGCCACTAGTTTACTTTTTTTATTTTTATTTCATTTCTGAGACACAGTCTTGCTTTGCTACCTAGGCTGGAATGCAGTGGCATGGTCTTGGCTCACTGCAACCTCCTCTGCCTCTCAGGTTCAAGCGATTCTCCTGCCTCAGACTCCCAAGTAGCTGGGATTACAGGCACCCACCACCATGCCCAGCTAATTTTTCTATTTTTAGTAGAAACAGGGTTTTATCATGTTGGCCAGGCTGGTCTTGAACTCCTGACCTCAAGTGATCTGCCCGCCTTGGCCTCCCAAAGTGCTGGGATTACAGGCGTACTTTTTAAGATTTCTGTGCCCAGAGATCATTAGGTAAAGAGGTCTTCATATATCTTAATCCTTCCATTTCTGGACCATATTTGCCTTCTTTTGTCTTACAAACTGAACTGTGAGTCACCGGAGAAGATAATTCCATCATCAGATTTGCTCAAGGAAAGGTGCTTGATACTTAGAACATCAGTATGTTTGTGTGTATATTTATACACACAAAAAAACACAGAAATGACTCTGCCTAAGGGATCACTCACTGTCAGAGATGGATGCAGTTATGGCAGATGTTGGGAAAGAATGGGTAAAAAAAAAAAACGTCCCTTGTGCTTCAGACAATACGTTTTCTTGGTCTTTTGCCTTATTGTTTAAAGATGCTATATCCTATGTGACACAGTCCTGAAAATAGCAAACAAGATTCTTAGAGCTGGGGGACAGTGAATACTTCTGGTTTGAACATGTTTATTTGAACAAGTTGAAAATGTGCATCACAGAAGATCAATAAGCTTTCCACAAAGAGTAAGTGTGAATAAGTGTGGTTAATTCAATATAAGCCCATTGCCATTTATACAAAGTTTCTTTAGAATGTATTCTCTAGTAGTGGTTGGTTTGTAAGAAGCTGCCTCAATTATTTCTGACATAGAGAGGGCTATTAATAAACCAAATGATGATAAAGGGTACCAATGTATCCTTTGTATGTGAAGATGATGCCAATGATGGCATGCCATCTGCTGGCTGTCAATTAAGTACTAACAAGGATCATAGGGTTTGATACCTTAAGAAAAGTTCTACATCTCCTACAACAGCATGCACACTGACAAGTTAAAAAGCACAGGAAGAATGTCTGACTTTCCAGTTTCTTTCTTTTTTCAGAGATAGGGTCCTGCTTTGTCACCCAAGCTGGAGTGCAGCAGCTCTAGATACAGTTCACTACAGCCTTATATTCCTAGTCTCAAGTGATCTTCTTGCCTCAGCCTCCCAAGTAGTTGGGACAGCATGCACCATGATGCCTAGCTAATTTTATTTTTGTAAAGACAGAGTCTCACTATGTTGCCCAGGCTGGTCTCGAACTCCTGGCCTCAGGCGATCCTCTCCCCTTGGCCTCCCAAAGTGTTGGGATTATAGGCACGGGCCACTGCTCCTAGCCCCTGACCTTCCGTTTTCACTTAATGAAAAGAAGATGTTTCCCTTTAAGACCTATGGCATATTTAGAGAGATTTCCCAGGAAGGAGTTCCTGAGACCCGCAAGATCGGCCCCACTCACCATGACTTCGGTGTTCCTGAGCACATTCTGATATCCAGCTGGATGAAGGACAATGCCACTAGGGTTGGTGTAGACTCCATGAATATGCAGCACGCTCAGCTTCCGCTTCTCCTGAGCCCACTCTAGGACCTGCACGACACACACATAGCCCAACCAGCTTGGCAGGGCTGGGCACCTGTTTAAAGGTCACAACGGGCAAGACGCTGTTTGGAGGACTAGACTTCTGACATAAACTCTCTAGCTTAGTGATATAGGACATGAATGCAAAACCTGATGTGGTCTAAGTTTCCACTTCAGGAATGACTGTCGAGAATGATGGCAGCAAATTTGGTGATTTCTCTTTGAAAGTAACCATCAAATATTACAATGTTATAATTTGCAGAAACAACAGGGACCCTTTGTACTGGTGACATGCATGAGAACTATGGACAACTGCTTCAGTGATCGCCCCAAGAAATCAAGCCTCTGCATCCAGGCCCTTGTGTGGCCCCTCTTCAGAGTGACTCCAGGCTAACCACATGGCTTGCTTTTAGCCAGTGGGATACTAGCAAACCCACACAGGCAGAAGCTTGGTAAGTGTCGGCACAAGAAGTCTTACTTCTCTTGTGTTACTTTTGGAATCCAGCTGTCATGTGAAGAAACTGAAGAAGCTGGGCTAGCCTGCCAGGACATATATGGCCTGGCCAACTGCTTGCATTGACAGACATGGAATTATGGTCCCCTTATCACTCAGCCCTGGTGCGGCCAGCAGATGTCTGCAGGTATGTCAAGAGGCTGCAAAAATCAGCAGAACAAATGCCCAGCTGAGCCACTGAGCCCAGTTCAAATTGTTCATGTGCTTTATCATGGGCA
The DNA here is from genome assembly GCF_009764315.1 of Trachypithecus francoisi. Taxonomy (NCBI): domain Eukaryota; kingdom Metazoa; phylum Chordata; class Mammalia; order Primates; family Cercopithecidae; genus Trachypithecus; species Trachypithecus francoisi. Next base: position 114,213,921 of record NW_022681473.1, on the reverse strand, counting down.
GACAAGGTATTTGTTGTTATAAGCCACAAAGTTTCAGGGCCATTACTTGTACAGCAATAGATAAGTGATAGAAAAATCACTTCAGTCACCTCTGAGGAACCTAAAAGGCTGCCGGAGAAGAACAATCATTTAGACAACAGTGAATGCAATAGCCACCTGATTCCATGGCTCAATTTTCCCAAGGACTGGAGACAGCATACATTTATTCTTATCACCTTTTGGAGAAATAGGCTATGAATCAGGCAAGTAGTCAAGAGGCACAGAGATTTAGAATTTGGATGTTACTAGGCCCCGTTCTGACTACCAGTCAATGTCTTTAACCATTAGACTGCAACACTGCCCCTAATGTGGGCTGAAAATACAATGCAAATCTTGAGGCCCAAGGATGAAATGAGCAGGAAAACATCAAATGTGATAGATATCCTCAGCTTTTAAAAGGTCCTTATGCTTCTGATATCCATGCACATGCTTGGTCATAATCTTTGGAAATTTTATCACAAACAGCATAGAAGCTACTTGAGCTGCTAGTTTTAAAATTTCAATCATGTTTATTTTTAGACAGAGTCTCGGTCTGTCGCCCAGGCTGGAGTGCGGTGGCACAATCTTGGCTCACTGCAACCTCTGCCTCCTGCGTTCAAGCGATTCTCCTGCCTCAGCCTCCCGAGTAACTGGGATTACAGGCGTGCACCACCATTCCCAGCTAGTTATTGTATCTTTAGTAGAGACAGGGTTTCACCATGTTGGACAGCCTGATCTCAAATTCCTGACCTCAAGTGATTCACCCACCTCGGCTGCCCAAAGTGCTGGGATTACAGGCATGAGCCACTGTGCCCAGCCTATTTCTTTATTTTTGTGACATGATTTTACGCTATCACCCAGGCTGGAGTGCAATAGTGCGATCACAACTCACTGTACCCTCGGCCTCCTCAGCTCAATTGATCCTCCTGCTTCAGCCTCCCAAGCAACTGGAACCACAGGCAAACACCACCATGCCCAGCTAATTTTTAAATTTTTTGTAGAGATAGGGTCTTGCTATGTTGCCTAGGCTCGTCTCGAACTAGGCTCAGGTGACCCTCCCACCTCAGCTTCCCAAAGTGCTGGGGTTATAGGCCTGAGCCGCTGTGCCCAGCCTAATCATTTATTAATCAAAAAAATATTTACCAAGCACCTAACTCTGTCATATTTGAGACATAGGGTTTTATCTGAGCTATGAGGGTAAGAAAGACTAACATGATACCTGTCCAAGTGAAGTTACTATTCCTATGGGGTAAACAGTTAGAAAACAGATAAACAGCCAAGATAAAAACTGTGCTGGCTCAGCACAGTTGGGAGGCTCACGTCTGTAATCCCAGCATTTTGGGAGGCTAAGGTGGGCAGATCACCTGAGGTCAGGAGTTCGAGACCAGCCTGGCCAACATGGTGAAACCCTGTCTCTACTGAAAATACAAAAATTAGCCAGGCGTGGTGGCAGATGCCTGTAATCCCAGCTATTCGGGAGGCTGAGGCAGGAGAATCGCTTGAACCTGGGAGGAGGAGGTTGCAGTGAGCTGAGATCACGCCATTGCACTCCAGCCTGGGCGACAAGAGCAAAATTCCATCTCAAAAGAAAAAAAAGCCAGGCACATGCTTGTAATCCCAGTACTTTGGGAGGCTGAGATCAGCAGATCACCTGAGGTCGGGAGTTTGAGACCAGCCTGACCAACATGGAGAAACCCCATCTCTACCAAAAATATAAAATTAGCCGGGAGTGATGGCACATGCCTGTAATCCCAGCTACTCGGGAGGGTGAGGCAGGAGAATCGCTTGAACCTGGGACAACAAGAGTGAAACTATCTCAAAAAACAAAATGAAACAAAACAAAACAAAAAACCAAAATGCTGCAAGTTATAGTAAGTGCTACAAAGGAAATGGACAAGAGACTGGATCAAAAAATAAGTATCCAATTTAAACAGGGTGGTCAGAGAAGGTCTCTCAGGAGGGGATCCCTAGGTTGAGAGTTACAAATGAAGAAGGAGCTGACCATACAGAATATGAGGGACTAAGCGGAAGACACTTGGGTCAGAGAGAACTAGTCTTCATGGGGCAACTTTTCTCTAAATTCAGTTCCCTTTAAGTCCTGCCATCAAGGTCAGCAAAACCACAAGAGCGGTATTACAGCTACCACTCTGGCAGGGGCAATACTGTAGTACTGAATGCCAGCGGGCAAATCACTTTTCTATTCAGCTGTACTTAGTTGGGCTCTAAATTGGACGTAAAGGCAGATTCCTGAGGAAAACAAAGTGTAGAAAAAAATTACAAAAATCACAGAGTAGGACAAATGAGACTTTAAGAACTCCTCTCATTAGCTGACACGGATCAACATCTATAGTTCAATAATTATGGTAGGTACAGTATAGACTATGCTAAAACAAAGTCTGCTGAGGTTTCCACTAAACATTAACCTCAATTCAGCCATCGCTTGGCCTGGAAGTTGTTCTTCCAATCAGTATAAAGTAGTTTTCATACATTTCCAATAGATGCCATAAAAAAAAGTATACGAAAATAGAACCAGTATTATCAATATTACACCACTCAATATTGTCGAGTGCTAAAGAGATCTTACAGTTCAAATGACTTCCTCTAATCTTGCTTTAAAACTGGGTGAAATTGTCAAAAGTCATAGAACTGAACACTTTTTAAGTTGTATGCATTTTACTGCATATTGATTTCATCTTTAAAAAGAAAAGAAAGAAAAACAAAAAATTCAACCAGGGAAAAAAATTTTCCTTTCTAGCTCTACATAAATACCAATATGCCAACCAGAAAACAGCTTTTCTGATGAAGATACAATCCACTAGCCTGAAGAAAGGACCAATGCTTTACTTTTTACCTTTTTCTCATCAGTAAGGTCAAGGGATTCAAGCTGTTTCCCCTGATCTGCTGCATACAGTTCCAGGAGATTATCAAAATTTGTAGTTAATACGAGGGCTCCACTTTCCATCAGGTGGAGAACTGACTGAAGTAACTGTTTTCCAGAATCTTCCATCTTTGACTCCAAGTCATCAAATACTTCATATAAACAGTCCTTGAAAAATGTGGATCGAACATTACTGGTACGCTGAGGAGGGATTTGAAAAAAGAAAATTAGTCCAAGGTGCTTTGGTAGGTCAGTTGTTTTAGTTACAGCAGTAACAAATTTTTGAAGAATATTTTGGATTCAAAACAGAGATAAAATATTATCTATCTCATAAGAACATAATAAGATGAGATGATACATGCCAAGTGCTTAGCACCATGCTTAGCACATAGCAAGTGCTACTATACTTATGCAAACAAGCGTAACCTTCCTAAAATAGGCATTTTTATAGAATGAAGAAAATAAACATGGCCAAGGGATTTACTGTCGGTACTAAAGGGAAGCTGGGGTAGAAAGCAGAGCAACAACTACCCTCTCATTAGGTGCCGGGTAAGAAGGCAACACTTTCTGTTCATCTTTCCTTATTTAGGAAAGCGCCACTGAAACACAGCCAGTTGTGGTTTGGCATCTCCTTTTCTTTTCTTTTTTTTTGAGACGGAGTCTCGTTCTGTCGCCCAGGATGGAGTGCAGTGGCATGATTTCGGCTCACTGCAACCTCTGCGCCCCCGGGTTCAAGCAATTCTCCTGCCTCAGCCTCCCAAGTAGCTGGGATTACAGGCGCCTGCCACTGCGCCTGGCTAATTTTTGTATTTTTAGTAGAGACGCGGTTTCACCATCTTGGCCAGGTTGGTCTTGAACTCCTGACCTCGTGATCCACCCACCTCAGCCTTCCAAAGGGCTGTGATTACAGGTGTGAGCCACCGCGCCCAGCCTCAGCATCTTCTTTTCTAATCCTAGGTGTTTGTACAGCTGTTTATGAATTTAGGAAAAACCACTTAAGTTCTACATGCCATAATTCAGCAGTTCATAGGTTTATTCTGAAGAATATCCAGTATACAAAAGGTTAACATAAACAATTTAATACTTTTTTTTAAATTAAAAGTTTGCATTTTGCAACTGTTAAAAACATCAAACACCAATCAATTCTAAACAGAATCTCCATGTCTTGTTTTGCAGATGTGAGATCTGGCTATGTTGCCCAGGCGGATCTTGAATTCCTGGGGTCTCAAGTGGTCCTCCTACCTCAGTCTCCCAAAGTGTTGGGATTATGGGTATGAGCCACTTTTCCAGACCTCCTATTTCTTAACATATAGTTTACTTAAATAAGTGCTTTTCAGATTCATTTTGAATATATGTAAATATCCCTGAGTACTAATGAGGAACTATAACACCAACTTCAGGTGGGAAGCTGGCTTTACAACTAAAAAGAAAAAGTGGCCCTTGGGACAGAGGGAATTCAAAATGGGAAAGTAACTATGTAATGTGATGTAATAAATATCTGATCTCTAACCTGTCTGTGAAATGCCATTTGCTAGGGTTTGAACTGGTCCCCTGAAGTTCATGTGTTAGAAACTTAACCCCAATGGAACTGTGTTGGGAGCCGAGGCCTAGTAAGACATGATTAGGTCACGAGGGCCGTGCCTCCATGAATTGATTAATGTCATTATTGCAGCAGTGGATTTTTTATCCTAGGTGTGTCAGTTATAAAAGTGTGTCTGGGCCGGGCGTGGTGGCTCATGCCTGTAATCCCAGTACTCTGGGAGGCCAAGGCAGGCGGATCACGAGGTCAAGAGATCGAGACCATCCTGGCCAACATGGTAAAACCCCGTCTCTACTAAAAATACAAAAATTAGCTGGCCGTGGTGGCGGGTGCCTTGTAGTCCCAGCTACTCGGGAGGCTGAGGCAGGAGAATCGCTTGAATCTGAGAGGCAGAGGTTGCGGTGAGCTGAGATCGCACTATTGCACTCCAGCCTGAGCAACAAGAGCAAAACTCTGTCTCAAAAAAGAAGAGTCAACTACTATTGAAGGCCAGATACTTCTTCAGATTTGTTATAAAAAATATGGCACTCTTTTCATGTCCACCCAAATCACAAATCCATTTGCCCTATGATCTAGCAGTCACATGTATCCTACAAATACAATTTCAAACAAATAAAATGACATGTAGGAGCTTATCACTACATCTTTTTTTTTTTTTTTTTTTACTTTTTATTTTTTTTTGAGGTGGATTCTCCCTCTGTTGCCCAGCCTGGAGTGCAATGGTGCAATTTCGGCTCACTGCAACCTCTGCCTCTCCGGTTCAAGTGATTCTCCTGCTTCTTCCTCCCAAGTAGCTCGGACTACAGGTGCGTGCCACCACGCCTGGCTAATTTTTTGTATTTTTAGTAGAGATGGGGTTTCACCGTGTTAGTCAGGATGGTCTTGATCTCCTGATCTCATGATCCACCTGCCTCGGCCTCCCAAAGTGCTGGCATTACAGGCGTGAGCCACCATGCCTGGCCGACTGCATCATTATTTGTAATAGCAGAAGACTGGAAACAAGCCAAGTATCCATATATAAGAGACTAGTATGGCCAAGTACCCATATACAGGAGAATGAGATGGAAAGATCCTCAAGCTACACTGCGAGGTAAAACGGCAGAATAGTATGTCTAGAATGCCATCTTTTGAGCTAGGGGATGGAGGTCGTAAGATAAGAATAAATATAGTCCTCCTTGCTTGTATTTCCAAAAAGAAACACTGGAAGGGTATACAGAAAGACTTGTAATAGTGACCCATAAAAGGTGGGTTTTGGGAGAAGAGAAAGATAAAGACCTGCATGGGAGTAAGATGTCTCAATATATGACACCTTTTTAATAGTGTTTTGACTTCTGCAATGTGTATAAACAATACCTATTCAAAAAAAAATATTAAATTTAAAGAATACAGTCACTTCCTTGGTTTTCTTAATAAGAACCCTGTGTTTTATAACTTTTGTACTCTGACTCACAGACATACATTATCAATACATTATATATAGAAATACACATATATATGTGTGTGTATGTGTGTGTGTGTGTGTATATATATATATATATTTTTTTTTTTTTTTTTTTTTTTGAGATGGAGTCTCCCTCTGTCGCCCAGGCTGGAGTGCAGTGGCGTGGTCTTGGCTCACTGCAACCTCCGCCTCCTGGGTTCAAGCAATTCCCTTGCCTCAGCTTCCCGAGTAGCTGGGACTACAGGTGCCTGCCACCATGCCTGGCTAACTTTTTGTGTTTTTAGTAGAGACAGGTTTTACCATGTTGGCTAGGCTGGTCTTGAACTTCTGACCTCGTGATCCACCCACCTCGGCCTCCCAAAGTGTTAGGATTACAGGCGTGAGCCACTGCGCCCGGCAAATACATACTATATTTTAACACCAGTTTTATTATTACGCACACAGATAAAAAGGCCTGGGTATACAATCACGTAATCATGGGTATGGAACATATTTTCTTGCTTCTGAGAAAAAGAATACAAAAGGTTAAAACCTGGGGGGAAAAATCCAAGTCACTCATTTTAGTTAAATATCTTTTAGTCCTATTTAAGTTATTAAATCCTACATATCAACATAGGAAGGAAATATGCTTTTGTAACTGCACTGATTTCCTCAGACGCAAAACAGAAGTTTGTCTCTTTTGAGACAAGGTCTCGCTCTGTCACCGAGCTGGAGTACAGTGGCAAGAACATGGCTCACTGCAGCCTCCACCTGCCTCAGTCTCCCAAGTGGCTAGGACTACAGGCGCACACCACCATGCCTACTACTTTTTATGTTGTACAGATGGGGTCTCACTATGTTTCCCAAGCTGTTCTCAAACTTCTGGTCTCAAGTGATCCTCTTGCCTCAGCCTCCTGTGTAGGTGGGGCCACAGGCGTGCACCACACTAGGCTAATTTTAAAATTTTTGTAGCGGTAGGGGGTCCTGCTTTGTTGCATAGCTGGAAAGTTTTTTTCTCTTAAAGCAGATGACCCTAGAACTAAACTTCCCACCAGTGGCCTTTATAAGCAAAGACAAAGGAATGAAAACATCAACAGGGAGGCTCAGTGGTCAAAAGGAAATGCCAAACTCCCACACAACTTCTAAGGACCTTTTCCCATTCATCTAAAACAGTGACCTTCATTTCCTTCTACCCTGAAACTTAGTAAAAACAAGAGACAAAAAATTGGCATGGTAGCTCAAGCCTGTAATCTCAGTTTTTGGGAAGCTGAAACAGAAAGATCACTTGAGCCCAGAAGTTCAACACTAGCCTGGACAACACAGGGAGACTCCATCTCTATTTAAAAAAAAGAAAGAAAAAGGAAAACCACACAAAAAACCCTGTTTTCTCCCAGAGGGTTGTTAACATTTCTAGTGCATCAACTATGTGCCAGACATTTTATATACATTATCTCACCTATTCTTCACAAAGCGACACAAGGAAGTAACATCCCGGTTTCACGGGTGCAAAAACAGATGTTGACAAGGGATCTGTGCAGGGTTCCAGTGCATGTAAGTGACAGAGTCTGATTATAAAACCCAAGCTCTTTGCAGTGAATCTGTAACGTCACTTTCCTGGTATACGTTAAACTGGCTCAGCAAATGGGCCTGTTAACCCTGCCATAGTACTGCTGAGTTGATACTGATAGATTTGATTTTTTTCTAATATGGACATTTCCAAACACACACAAAAGTTAGAAGAGTACATACAAAACAAAACAAAACTGCAATACTCCTATCTCACCTAAAAAATATTACTTCCTTAATATTAGTGTTCAAATTTCCCCTAAATATATCAATTTTATTATTAAGTTGTAATAGCTCTTTATATATTCTGGATACTAGGTTTTTTTTGTCAAATATGATCTACAAATATTTTCCTCCATTCTGTGGGTTCTCTTTTCATTTTTTTTCTTTTTTAGAGACGGAGGTATCACTGTGTTGCCCAGGCTGAGGTACAATGACATGATCATAGCTGACTGCAGCCTCGAACTCCTGGGATCAAATGATCCTCCTACCTTAGCCTCCCAAGTAGTTGGGATTACAGGAGCAAGCCACTGTGCCTGGCTCTCTTTTCACTTTCTTGATGACAACCATTACAGCACTTATGTTTCAAATTCTCATCATGTCCAATTTATCTACTTTTCTTTTTTTTTTTCTTTTTTTTTTTGAGACGGAGTCTCGCTCTGCCGCCCAGGCTGGAGTGCAATGGCCGGATCTCAGCTCACTGCAAGCTCCGCCTCCAGGGTTCACGCCATTCTCCTGCCTCAGCCTCCCGAGTAGCTGGGACTACAGGCGCCGCCACCTCGCCCGGCTAGTTTTTTGTATTTTTTTAGTAGAGACGGGGTTTCACCGTGTTAGCCAGGATGGTCTCGATCTCCTGACCTCGTGATCCGCCCGTCTCGGCCTCCCAAAGTGCTGGGATTACAGGCTTGAGCCACCGCGCCCGGCTATCTACTTTTCTTCTGTTGCTTGTGCTTTCAGTGTCTGATCTAAGAATCCTTTGCCATGCTGCCTTAATTACATGGCTTTGTAGTAAGCTTTGAAATAAAAAAAATTTGAGTCTCCCTACTTCGTTATTTTTCAAGACTGTCTTGGCTACTCTAGGTCCCTTATAATTCCATATGAAGTTTTAATTTTTTTTTTTTTTTTTTTAGAGACAGGGTCTTACTATGTTGCCCAGGCTAGAGTGCAGTGGCTATTCAAAGACACAGTCCCACTACTGATCAGCATAGTTTTGACCTCCTCCATTTCCAATCTGTGTTGGTTCACCCCTCCTTAGGCAACCCAGTGGTCCCCTGCTCCTGAAAGCCCAGAACTCCTGGGCTCAAGCCCTCCAGCAGTCCTCCTGCCTCAGCCTCCCAAGTAGCTGGGACTACAGGTGCATGCTATGGTGCCTGGCTCCATATGAATTTTAAATCAGTTTGTCAATTTCTACCAAATCAGCAGCTGGGATCCTAATAGGGATTGTGCTTAATCTGTAGACTAATTTGCAGAGTATTCTATCTTAATAATATTAAGTCTTCTGATTTATGAACATGGCATGTCTTTCCATTTATTTAGATCTTCTTTCATTTCTTTCAATGTTTCATAGTTTTCAAAGTGTAAGTTCTGCACTTATTTATTTATTGAGATGGAGTTTCACTCTTGTTGCCCAGGCTGGAGTACAGGGGTGAGATCTCAGCTCACTGCAACCTCCGCCTCCGAGGTTCAAGTGATTCTCCTGCCTCGGCCTCCCGAGTAGCTGGGATTATAGGCGCCCGCCACCATGCTCAGCTAATTTTTGTATTTTTAGTACAGATGGGGTTTCACCATGTTGGCCAGGCTGGTCTCAAACTCCTGACTTCAGGTGATCTACCCGCCTCGGCCCCCCAAAGTCTGGGACTACAGGCCTGAGCCACCGCACCCGGACTTCTGCACTTCTTCTGTTAAATTTATTCCTAGTTATTTTATTGTTTCTGATGTTAAGTGGAAGAATTTTTAATATTTCATTTCAGTATTGTTCACTGCAAGTGTATAACAATATTTTTTTTAATATATTGATCCTGGATTCTCCAACCTTGCTGAACTCGTTAGTTCTAATAGAGGATAACCTAGGATTCTCTATAGACAAGACCATGTCGTCTGCAAACAGAGGCAGTTTACTTCTTCCTTTCCGATTTGGATTCCTTTGATTTATTTTTCTTGTTTAACTGCCCGGTCTAGAACATCCAGCACTACGTTGGACAGGAGTGGAGTGGGAAAACAGCCTCGTCTTGTTGCTGATCTTAGTGGAAAAAATCCAGTCTTTCACCATTAAGTATGCTGTCTGTGAGTTTTTCACATATGGTCTTTACCACGTTGAGGTAGTTTCCTTCTATTGTTTCCTTCATTTGTAGAGTGTTGTTTTTTTTAATCATGAAAGAGTGTTACATTTTGCTAACATGTTTTTTCTGCACCTACTGAGAAAACCATGTGGTTCTGTCTTTTATTCTATTGACATGATATATTATATTGATGTGCAGTTTTTTTTGTTTTTTTTTTTGAGACGGAGTCTTGCTCTGTCGTCCAGGCTGGAGTGCAGTGGTGTGATCTTGGCTCACTGCAGCTCCTGCCTCCTGGGTTCCAGCAATTCTCCTGCTTCAGCCCCCTGGTTAGCTGGGATTACAGTCATGTACCACCATGCCCAGCTAATTTTTATATTTTTAGTAGAGACAGGGTTTTGCCATGTTGGTCAGGCTGCTCCTGAACTCCTAATCTCAAGTGATCCGCCCACCTCGGCCTCCCAAAGTGCTAGGATTACAGGTGTAAGCCACCGCACCTGGCCTGATATGCAGATGTTAAACCAACCTTTCATTCCCCAGAAGACTCTGACTTCCTCATGGGTACTGCATTCAGTCTGGTTGTATTTTGTTTTTTGTTGAGGATTTTTGTGTCCATGTTCCTAAGAGATCCTGGCTGGTATGTAGTTTTCTTTCTTTTTTTTTTTTTAAGAGGCAGACAGGGTCTTGCTCTGTCACCAAGACTGGAGTGCAGTAGCACGATTATAGCTCAGTGGAGTCTTGAACTCCAGGGCTCAAGTGATGCTTATGCCTCATCCTTCCAAAGTGTTGGGCTTACAGGCGTGAACCACTGCATTTAGTCATTTTCATTTCTTCTGATGTCTTTTATTTGGTTTTGTTATCAGGATAATACTGGCCTCATACAATGAGTTGGAAGTACTCCCTCCTACTCTATTTTTTAGAGTAGTTTGGAAAGAATTTCCTCTAGCCTTGTCAAGCAATAATCTACTTTCTGTTCTATGGATTTACCTGTTCTGGACCTTTTATACGAATGGAATCATACAATATTATGTCCTTTTGTGTCTGGCTTCTTTTACTTAATGTTTTCAAGGTTCATCCATGTTGTTGTATGGACCAGTACTTCATTCCTTTTTATGGCCAATGAACATTGCATGGACGGACGTTTTGTTTATCCATTCATGAGCTAGACATCTGAGTTGTTTCCACTATTGTGGCTGCTATGAATAATGTTGCTATGAACATGACTGTACAGTTGTTGCATGAATATGCTTTCCACTCGCTTGGGTATACACTTATGAGTGCAACTGCTGGGTCACAGAATCACTGTTTAACTTTTTGAGGAACTGTCAATCTGTTTTCCAAAGCAACTACGTCACGTTACTTTCCCACAAGGGTTCCAATTTCTCCACATCTTTAATAACACTCATTAATGTCTTCTTGATTCTAGTCATCCCAGCGGGTGTGAAATGGCACCTTGTTGTGGTTTTGATTTGTATTTTCCTAATGACTAATGATGCTGAACATCTTTTCGTGTACACTTATTGGCCATTTGTGTATCTTCTTTGGAGAAATGTCTATTCAACTACATTGCTATTTTAAAATTGAATTATTAGCCTTTATTAAGTTACAATAGTTTTTTATAGATTCTGGATATTATACCCCTAACAGATATGTGATTTCCTAACATTTTCTCATTCTGGGAGTTGTCTTTTCACTTTTTTTTTCTTTTAGTAGAGACAGGGTCTCACTATGTTGTCCAGGCTGGTCTTGAACTCATGGCCTCAAGCAGTTCTCCTGCCTTGGCCTCCTAAAGTTCTGGGGATTATAGGCATGAGCCACCATCCCCACTTTCTTGCCACTTTCTTGACAGTGTCCTTTCAGCCTAACAGTTTTTAAACTTTGGAGAAGTCCAGTTCATCTATATATTTTTTTTACTTTGGTTTTTTGTGTTTTTGGTGTCATGTCTAAAAAACCACTGCCAGATTCAGTCATGAAATTTTAAATCTGTATTTTCTTCTAAGAGTTTTACAGTTTTAGATATCATATTTAGGTCTTTGATCCATTTTTAATTTTTGTAAACGGTATGAGGTGGAGATTCCATGAACGCTTTAAAACCCCATTAATTCCTTTTTTTTTTTTTTTTTTGAGATGGAGTTTTCCTCTATCGCCCAGGCTGGAGAGCAGTAGTGTGATCTCAAATCAGTGCAACCTCCACCTCCTGGGTTCAAGCCATTCTCCTGCCTCAGCCTCCTGAGCAGCTGGGATTACAGGTGCCTGCCACCACACCATGCCTGGCCCTAGAAGCCTGATTTTTAAGAAATTTTTAAAACAGCCTGGGCGCAGTGGCTCATGCCTATAATCCCAGCACTTTGTGAGGCTGAGGCAGGCAGATCACTTGAGGTCAGGGGTTCGAGACCAGCCTGACCAACATGGCAAAACCCTGTCTATACTAAAAATACAAAAATTAGCTGGGCATGGTGGCACATGTCTGTAATCCCAGCTACTCAGGAGGCTGAGACAGGAGAATCGCTTGAACCCAGAAGGCAGATGCTGCAGTGAGCCGAGATCGAACCACTGAACTTCAGCCTGGGTGACAGAGGTAGACTCTGTAAAAAAAAAAAAAAAAAAAAAAAAAAAAAATTCAGACAAAGCAAGACAGAGAGTCCTTTTATCCAACTCAGTTTGGTAAAATAAGGTGCAATTCCTTATAAATATTTTGAGTTATTACCTCTAAAAAGAACATTAAAAACTGGTTTTGTTTCATCTATAAAATGACAAAATTATCTCCCATCTTTGTGGGATTCCATACAAGGCATGGATGCCACAGAACACAGCTTTTATAGTAGTGATGCAGAAAAAAATAAATTCAAAACACAGCGGTCATTTGCACATATAAAGTCCTCAACATCATTTCTCTCTCAGAGACACACAGTGAAATGGGGTTAAGATAATTACCCTGAATAGGGTCCATAGACACTGTGCAGAAGAGCCCAATGTTATGGAAACTTACAAGCTGTAAATGAATATCCCTGCTACACTTGGCATGCTAGTTGTAACAGCCAAATCATCTTGTTATGATAGTCAAATTTTAGGAAATTCCAAATACTGTGGCACATATGAAGGTACTCACAGGAGAGAGCTTCTGGATAAGGTCGTGGGCAACATGGACAAGGTTCTTGTCTTCATGGAGACATTTCTGAAACTTTTTGCTCTCCTCATCTTCTAAAAGATCAAAATCAATGGCAGCATCCAGTAAGGCCTGAATTAACCCCTTCCAGGATTTGAGGGCTGGAACCTGAGGCGCAACTGCAGCACTAATGCCTGTTCCAATCACTAGCACAAGTTCTCGAGGCTTCTTAGTTTTTAAGCTTGGAAGCAGCTTCCTATAAAAGCAAAACAAATGAGAGGACTGGAATATCCCATAGATATGAGGCACACAGAAAGACTGTCTGACTAAGGTTATAGTTTTTAGCTAACTTTTATAGTTGCAAAGAAGATCAATAGCGGTTTTTGACACTTTTCCAAAGCAGTTTAAAGAAAACAACCAGAATATTATGTCAGTGCTTGCTGAAAAACCAGTCATAAACCTATTTCAGGAATCCCAAAACCAATCTTAAAATCAGTTTTCTCCTTCTTAGTCCTCTCAACCTAAGAAATTCCACTAATATTAGGAAAAGATCCAAACAGATTACAGCTCAGCTGAGTTCTGCCAACCAAATTATATTTTAAACCAATATTAAATTTCAAAAGAAGACGTTTGATTTGTACTCTAGAAAAAGAGAAAAGAACCCCAGGACAAATTAAGTTCCTATTATTTAGAAATGTAAAACACAAGGGGAAAGAAAGGCAATAAAAAATTTAACTCCGAATTTTGTAAACATTAACCTCAGGCAAAAAAAAAAAAAAAGAAAAAGAAAGTGGCCAATAGAATTCTAAAAACACAGGAGCCCTACATATCTAAATAAAGACATTAACTATTCAAGGGACATGAGAAAAAGTGAAAAACATTCCTTTCTTACCATGATAAGCAGAGATAGACTTCTGTGTTCTGAGGCCCACATGTGAGATAGCATGGGTGCTAGTTTTTGTTTTTGTTCCCCTCTTTCATTCTGGAGACTATCCCCGCTTGAAATATGTTCCTTCACTTTAATTTTTGCTGATGGCATGTTCCCCTCCCCCGAAAACGGATTCTCCCCAACCTTTTTGTCTAAATAATAAAATGGAGAGGATCAGCATTTTGGCATAACCCAAGAAAGGAATAGCACTTTCAAGCCTTGGGAAGCCTAGTTTTGGGGACACAGCCTCTAAAATTGCTTTCCCTATCCTGAGCTTCTGCATTTAGTCATTCAACAAATATGAAAAACTGAGGCTGGGTGCAGTGGCTCACGCCTGTAATCCCAGCATTTTGGGGGGCCGAGGTGGGTGGATTACTTGAGGTCAGGAGTTCAAGACCAGCCTGGCCAACATGGTGAAACTCCGTGTCTACTAAAAATACAAAAATTAGCTGGGTCTGGTGGTGCACACCTGTAGTCCCAGCTACTCGGGAGGCTGAGGCAGGAAAGAAAAACCTGTATGTACCAGACAGTACAGGAGTCACTAGTGATGTATCCAGGAACAAAATGGATTCCCTGATCTTGAAAGGTTAGTCTACTAGAAAAGACATTAATAATAGATGTTAGAAGCAAATGATAAAAAGTTCAGAGCAATCAAGATAGTGAAGCATACACAAATCCACATACACAAATATACATGCACATAGAAAATTTCTAGGATTCACAAGATCTATCAATAGTGGTTAAATTGAGGATGGGAAGAAAAAGGACTTTTTACTTTTCATTTTATACTGTTGTACTGTATTTTTTTAAATATATAACATATAGATTCAAACTATAATTCTTCCTAATCAAGATTTTCAATTCGGCTAAGTGTAGTGGTTCACACCTTTAATCTCAGCACTTTAGGAGGCTGAGCTTCAGTCCAGGAGTTCGAGATCAGCCTAGGCAACTTAGTGGGACCCCATCTCTACCAAAAAAAAAAAAAAAAAAGAAAAGAAAAAGAAAATTAGGCACGTCTGTAGTCCCCATTAAGCGGGAGGCTAAGTTCACGGGGGGATCACTTGAGCTCAGGAGGTGGAGGTTATAGTGGGCTGTGTTTGTGCCACTGCACTCCAGCCTGGGTGACAGAACAAGACCCTGTCTCAAAAAAAAAAAAAAAAAAAAAGACTTCCAGTTAAAAACAAAACATTTAACAATTGTGTTTTATTACCAGTTCTTTGTAAACCACTAAATAACAGCTACTTTTTTTTTTTTTTTTAGCAGCAGGTATACATACCTAAAAAGTAGGCTAGGTAAAGATGACAGCAGACAAGAGAGGTCAAAGGGCAACAGAATTTTACAAGTTGTAATGCAAAGGCTGATTCCCTTGGTAGAATTTTGGGAATGTTCACATACATCTGAAGGTAGAGGGACTGGCGGGGCTAAAACAGGAGAATCGGTTACAAGCCTTTAAGAGTTGTGACTTGAAGCAGACTAGGGGTTTCCCTCCTGCAGAGGTTGACCAGAGGACTATATCTGAGAACACTGCACGCAGCTGAAGGTGGGGATTAAGTAAAAGTCTGTGTATACAACATCAGATTTCCCCCAACTCTCTTTCCCCAGAGACAGCTTTTCAGACGCTAGGAATCAACCCTGTGCCTGCACCCCTATCCCCCATCCAGGGAGGAAATGAGGAGGGTTCCTCTTTCAGGAAAATGGCCAGTATGAGATGAAAAGGCTGCAGATTCTGACAGGTGGGAATTCCTTAACTCTACGTAGAGTCTGGGACCAAGCTCCTTACGTACACGCACATTCTCCAATTGGCTTTTTTGTTTTTCTTTTTTGAGATGGAATCTCACGATCTCGGCTCACTGCAACCTCCGCCTCCGGGGTTCAAGTGATTCTTTTGCCTCAGCAACCTGAGTAGCTGGGATTACAGACACGCACCACCATGCCCAGCTAATTTTTGTATTTTTAGCAGAGACGGGGTTTCACCAGGTTAGCCAGGATGGTCTCAAACTCCTGACCTCAAGTGATCTGCCCGCCTTGGCCTTCCGAAGTGGTGGGATTACAGGCGTGAGCCACCACGCCCGGCCTCTTCCATTGGCTTTTTAGTGTTTTCTCTTAAAAATGGGCAGACAAACAAGGGTCACCTCACATTTGAGGAAAGCCCCCGACACAACAGTTATACCCAACAAACTAGCAGGTAGAGAGAAATTTGAAGGACACAAGACATAGTATGGGAAGGAGAAAAAAAATTTTAAAAGGAAACAATGACATCCTCACATAAATTTTTAAAAAATTGTCCAGGTGGGGTGGCTCCTGCCTGTCATCCCAGCACTTTGGGAGGCTGAGGCAGGTGGATCACTTAAGGTCAGGTGTTCAAGATCAGCCTGGCCAACATGGTGAAACCCTGTCTTTATTAAAAAAATAAATAAAATAAAAATTAGTTGGGTGTGGTAGTGCACATTTGTAATCCCAGCTACTCAGGAGGCTGAGGCAGGAGAATTGCTTGAACCTGGGAGGCAGAAGGTGCAGTGAGCTGAGACTGCACCATTGCACTCCAGCCTGGGCAACAGAGTGAGACTCCATCTCAAAAAAAAAAAATGCATCTGTGAAACATAAACAGAGTGCTATGAAAAATGAACAAACAGAAAGACCACAAATTAAAAATATAGCAACAGAAATGTTTAAATCCACAAGATAAAACGGAGAACCTCCGAGAAAGCAAAATTTTAAAACACGAAATGGGGGGAAAAAAATCAAGAAACATGTAAGAAAATTAGAGACTTAATACAAGAAGTCCAATATCTGAATAACAAGAGTTTAAAAAAAATACGGAATAGATAAAACATTGTAACGGAAAGTATCAAAAAAGTAATACAAGTCAACTTCTCCAAAGTGAAGGTACTAGTTGCCAGCTTTAAAGAGCTGCCCCGTGTCCAGATTCATATGAGAAGACACATCACCGTGAAATTTCAGGTTACTGAGAATAAAATAATGATCCTTATAAGCTTCTAATGAACAACAACAACAACAAAAAACAAAACAGGGAAAGAGGTCATATAATACAAAGGATTAGGAATCAGAACAGAGTGGCTATTTTGGCAGGAATACTTAGATGTTAGCAGAGAATGCATGAGAGATACCAAAGATTTTATACTCAGTCAAACCATCCAATGAATGTAAGTGTATGATAAAGACATTTTCAAATACGTCCAAAAAGTTTTCTCCTATGGGTCCTTACTTAGGAGGCTATGCAGGGATACGCTTCAGGAAAATGAAAGAGTGCACCAAAAAAGAAGACATGAGATTCAGCAAACAGAGAATCAATACAGAAGAGATGTAAAGGAAATTATCAGGACGATGGGAAAGGGAAACAGCAAGTATCAGCAATGCAACAGAGGCCTGGAAAACAAGTGTCCAGAGTGGCCTAGCGTCCAGAGGGAAGAATCCATGACACGAACTAGCAAGTTATCGGTGTGTTTCAGTATAGCTAGGAGATTTATTCTTCTGTCAGAGCATGTGAGAATACACCGAAAGCAAACAAACAAAAAAGACAGTCTTTAACGACATTAGCGAAAAAAATGGGCAAGAAAGGAAATGCAATCGTCACGCATTAGGCTCAGCTACGAATACTATTTATACAGTCATAATAAATGTAAATATTAAAAGTGGATTGAACCAAACGCTGTGATATAAACATACAAGAACATGGGGAGAGTGTGTGGAGTGGCAATACAGGGGGAGGAGTCATGAGGGCAAAGCAGTCCTTATATTCCATACTCGGAAATCAATAAAACTGAAAAACTAAAAAGCAGCAATATATATAGTATTTTAAAACATGGATGTCAACATTAGAAGAAACAGATAAAGTAGAAAGTAATTATCTCTGAAGAAGGGTGGACTCTGAAATACTGATTTTAAAAACTATGTACCTGTATTGCCTTGATAAAAAATAAAAATTAAATCCAAAATAAAAATAATTTAATTTTTAGTATAAAGGTCAATACTGATTAGTGAAAACAACTGGCATAAAAGGTATAAGTTGGCTACTTTTCTTTCTCTCCCACTAATGGTAATTTACTCTGCTCTCTGATTCCCTTTCTTGTTTACCTGGGCTTTTTGGTGGGGGGTGCGCCATCACTGAAGAATCCAAAAATCTCGTCTATATCAGAGGCCTGGCTCCCTGTAGAAGCCATCCAGTTTCTAAAATAGATTAAACACCATGGACCACAATTAGATCTGTAAAATATACCATTCAAAATAGCACATACATTAAACAGTTTTAAAAAGCTGTATACCCTTAAAGGTGCTTTGGAGGTACCCCCTACTTAACAGAAATTTGTTAATTAATGAACATTCCAAACAAGGAACTAAATTAAATTAGTCTAAAAGACTATTTGGTGTTCCATACTACCATCTTGCTTCTGTTTCTGAAGGCCTGCCCCCAAGTTCGCACCAAAAACAGTGTCAACTCATGTCAATTACTGGCCCTCACTTTGTAGAACTTTAAGAAAAACCAGTTATTCTCCCACAAGTTGGGTTTGTGGAAGACTCGGGATAAAAACCACCCATAGATAAGTGTATTAATAGCCCCCAATTATCCATTTACTCTCAGCTGAAGAAATTACTGAGTCAAGAATAGGACAATCAATACTAATTTGCTGAATGACATTCTCTGTTGTCGGACAATGGTGACCTCGTAGCCAGTGGGACATGTCTCTCTAACTGAACATGAAATGGACTTTAAATCAAGCCACTGTGATAACTGGTAAAGGTACTATCAAGCAGATGTATGAAAAATGGCCAATTATGTTCGGGTGCTGGAATAACTGGCAAAAGTAAGTAATCACCACGGATTAGAATGAATAGTATAAAGTTCTAACTGCTCAAACTTTAGCAAACTAGTTAAATCTAAAGGCTGTGAATTTAAAAATAGCAGATTTTAAATACACACACAATATAGAAGACAATACACACTACCACCGTTTGGGGTGTTTTAGTACATGCCACTGCCAACATATAGAACTGAATTACTAATAATTACCGGAAGTTTACGGTTTTATTGGAAAGTCCTTTCCTTTTCTTTTTTTGAGACTGCATCTTGCCCTGTTGTCCAGGCTCCAGTACAGTGGTGCCATCTTGGCTTACTGCAGTCTCGGCTTCCTGGGCTCAAGCCATCATCAACCTACCTCAGCCTCTCCAGTACCTGGGACTACAGGCACGTGCTACCACATCTGGTGAAATTTTGTATTGTTTGTAGAGAAGGAGTTTTGCCATGTTGCCCAGCTGGTCTCTAACTCCGGAGTTCAAGTAATCTTCCAGCCTTGGCCTCCCAAAATGTTGGGGTTACAGGCATGAGCCACGGCACTCGGCCCAATAAAGCCTTTTTCTTTATTAAAACATTAAGTTTCTCAATTAATTTTTTGTGGTAAACAGAAGGCTCACTTCCTCACCCCATAGTCCATCACACATAGTGGAATTCTTCTTTAATATCATAATCATAAGGAAAATAGAAACAATAAAATCACAGTAGTGAGTTAGGAAGTAGATCATGTTTCTAGTCAAATCTTTTGATTCTGTTGATGAGAAAGCTGGAGCTCAGGAGAAGAGAGATGAGTCACTCATCTCAGTAAATCCTGTCTTAACTCAACCATGTGGGGTTTTCTTTTCTTTTTTTTTGAGATGGAGTTTCGCTCTTGTTGCCCAGTCTGGAGTGCAGTGGCTCAATCTCGGCTCACTGCAACCTCTGCCTCCCGGCAGTTGCTCCCTTCAAGCGATTCTCCTGCCTCAGCCTCCCAAGTAGCTGGGATTACAGGCATGTGCTAATTTAGTATTTTTTGTAGAGACAGGGTTTCTCCATCTTGATCAGGCTGGTCTCGAACTCCTGACCTCGGGGGATGTGCCCGCCTCAGCCTCCCAAAGTGCTGGGATTACAGGCGTGAGCCACCATGCCCAGCTGGGATGTTTGTTAAAAGTATGTATGTTCTTGAAAATAAAGTTAATTAATTAAAAAAAAAAGTTTGTTTCTAGGCTCTACTCCAAAATTATAGAATGAGATTCTCCAGAATCTTCAGAATCTTCCTTCAAATAGGAAACACCTAAATAAGAAGCAAACTTAATTTTTCTACAATGCAACAATTTTGTTTAATATAGGATGCACATGAGGTATAACATTAAGCCATCTTTCCTTAAGTGTAATAACTTATTACAGTCTAACGACTTCCCAGTTTGCTTATACCAATAGCCAGGTTTTAACTGTCCTTAAAATATTTTTTTGAAGTTTTAATTCATGTGAATCACTTCCGATTCTAAAAGTCAATGCTCTAGAATGGTGAACTAGGGATAGAATGTGTTTACTTCTTCCACACACATGACAACCCATCCGTTTGGGGATATACATATATATACATATAATACATATATATTATACATATATATATTTAAGTACACAAGGAAAAAACTTAGGTGCTTAAGTTCTTTTCTTAACTATGGTTCTACAAACCCATCATCTAAACAGATTACATCCAAGTAAAAACACTATATGGAGAGAGATGGAAGTAAAATGTAGGGGGAATAATGCTTATTAAGTTTTGAAGATGGATATCTTCAGAATTTAATGCTCAATTCAGTTACTAAACCAGTTTACAAGCTCTTAACTACATGCCATGGACTATTTATAAACATTAACTCACTAATCTGCATAACACTATGAGGCACTATTGTTACCTTATTTTACAGACGACAAAACTGAGACACAGAAAGATCGGGTACGTGGTAGTACCAGTATTCAAACCATGGCAAGTCTGCCTCCCAAGTCCAAGTTTTTTTTTTTTTTTTTTTTTTTTTGAGACGGAGTCTCGCTCTGTCGCCCGGGCTGGAGTGCAGTGGCCGGATCTCAGCTCACTGCAAGCTCCGCCTCCCGGGTTTACGCCATTCTCCTGCCTCAACCTCCCAAGTAGCTGGGACTACAGGCGCCCGCCACCTCGCCTGGCTAGTTTTTTGTATTTTTTAGTAGAGACGGGGTTTCACCGTGTTAGCCAGGATGGTCTCATTCTCCTGACCTCGTGATCCGCCTGTCTCGGCCTCCCAAAGTGCTGGGATTACAGGCTTGAGCCACCGCGCCAGGTCCCAAGTCCAAGTTCTTAACTACACCATTGCTAAACAGGAAATGCTCATTGGAACATTTCAGATTTCAGATTTTTTGGATTAGGGATGCTCAACCGTTAAGTATAATGCAAATACTCCCCAAAAAACCCAGAAATCCAAAACACTTCTTTCTGGTCACAAGCATTTCAGATAAGGAATAATTAACCTGTATTAACTTTTCAGCCTTAAAAAAAAAAAAAAAAAACTTAAAGTCCAAAACTATCAACAAAGGAAGTGCCTGCATTCTAGAAAGTAGATTTACCTGAAACAATCCCAAGTAATCCTTAATAGTTGCTTGTTAACTAGGCACTCCATTGATGCAATCCTGGCAGTCAACTACATTCGGAAGCTGGGAAAACTACTCTCTCCAGTAACAAGCACTATTTGTTATACACTTCTCACCACCACTTATCCACCAGAGCCTAGATCTGTCCTACCATTTTCTCCTGGAAATTACGTAAGATCGTTTTTGCTGGATTCTAGTTCTGCCAGATGGTCAATTCATGACATCTAGACCTGAATACTAAGCTTTCTGACTTATTTCTTTACACAGTCAACTTTTCTGAAGGTCCATTCCATCTATTATTACTTTAAAAAATGAAATATAGCCAATCGCTTCCGACCGAGAATGTTTAGGGTCTTCTTACTTAGGTACTGAATGAGCCGTAGCTCAGTATGCCTACATTATATCCAATCATATACTCATCCTGTTTTCTAACAGAGAAACATCTTTTCTTTAGCCTAAAGCATGCCTCACATGATACAATCCCACATGTATACCCCAGCGGCATATAAGCATAAACCATATTTTATTCCTTCTAGAGTAGTGTTTCCAGGAAAAAAAGTCAATTTTAGCATGTACCCTAAACAATATGCAGTTCTTGCTAAAGAGTTTCAAAGCTAACTTCCCAATATGCATCAGCTAGTTCACACTTTAATTTTTTTTATGTGATCACGGTTTGAGTTTTCATTTTTGTGGGACTTGCTATGTAGAGCAAAAGTGGAAAATGTTTTTCTGTCACAAGAAAACAAAAGTCAATTACCTGTGGCAGTGTCTTCATTACCTCAATCACTGCTAAGCCACTGAGAAATCCTTCGAAGCCAATAGAGTACAGCAAAATAAAAGTCAGATACTTGGTAAACGCTGAGAAAAGTAACAGCAACCTCATTAATGGAAATGTTAAGGCTGAAGTCTTCATATGAGACAGAACACTTGTACTCTCAAACCTGTCAGCTTGGCAGGAAATATAATGCTTCTATCTCTGGTGGATGAAAAAGGGAAACAGGCTAGTGTTCTAGAAAAAATCCAGAAGAAACATAGTAAAGGGACGAGAGAAAAGGAACTGGTTATCCAAATGAAATTCAGTTTGCACACAGCAGAGGACCTGTGGACTCGAACACATCAAAGAATCCCAGCAGCTCTCGTTTTCATGGCATCTTGGTGCTAAAAAGATAGCAAGCTCTGGGATTCCCTTCACTTGAGAATCAGAGTGAGGTCTCCCAGCCCGCCTTCCTTGTTCTGAGCTATGTTTCTCCTGTATGTCCAGTGCATAGTCCTCAACTCAAACAAGTGACATGCCAGAAGGAGCTCAGAGTAATACACTTGGGTATATTAGCAGATGAAATAAATCAAATGGAGAGAGAAATTCTAATGTTTTAAAAAGTATTTTTGCGAGTGTACCTGTCTGATTCTTACTTTGGAAGCTTCCTCTCAGGTGTGTACTCTATACCCTGTGAGGTGTGGGGTGTCAGACTGCCCCTAGTGGGGGATGTCTCCCAGTTAGGCTACTCAGGGGTCAGGGACCCACTTGAGCAGGCAGTCTGTCCGTTAAGCTGATAAGCAACTTCAGCAAAGTCTCAGGATACAAAATTAATGTGCAAAAATCACAAGCATTCTTACACACCAGTAACAGACAAACAGAGAGCCAAATCAGGAATGAACTTCCATTCACAATTGCTTCAAAGAGAATAAAATACCTAGGAATCCAACTTACAAGGGATGTAAAGGACCTCTTCAAGGAGAACTACAAACCACTGCTCAGTGAAATAAAAGAGGACGCAAACAAATGGAAGAACATACCATGCTCATGGATAGGAAGAATCAATATCGTGAAAATGGCCATACTGCCCAAGGTTATTTATAGATTCAATGCCATCCCCATGAAGCTACCAATGAGTTTCTTCACAGAATTGGAAAAAACGGCTTTAAAGTTCATATGGAACCAAAAAAGAGCCCGCATTGCCAAGACAATCCTAAGTCAAAAGAACAAAGCTGGAGGCATCACGCTACCTGACTTCAAACTATACTACAAGGCTACAGTAACCAAAACAGCATGGTACTGGTACCAAAACAGAGATATAGACCAATGGAACAGAACAGAGTCCTCGGAAATAATACCACACATCTATAGCCATCTGATCTTTGACAAACCTGAGAGAAACAAGAAATGGGGAAAGGATTCCCTATTTAATAAATGGTGCTGGGAAAATTGGCTAGCCATAAGTAGAAAGCTGAAACTGGATCCTTTCCTTACTCCTTATACGAAAATTAATTCAAGATGGATTAGAGACTTAAATGTTAGACCTAATACCATAAAAACCCTAGAAGAAAACCTAGGTAGTACCATGCAGGACATAGGCATGGGCAAGGACTTCATGTCTAAAACACCAAAAGCAACGGCAGCAAAAGCCAAAATTGACAAATGGGATCTAATTAAACTAAAGAGCTTCTGCACAGCAAAAGAAACTACCATCAGAGTGAACAGGCAACCTACAGAATGGGAGAACATTTTTGCAATCTACTCATCTGACAAAGGGCTAATATCCAGAACCTACAAAGAACTCAAACAAATTTACAAGAAAAAAACAACCCCATCAAAAAGTGGGCAAAGGATATGAACAGACATTTCTCAAAAGAAGACATTCATACAGCCACAGACACATGAAAAAATGCTCATCATCACTCGCCATCAGAGAAATGCAAATCAAAACCACAATGAGATACCATCTCACACCAGTTAGAATGGCAATCATTAAAAAGTCAGGAAACAACAGGTGTTGGAGAGGATGGGGAGAAATAGGAACACTTTTACACTGTTGGTGGGATTGTAAACTAGTTCAACCAATTATGGAAAACAGTATGGCAATTCCTCAAGTATCTAGAACTAGACGTACCATATGACCCAGCCATCCCACTACTGGGTATATACCCAAAGGATTATAAATCATGCTGCTATAAAGACACATGCACACATATGTTTATTGCGGCACTATTCACAATAGCAAAGACTTGGAATCAACCCAAATGTCCATCTGTGACAGACTGGATTAAGAAAATGTGGCACATATACACCATGGAATATTATGCAGCCATAAAAAAGGATGAGTTTGCGTCCTTTGTAGGGACATGGATGCAGCTGGAAACCATCATTCTTAGCAAACTATCACAAGAACAGAAAACCAAACACCGCATGTTCTCACTCATAGGTGGGAACTGAACAATGAGATCACTTGGACTCGGGAAGGGGAACATCACACACCGGGGCCTATCATGGGGAGGGGGAAGGGGGAGGGATTGCATTGGGAGTTGTACCTGATATAAATGACGAATTGATGGGTGCTGACGAGTTGATGGGTGCAGCACACCAACATGGCACAAGTATACATATGTAACAAACCTGCATGTTATGCACATGTACCCTAGAACTTAAAGTATAAAAAAAAGAAAAAAAGAAATACTCAGAAATGTTAATAAGTTATTATTGTCTTTAGCCACTAGGATTTTTGTTGTTGTTCTTTTCACATAATAAAATTACCACTTAGACAAAATAAAAAATAAAAAAATTAAAAAATAAAAAAAAATAAGAAGTATTTTTGCCTGGAAATAAAAGATATACAATTACCAGCTTGAGAAAGTGGTACGTTTCTTGCTGAAAAAAGGATCAGAAAGCTTCCTCCACTGCTTTTTAAAAAATAAAAGTGACTGGAATAAAGAATGGTTTATTTCTCTAGCATAAACATAGCAAAGGGTTAACTTCATTTCTTAAGGGAAAAGCGTCATCCTCTGACTTGAGAAGAAACCAAACCTTTCTAATTGTGGCTTTTGGACTAATTCCAACACATCCGGGTTTTTATCAACTATCAGATTTGGGAGGAAGGGAAAGATACCTGGTGTAAAGTACTACTAAAGAGTTCTCAACAACAAGCTTGTCAGTAGTGAACAAATTAAATAAAACCCTAAAGACTCTGCTTGGGTAGTTGATGAATTCAGTTCCACATGTAGACTGCAGCCTTTCCCGTCAGTGGATAAAGCAAACTCACTGTTTCCTCCATCTCAGCACACAGAGAGACAGGAATCATGTCTAGCTGTGCCAAGATCTGCTTCCTCCGTGGATCCCAGACTTGAAATACTTCCACTATCTATTGTGAACTTGATTGGCTCTTACTTTTATCCCTTAGCATGGCTGAGACCTTCTACCTTCTGTAGAAGGTAGATACAGATAAGATCTGTATCACACTCATTTCCTGAACATGTGCCTTAACAGAGTCACTGAGGAAATGCCAGACTGATGCCACTTATTCTTGCCATTTTACCAGCAAACAATGACCCTCTATCTGAACAATGTAAGGAGAAAGACCTCACCAGAGGTAAGGTTTCTGAAAGACCTCAAGGATTGAGAAGAATAACCCTAAGGCACGGTGGCTCACGCCTGTAATCCCAGCACTTTTGGAGGCTGAGGTGTGTGGATCTTGAGGTCAGGAATTCGAAACCAGCCTGTCCAAGATGGTGAAACCCCGTCTCTACTAAAAATACAAAAATTAGCCAGGTGGGGTGGCGGGTGCCTGTAATCCCAGCTACTCAAGAGGCTGAGGCAGAAGAAACGCTTGAACCCAGGAGGCAGAGGTTGCAGGTAGCCGAGATCGCGCCACTGCACTCCAGCATGGGCGGCAGAGCGAGACACTGTCTCAAACAAACAAACAAAACAGCTCAGATGTTGCTTGTTATTTTCTATTATAAAGCCAAAGTAATGCCTATGTATAGGGAACAAAAGTGTTTCAAGAAGAAATAATGAACAAATTAAAACCTAATTTGAATTAGAAGTTGGTGGCTGGAGGTGATGATTTTTACCGTGCAAAGAATGACAACTTCTTTCTTTGTCACTGCTTTTCCTCCTGTGCAGCTTCTGAGAAGGTATATCCTGAAAATAATGACACATGTTGCTAAGGAAGGAGACTTTAAAAATATCAGATATTTCCCATAAATCAAGTAGTATGATCATACAAACAATGCCATCACAAATGGCATAGGTTATTCATTAAAAATTAAACTGAATAACTCTTTAAGGGCAAGATAACTCTTTAAGGACTCTAGTGAGTCCTTAACAATTGAATTTCTACTACGAAAATAGCATGGGTTACCCACGGGAAATAACCCTCAGTAGCTTACTTTTATGTCAACAGAGTAAACACAATATACTGTGTACAAATGCAGTCTTCCAAGTCTGGGGCATTCCAGAAGATGCCATCATTATAAAGGATATTCTCTATGAGTTAAAATTTGAGGCTGGGCACAGGGGGCTCATGCCTGTAATCCCAGCACTTTGGGAGGTCAAGGCAGGTGGATCAAGAGGTCAGGAGTTCAAGACCAGCCTGGCCAGGATGGTGAAACCCCATCTCTACTAAAAACACAAAAAATTAGCCGGGTGTGGTGGTGGGCACCTGTAATCCCAGCTACTCAGGAGGTTGAGGCGGAGAATTGCTTGAACCCGGGAGGCGGAGGTTGCAGTGAGCCAAGATCATGCCACTGCACTCCAGCCTGGGCAACAGAATGAGACTGTCTCAAAACAAAAACAAACAAACAAACAAAAAACTGACAACTCTTAATAAAGGGAAGACTTTTCTGTTATAAAAATTAAAATGGGCCAGGCCTGGTGGCTCATGCCTGTAATCCCCAGCACTTTGGGAGGTCGAGGCAAGAGGATCACTTGAGCTCAGGAGTTTGAGACCAGCCTGGCCAACATGGCAAAACCCCATCTCCACACAAAATATAAAAATTAGCCCGGTGTGGTGGCATACACCTGTAATCCCAGCTACTCGGGAGGGAGGCTGAGGCGGGAGAACTGCTTGAACGCACGAGGCAGAGATTGTAGTGATCTGAGATCGTGCCACTGCACTCCAGCCTAGGCGACAAAGTGAGACCCTGTCTCAAAAAAAAAAAAAATAAATAAATAAATAAATAAATAAATAAATAAATGCTTAGTAAATATATTCCACTTAATTTTCACCCCTTTTCACTTCCTTGAGGATTTCCAACTTAAACAGAGCTAAAAATTAAAAAAGAGTTTTTTGGCTGGGCGCAGTGGCTCACGCCTATAATCCCAGCACTTTGGGAGGCTCAGGCAGGTAGAATGCTTGAACTGAGAAGTTCAAGACCAGCCTGAGCAACATGGCGAAACCCCATGTGTACCAAAAATACAAAAATTAGCCATGTATGGTAGTGTATGCCTATAGTGTCAGCTACGTGGGAGGGCTGAGTTGGGAGGATCACTGGAGCCTGGGATGTCAAGGCTGCAGTGAACCGTGATCACGCCGCTGCACTCCAGCCTGATGACAAAGTGAGAACCCATCTCAAAAATAAATAAATAACAGATTTTGAAAATTTAAAAATTTACCATTAAAAACCCGTAAGCGTAACTGTCTGTCTATAGTGATTAAGTGAATTCAATTGGCTACACCAGGTGAAATATCTTGGAGGTCTCTACATTGCGAGCATGGAATCCAAAACCCATCCATAGCAAAACCAAGAACAGGAGGATAAGAAAGATATGAAGTAGATCTGTGTTACAGTTATTCTTAGAATTAAAAGGAAAACAAATGTGCTACAACATGAAGAGGTACAAAAAAAATCACTCAAGTTCACTTTACTCATCATTACACAATTACGTTCGAGTTTACATTCAAGTGTACAATATTTTAGACAGATAGAAAGGATTAAAAATAATTGAATAAACACCCATCATAGGTTTAGTTATATATAAAACCCAGTTATCAGAGTACGAACTAAAGAGGGATTTAAGAATAAGCTTGTGGCTGCACACGGTGGCTCACGACACCCAGCACTTTGGGAGGCCAAGGCAGGTGGATCATCTGAGGTCAGGAGTTCAAGACCAGCCTGGCCAACATGGCGAAACCCCATCTCTACTAACAATACAAAAATTAGCTGTGCATGGTGATGGGCGCCTGTAGTCCCAGCTCTTCAGGAGGCTGAGGCAGGAGAATCGCTTGAATCCGGGAGGCGGAGACTGCAGTGAGATGAGATCACGCCACTGCTCTCCAGCCTGGGTGACAGAGCAAGACTCAGTTTCCAAAAAAAAAAAAAACAACAAAAAATAAGAACAAGAAGCTTGTTTTGTTTGAGAGCATTCAATTTCTCTCTTTTAATTTATCATTCAACAGTTAATAAATTTAAGCCTACTAAATGCTAGGTGTTTTGTTGTTGTTGTTGTTTTGTTTTGTTTTTTTTGGACAGGGTCTCACGGTTGCCCAGGCACGATCATGGCTCACTGCAGCCTCGACCACCAGGCTTGGTGATCCTCCCACCTCAGTCTCTCAGGTAGCTGGGACTACAGGCACACACCACCATGCCTGGCTAATTTTTTTTTAGATACAGGGTTTCACCATGTTGCCCAGATTGGTCTTGAACTCCCAGGCTCAAGTGATCCGCCTGCCTCAGCCCTCCCAAAGTGCTACAGTTACAGGTGTGAGCCACTGCACCTGGCCAATGCTAGGTTCTTGACCTTCCTATTTAAAATGGCAACAGAACTGGAGGCCAAAAGAGGTATTGCATTTCATTTTAAAGAAAAAGAGAGCAGACTAGTAGATTTGGGGGTGATCTATATGCAGTCCTGCCTGGGGGAAGGAGAGAAAAGGCCTGTTAAATTTCTCAAAGGCCTTTCTCATTCACAGTGATATGAACTTGTACCATGTTCCTTTTTGGCTATGAGAAGAATGTGGACTATTTTTTGCCTCAGAAAGTCAAAGATCCATGCTTCTGAACATTTTCTTTAGTAGTATTCTTTTTTTTTTTTTTGAGACAGAGTCTCACTCTGTCACCCAGGCTGGAGTGCAGTGGTGCAATCTCAGCTCACTGCAACCTCTGTCTCCTGGGTTCAAGCAATTCTCCTGCCTCAGCCTCCCAAATAGCTAGGATTATAGGTGCCCACCACCACGCCCAGCTAATTTTTGTATTTTTAGTAGAGACAGGGTTTCACCATGTTGGCCAGGCTGGTCTCGAACTCCTGACCTCAAATGATCTGCCTACCTTGGCCTCTCAAAGTGCTGGAATTACATGTCTTTAGTAATCTTACCTCACTCCAGCCTCATGGAAAACTAAGCTGGAAACAATGAACAGCAACTTACAGAAGAGGATTCAAACTGACCAACCATGACAAATTGGGAAAGGAATCAATCTGAAGCTTAAGAAACTACAAAAGGATACTCTACTTATCAAAAA
This sequence comes from Trachypithecus francoisi, assembly GCF_009764315.1. Classification (NCBI taxonomy): domain Eukaryota; kingdom Metazoa; phylum Chordata; class Mammalia; order Primates; family Cercopithecidae; genus Trachypithecus; species Trachypithecus francoisi. Next base: position 114,184,546 of record NW_022681473.1, on the reverse strand, counting down.
TAAAATTCAGAAACAACATGGGAAAGGATTAGCTGTGGGCAAGTATTACTGGAACAGCTCTAGCGATCTCACAGGAGAAACTGGGTGTGGCTCTTTATAAAAAGTATTGTGCCTCTGAAACAAAGACAGTGCTGATGATCTACACCCACAGAATACACGTGACATACACACAACTCGGGCAATAGTCTACTATAGTGGGCATTGATTATGACCTTATGAAAGTAGTGTGCCAAATTTAAGATTGGAAACTTAGGGAACAAATGGAAAATTGCACTGCGTCAAAGAACAGAAAATGTGGATTGCTAAATAAAAAATTGAAAAGGATTTGGTGCTACTGACCTTGAAAGAAAGAAGGGACCTGAGAAAAGCTGCTCTTAAAAGGCAGTTCTCCCTAAGTCCGCAATCGCTGCCTCTCTTAAGATGCCAAGTGCACTTGGCATCTTTGCCATCCTCTGCTGCAACGGAGAGCCTTTTGGCTTCTAATCTAGAGATCTAGAAATTGGAATGGCAAAAGTCTTCAGTTTCTTATTCACATAAAAGAGATCTTGTTTGCTCAGCTGCCCTGTGAACTGAATTTAAGGAACGTTTGCATTATTTTGGAATTACCTAATTTGAGTTAAGACATGAGTCTGGGTGTTTATAGGTTACCATCTGCAGAATATTCATGGGATGGGAGTTCTCTGCCTAATTATTCATTTGTTTTGGCTTATGAGCTTTTTAAAATTGACTGAGGAGAAACATATTCCTAGAAAGCCAAGATATTCTCACATTCCCTCCCTCCAGCCCCACTGGCCTCTTCACTGTTCCTCAAACAGGCTGGTACACCCAACCTTGGGGTTTTCCTTTGTATAGATTGTTCCTTCTGCCTGGAATGTTCTTTCTCCATGTATCTGCACAGGTTTCCATGCCTTTACTCAGATTGTACCTTTCTCAATGATGCTATTCTAACCATCCTATTTAAAATTATATCCCCTACCATGTTAGCTGTTCTACTTTTTATTTCATAGTACACAGCACCCTCTAATATACCAATTATTTATTAGTATGACTCTACAATTTTTTTTTTTTTTTGAGACAGGGTCTCGCTCTGTCCCCCAGGCTGGAACACGGTAGCGTGATCATGGCTCACTGTAGCCTTGACCTCCACGGGGCTCAAGCAATCCTCCCATCTTAGTCTCCCAGTGCTATAGGTGCATGCCACCATACCCAGCTGATTTCCTTGTATTTTGTAGAGACGGTCTGTCTGTCTGTCTAATCCTTTCTGTCTGTCATGTTGCTCAGGCTGGTCTCAAACACCTGGGCTCAAGCAATCTGCCGGCCTCAGTCTCCCAAAGTGCTGGGATTAGAGGCGAGAGTCACTGGACCTGGCCCTAATTATATTTATTGTTATCTGCCTCCTCCACTGGAATGTAAGTCCCCCAAAGACAGGGATCCTTTGCCTGTTTAGTTTATGGATGTAGTCCAAGAGTGCAGAACAGTGCCTGGCACACAGCAGGCATTCAGATATTTATTTCACAAACTAACTCAAACAAAAGAACACCCTGTAACTGCTTTTAATAAGGACCATAAAAAGCCATTTAGTTTTTAAATGGAACAAATGGGAAAACTGTATACACAAATAAATCAATATTCAGACTATCATGTTTTAGATATGCCAGTGGTACTAGCAGTGAATGTAATCTGATCCTAGACGGCAGAAGAAAACTTCAACTTAAGGTTCCAAGACCATTGTTTGGCACCGGAACATTTTATATATAAATAACTTTATAACTCAAGTCTCTGATGTCTACATTGTAAACTGATTTTTAAGGGTTGATTCTTAGGGGAAGAACTATTTCTGGCAAATGATTCAAGGGCATCAGTATTTCGAGCTAAGAAAGCAGTTTCTCTTATTTTACATATTAAATCTATCTAAAATACAAATAGAGAAAAAAGAAAAGCTTATGTAGCAGCAAAAGAGATTTTTCTTTCTTTTTTTTTTTTGAGACGGAGTCTTGCTCTGTCGCCCAGGCTGGAGTGCAGTGGCGCGATCTCAGCTCACTGCAAGCTCCGCCTCCCAGATTGACGCCATTCTCCTGCCTCAGCCTCCCAAGCAGCTGGGACTACAGGTGCCTGCCACCACGCCCGGCTAATTTTTTGTATTTTTAGTAGAGATGGGGTTTCACCGTGTGAGCCAGGATGGTCTCGATCTCCTGACCTCGTGATCCGCCCGCCTCGGCCTCCCAAAGTGCTGGGATTACAGGTGTGAGCCACTGTGCCCAGCCCCAGCAAAAGAGATTTCAAAACACAAATTGGGTTAAGTCATGTTTTAAAATCATTCTATGGCTTCTCACTGTGTTTAATAACATTATACTCCTCATCGTGGCATGATCCAGTGTCCGCCATCCACACAACATCCATCCAGCCCCCTCCCTCACTCGCTGGGCTCTTGAGGTGCACAGGCCTCTCTCAACTGCTTGAACATCACCCCCACTCCCGTCCCCTGCCCCACCTCAAGTTCCTGGCTACTGACTTTCCTCAGAGCAATATTCTGCAAGGGCCTCCCCACACCCTCCTCCTTGGCATCTCAATTTAAATGTTACCATCTGTTGCCTGGTTTTCCACTCCCTTTACCCCAAGTTCTTCATTTATACTTCAGTTCCTAGTTTGTATCTCTCAGTACTTGCAGTTATTGGCCTCTCCCACAAGAATAAAAGCCCTTCTAGGGCTAGTACAGTGTCTAATTTATTTATCAACTTATCCCCATCCCATAGCATAGTTCCTGTTATAAAGTGTGTATATGGTACAGAAAATGTTCAAATATTTGCTGATCGATTGAGTGTGCATCTACCATTAACTAAAGTCCAAGGGATCAATTGATATTTCTAATTTTCTGAGCTGCAAAAATTAGGATGAATGGGAAGGTTATAGTATTTTCTCTCATCCAAACAAAGACCTTCCATGCTGACATCCACCACTCACCTGTTTAAAGCTGTTTATCCCTACACATAAAGATTCTCACCTGCTCTGGAGGAGTCTTCTTCATCTTTTAGATTTTTCCTTCCTAACAACAAGAAATTAGGATCACATAGTACTTCTGCCAAAAGTCTATAGACTTGCTTCATAAAACAAAGCTGCATGCACTTTCCTCCCAGTCCACTTCCATTTGTAGTTCTCCTATGGCCTGGTCACGATTACATTCTGTATATGCTTGTAGAATTTTAAAATGCTAGGAACTGAATTCGCCACAGGTTGCTACGTTTTCACGTTCAAGTATCTGTTAAACATCGAGCACTGTGCTAAGAATATTAGTGCTGCCGCCTCCAGTTCTCCTCCACCAAACACTACATGGCGCTGACACTAAGCCGGGCACTGTTTTCTATACTTCACACATATTCGCTCTTCTGTGAAGTAGAAGCTCTTGTCATCTCCTATCACAAGTGGAATAGATAATGAAACAGAAGCACACAGATGGTAAGCAGCTTGTTAAAAGCCACACGACTATTACACATTAGACATGGAGTCAGTGTCCATGACGTCAAGACACAAAACAATAGCATCTCGCAAAACTGAGCAAGCCATGGGCCCCACCCTTAACAAGTCTACACCTTTGGAGAAACAAACTATAAACAAATCTTTGCAACATGTTTGTGCCAAGTTTAACATGCCTGGATGAGCAACCAAGGAGATGAGCACTTGTGCTTGAGGAAAATCAAGGACAGGTTTATGGGAGATAAACACCCTTCTGGCAAAATTCAATGAGATTGTTCGTATTCATCCTCCTCTGCCTCCTGAAACACCCGTCGCTGAAGTCCATCTCGCCTTTTCCTGGTTTCCCTCCCTCCCCTCTGGAGGGAGGTCTTCCCTGTTTCCTAAATGTTGAGGATCCACAGGGCTCTCTGGTCTATTCCCTTTACATACTCCCTTCCCTTCCCACCCTATTCACCCCTAGACCTTAAAATACCAACTAAATGCTAAGGACTCCCAAAACGCTACCTTCAGTTCAGATCTTGGTGGTGCTTCAGGCCCAGGAGATACCCACTGAAGTTTCAGTCAGGCAGCCCTTCAACACTGAGAGGTACTTTCAGATTGTACTTCCAACTTAGAAGCCAAAAAACAATTCAACAATCTGCTCCTTATCCTAAGTTAATCAGATCTCTGAATAGTAGAAATAAGCTATGTGATAATACTTACAGTCCATTATTTCCTTCTGTTTTAAGCACCAACATATGTATTTACTGATTTTGAAAAAACTGTCATATACTTCAGAATAACATATTGGATCATTTCCAAACGAGAGAATATGAATCAAAGGGAATCCAGGGAAGAAAGTAAATCTGTAACCTTAAACTAGCATGATATTCTTTTTAGGATATTCTTTTTTTCCCAATAAAAATTAACTGAAAATTAATTTTTTTTTTTTTTTTTTTTTGAGATGGAGTCTTACACTGTCACCCAGGCTGGAGTGCAGTGGCTTGATCTCAGCTCACTGTAGCCTCTGCCTCCCGGGTTCAAGCTATTCTCCTGCCTCAGGCTCCCAAGTAGCTGAGATTACAGGCCCACGCCACCATGTCTGGCTAATTTTTGTATTTTTAGTAGAGACGGGGTTTCACTATGTTGGCCAGGCTGGTCGCAAACTCCTGGCCTCAAATGATGCACCTGCCTTGGCCTCTCAAAGTGGTGGGATTACAGGTGAGAGCCACTGCGCCCGGTCTACTATTCTCTTTGATCTGAAGATGAACTGAGAGCTGAAAAGCACTGTTTAGATCTGAAATAAGAATCTGAAAACTCTTAAAAAAAAAAAAAAAACAAGCCCAGCCAAGCATCAGTCTTAAAAAAAAAAAGTAAGCCGGGCATGGTGGCTCACGGCCTGTAATCCCAACACTTTGGGAGGCCAAGGCAGGTGGATCCTGAGGTCAGGAGATCGAGACCATCCTGGCCAACATGGTAAAACTCCGTCTCTACTAAAAATACAAAAATTAGCTGGACATGGTGGCATGTGCCTGTAGTCCCAGCTACTCAGGAGGCTGAGGCAGGAGAATTGCTTGAACCTGGGAGGCAGAGATGGCAGTGAGCCGAGATCACGCCACTGCATTCCAGCCTGGGCGACGGAGCAAGACTCTATCTCAAAAAAAAAAAAAAAAGTGGCCAGTGAAAACAATTGAAGGTATTTAAAAAAAAAAAAAAAAAAAAAGAGAGAGGAGACAGAAAACAGAAAACAGGCTAGGGAGACTAAAAACATACTTTCATAAGGAAGTGAACGTGGTCAGTGGAAGACCGAGGAGGACTCTCAGAGAGCAACCAGAAAGCTGGGCAGCCTGGGCTCAAAGGAGGCAGATGGACACTTCATTGAGGATAAAGAGAGCATCTTTCCCCCAGACTTGAAAGTAACAGATCACTGCAGGAAATATGCAGAAAGAGCAAAATGAAGCCCCCTTCCTGCAATGTGGAGCTAACCACTGCTGACATTAGGGTTTATGGGGAGAAAAGCAGTTTTTAAGAGGAACTCTTGGAGTAAGTCTGAGCATCCTGGGTTCATGTTCATATCAATTCTAAAAACGTCATTCATTAGTTTGCCCCCGCTTTTACGCCATAAATCTTCGTACATATAAGCCCCTCCTTTGAAACAAAATTCTTCCTTCAATGTCTTCTTAAAATTAACTTAAAAAAAACTCAAGCTGCTTGAGTTTTTTTTTAGTTAATTTTAATAAGTACAGTAGTGCATGTTTTCCGCAGTAGAATAAAGAAAGAAGCAGTCTATTTCTAGTGGCTGGGGGTAGGGAGGCACTGGGGAAGAGCAGGAACCTAGAAGAGTCAGCAGAGGGTAGACACCTCCCAGCCCCATGGACAAGACTCCCGCGGAATCTGTAAAACTGCAGTGAAGTACTAAGTTCTGGCAACAGCACTCAAACCTGCTCCTTAGCAAGAGAGCTAAAAAGAGAGTGTTTCTTACGCACTGTCAATGTGACTCTTAAGGCATATAAACAATAGGGAGAACTTGTCTCTACAAAAATAAAAAATTAGCCAGGTGTGGTGGCACATGCCTATGGTCCCAGCTACTTGGGAGGCTGAGGTGGGATGATCGCTTGAACCCAGGAGGTCGAGGCTGCAGTGAGTCATGATCACGCCCACTCCAGTCTGGGCATCAGAGAAAGACCCTTCCTCCAAAAAAAAAAAAAAAAAAAAAGATAAATAAGAGCTGAAGGATAAGCTTCCAAAAATAAACAAGGAAAACAAGAAATTCGTGCTTTTCCTTATGTGATATTACTGTGCTGCATTCCATGACACTAAGAATATAAAAATATAAAACATAACTTCCGTCCTTAAGTGTTTACCTCTTAATCTTTTCCCAAGGACCCTATTAAAATGACAACAGAGCAGTTTTTCTTTTTTCAAGGTATAAAACCAAGAACGTGAGGTGCAGGAGAGAGGCATTCAAGTTTTCAATGAATTTTTGGAGATGGAAAGCAAGCTTTAAATGCAGACCTGAAAATGTGGATTGGCATAAAGTCTATTTAACTAATGCGCAGTGTCTTCCTCACCCCCTGCTAAGCCAGAGCACTATCTATTTTCATCTGTTTTCTCCACCTCCAAATCCAGAGGTTTAGAGAAAAATGAACTGAAATCTGAAATGGGCCTGGAGTGAAATACATCAGCAGCAGCAATGAAGAACTGAAAACACAGATTATGTCAACAGATGCACACTAAAAGGTTATCCAAGCCCCCATCCTTGTCCCAGCAACCAATGTACTGTCAGTTAAAGAAACATTAGCAAACATATACATTTGTACAAACATATACACAAAACCCATGTATACTAGTCACCCTCCAGTGATGCCCACCACCCAACAAGACCCATGCTGGGAACTTAAAATAACAACAACAACAAAAAAAACGAACAGTCAGAATCATTCGACATTCCAAGAAATCCCACAATAAAATAAGTCATTTATTCCTTAAATTATTAAGCATCTATTCATCACCAGGCACTGTTTCAGAGGCTGGAATTATAGAGGCAAACAAAAAAACCAAAATCCCTGCCCTCATAGAATGTTTATTTTAGTGGTGAGGAAGAGAAGTAAATAAATACGTGGGATGCTAGATGGTCGGAAATGCTTCTGGAGAGAAACAAAGCAGGGAAGTAAGATGGGGGTCTGAACCTCTCAATCCAGTGCTCTCCTCACTGAGGTGACATTTAAGCAAAGACTTGTGGATTCATCCAAAGTGAGGTGTGGGAGCAAGTCACTGGATATCTGAGGGAAGACACATCCAGACAGAGGCACAGGTGCAAAGGCCCACATCACCTGGAGGAAATGGAGCCCACGCAGAGAGGAAGAAAACTAAAACACTACAATGGGCCCTCTGAGCCCATCATGTCCACATAACAAGAATGGATATTACAAAAAGGTATCAAAGAAAAATTAAAGAGTGAGAGAAAAATCACAAAAATAGTATAAGAAAACATCCCGGAACTAGAGAACATGAATTTCCAGAACCAAATCCGTCTGTGAGAAGCCAGCACAACAGCTGAGTAAAGACCCACATCCTGGTGTTAACACACATAGTGAAACTGCAGACCACCAGAGACAGAGAATACCCTCAAAGCTTCCAGAAGGGGAGAAAACAAACAAAATAAGGTTGCATAAGAAGGATTTGAATCACCATGTCTCTAGAGCAATTACAGATGCCTTCAACACTCTGAGAGAACCTTATTTCCAATCTAGAATTATGTAACTGCCAAACTATCAAACAAGTGTGTGGGCTAAACAAAGTCATTCAAATACTTCTTAGAAATAACTGAAGTATGTGCTTTTAAAAAATAAAGACATAAGCCCAGAAAGAGGAAGACACAGTTCCTGCACAGGAAAGGGCAGGTCCAGGAGGACCCCAGGGCAGCAGTTCTTGAGAGCAACAGTAAAGGGAGGAGGAGGAGGAGGAGGAGGAAGAGGAGGAAGAGGAGGAAGAGGAGGAGGAGGAGGAGGAGGGGGGGGGAGGAGAAGGAGGAGAAGGAAGAGAAAGAGGAGGAGGAGGCAGAGCTCCAATAAAAAGGTGATACATTTGAGCTCACAGAAAATGTTACTGACAAGAATGTGACAAATATATTGGAGCATTTGGGAAAAAATTAACAGTAGGTACATGAAACACACAGGTGAAGGCTAACCTCCACACCAGGAGGAACACACTGTCACAGATCATCTAGCTCAACAGTGAACAGCATTTGACAGAGGTGTAAGTACATAAAAGCTACCTGTTTTAGCAAAAAATTACAATAGAACTGTATTAGGGGATAGAGGGCATGGAAAAATAGGAAAGTGGTGGGATGCAAGAGCTAAATACTAATCTATGGCTACAAGAAATCAACAGGCCAAACATGAGGGGAAAACCAAGAAAGAATAACCAACCAACTATTTAGCAACAAGAAGATACAGCAGACTCTCAAAAAAAGGCATTTTGTTCCACATCGTTTTTTCATAACATTGATGAGAAAATAAGTGATTCCTGGCTGAGGTCACCCATCTGTGTGGAGCTGGCACATTCTCCCCACGTCTGTGTGTGTTTTCTCCAGGTATTCTGCTTTCCTCCCATGTCTCGAAGATGTGCCTACTAGGTTAACTGGTGTGTCTACACGGTCCCTGTGTTTGTGTGTGTGTACACGCGCACCCTATGGGATAGATGGCATCCTGTCCAGGGCTGGCTCCTGCCTTGTGCCCTGAGCTGCCGGTTTAGGCTCCAGTCACCTGTGAGCCTGAGCTGGAAAATGCATGAATGAATACAAATTACCAGCAAACAAAAATCTGCAAAGTTTATGGTAATCATTCAAATGCACAACAATAACCGATGTGGCACAAAAGCTCAGTGGGCCTGCCCTATTGGTGATTGATTGTTTTGGAACTGAGTATGGTGGTAGGAAATGCTCCTGACAATTTTCACTTTGCACACATTTATTCCTAGATTTAACCCACCACCACTATGACTGCAGTAACTCACTGACTCACCAAAAAGTGGGTGAAAATCTTACTTGTTTCAGTGTTTCATATTAGAAATGTTTTGGTCTTTATTTAGAAGTTGGGTATGTGTTTGTGACCAGAAAAACGCCATAGAAACCATATGGTAAAACTGGTTTTGTTATATGGTGTTTCAAGAATACTGATGATGTTGACAACTTACTGTAAAGACAGAGGAAAAGAGGAAAACAACTGAGTAGCTGCCTCTAAAGAATGGGACTATGAGGTAGGGAGGGCAGAGGAACAGTTTTTGTTTTGTTGGGTTTTTTTTTTGGTGACGGAGTCTCGCTCTGTCACCCAGGCTGGAGTGCAATGGTACAACCTCGGCTCACTCCATCTCTTCAGTTCAAGCGATTCTCCTACCTCAGCCTCCCAAGTAGCTGGGATTACAGGCACACGCTACCACGCTCAGCTAATTTTAGTACTTTTAGTAGAGATTGGGTTTCACCATGTTGGCCAGGCTGGTCTCAAACTCCTGACCTCAGGCAATCCACCAACCTCAGCCTCCCAAAGTGCTGGGATTACAGGTGCACCCAGCCTGAGAAACTGTTTTTTAAATATAAATCTTTTATTACTATTTGACTTTTAAACCATATTACACAAATTACTTTTTCTCTTTCTTTGAGACGGGTCTATCTCTGTCACCCAGGCTGGAGTGTAGTACTGCAATCACGGTTCACTGAAGCTGCAGCCTTGACTCCCTGGGCTCAAGTGATCCTCCCACCTTAGCCTCAAGGGTAGTTAGGACCACAGGTGCGTCACCATGCCCAGCTAATTTTGTGATTTTCTGTAGAGACAAGGTCTTGCTATGTTGCCCAGGAGATCTCAAACTCCTAGGCACAAAAGATCCTCCCCGCTAGGCCTCCCACAGTGCTGGGATTAAGGTGTGAGCCGCGCACCCCGCCCCCATTGAGGAAATCTTTTTTTTTTTTTTTGAGACAGAGTCTCACACTTTCACCAGGCTGGAATGATGCAGTGGTGCGATCTCCGCTCACTGCAACCTCTGCCTCCCGGGTTCACGCCACTCTCCTGCCTCAGCCTCCCAAGTAGCTGGGACTACAGGTGCCCGCCACCATCCCTGTCTATTTGTATTTTTAGTAGAGACGGGGTTTCACTGTGTTAGCCAGGATGGTCTTGATCTCCTGACCTCGTGATCGCCCACCTCAGCCTCCCAAAGTGCTAGGATTACAGGCGTGAGCCACCGCGCCCGGCTGGAAAGCTTCAAGTATATTCCAACACCACTCAATGAAGTAACCTCCAAATATAAACATTAGCTCAGTGGCAAAAAGTTAAATTCTGGGGACAAGAGCAGAATTCGGTTTCTTAGTATCAATGCTAAACGTATTCAAGATAAATCTGAAATAAATCCCACTGATTCGGGCTGAAAAGGAAGTACTTACATATCAGTGGAAAATCTTCATAGACTAGAAACAGAGTTGCAAAGATCTTTTAAATGACAAAAAAACTGAAGCCCAAATTATTTGTTCAAGTTCACAGTGGCTGAACTGGGACTAGTCCCACATCTCCTGGCTCCCAATGACTGCACTTTCCAGGGCACCTCCCGAGAGTTCCTGCTAATTGCATCTTTAAATCTCTATTAAAACCATAAAACAATGTCCAAGTACTTCCTGCTTTTCAAGGAAATGGAATCGCTGGTTAATCTGCAACTAGCAAATCACAGTTTGAGGAGGTGTAACTTAAACTTCATGCTACTGATTAACCTTCAATTTATGATAAACGCAAGTTCCTTTATTAGTCAGTCCTTCTTTATACTTCTGAAATACTAATGCAGCCTTTTTGTTCCTGAATAGACTAGGAACTATCTTTAAAAAGAAACTATCAAGTCCTTCATATAGTTATTTTGGGGGCACATATTATGATATATCAAAATCAATGTAAATAAGTCATGTTTGAATAGAGCTGTACTCTGCAAGAATGAAGAAATCACTAATAGAATTTCCTTCCTTGTTTTAAGAAAATAGTTTAGACAAGAGGAGTTCCCAACAAATGGACTGTGACCTTGACGCAGAAATGGAAAAGTGAACTGCCTAAAAAGGGACCAGCTGAATGAGGAAGAGGGAGGAGGATATAGAGATTATAAAAAATAAAAACAAAAACCAGAAACAAAAGAGTGTTTGGCAGTGGCAGTATCGCAGCCAGTGAGGTTTATCTGAGGGGCGATTATTGCTATTTGAAAATTGAAAAAAAAAAAAAAGGACATGACATTTGCATAAATTCTTTATACTGAGAACAACTCTACTTTAAATCACCAAGTGCCTAGACTCACGGGAGAAACATCAAGGATGTCGTAACGTACGTACCCATACTGGCTAAAGCTGTACTGTCATACCAAACAAAAACTTTGAGTCTTTAAATTTCTCTACAAAGTTTCAACAAGACAAACCTAAAAGTTCCTTCTCCAGAAATAAGGAACAAATACTTTTATTCTTCGTCACTGTGTGCTTTGAGTTAACCTGAAACCCTAGAGCATAAGCTCTGTGTCACTAGCAATGACATTTGAGTTGGTTCTTCGTTTTGTTTCCTGCCACAGAAGGCCAATTCTGCAAGAACAGGTGTAGTTTCTCGAATGCCATAAAGTTAGGGTAGAAACAGGTTCTCCCATCCCGGACACAAAACTATAAAAGTCCTGTACCCAAAACAAGTTTTTAATTAATGTAATGATATGAATTTAATTCCCAATGGCAAAATTTCAGGGTCCTTGGAAAAGGGAGCTTCAAGTATCTAAGTAATATATGATGTTCATCTGTTTAGTGAAATTAGAACCTAGGTCTGGAGCATGGAAGGTAATAATTCTTTTAGGGTGGAATTTCTCAACTTTTATAGATCTCTGTCCTACTGGTAAATGTGCAGGGCGGTGGGGGGAACAGGAGAAATGGATGTTGTTTCTCAATCTCCCTTGGAATTCTTCGCATTTATATCTGAATCGGCATTTACACCTGCCTTATAACAGAAACGTACACAAGGCTTGCTTCTTTCCAACTTTACAAATACATCTGCCTCTACGTTCATTCTTCAGGCCGGTGACAGAAATAAGACAATTCAAAATGTTCAGACACACCTAGCATACATTTATGATGCACTTCAGCCATCTAATAGATATTGTGAGTTTACTATGTGCCAGGTGAGAGGATTTAAAAAAAAAAAAAAAAAGTCTTCCAGGGACTCACAGATCAACAGCAGCTGCCAAGAGTACGTCTTTACCTGCGTAACTCATAATCAATTCAAGCTCAAAGGACAGTTACAGTGTAGGGGAAAAGACCAGACCTCATCACTGACCACCTAGGTTGTAACTAGTTTTCCTACTATTAAACCCTTTCCTTTCCCATCTGTCCTGCATTCAACTGCCAGATTCATTTCCAGAATTTCACTTTCAAGGAGTCTTCTGCCCTACTCAAGAAGCTTCAAAGACTCCCCACTACCTCTCGTTCAAACTCTTCAACTTGTCACCTCTAGTTCAAACTCTTCAACTTGTCACCTCTAGTTCAAACTCTTCAACTTGAGTCTTCTATGAGTAGCTCCACCTGATCAACTTTGTTTCTTGTTGGTACAGCTCCCTTCTGCCAAACCCCTTAGGAGGTGCCGAACCCAAATCTAAACTACCTATTCTCTAATAACTCCTCCGGCAGCCTTCATTCCAAGCAGTCTTAAAAAACTGTTCCCTCTGTCGTCACAAATTCATTAGTTTTCAGGACATTCTTTCTGAACTCAGCATAAGTTTTCCTCTTAACAAATGGCAGGTACATCCTAAGTTACTTTTAAACTACCATCCCAAGCAGATGTTTATCTTCCCAGCCACCCCTGAGTGAAATCAGAGGGAGTCACTTGCAGTTCGAGCAAGAGAATTCCAACATCGCATCTCGTGAGAGGGGGTTTGGTGCGGTTGCAAACTGTGGAGGAGAGGAAAAACAAAGGAAACAGGAAAAGTGAAGGTCTGTGCTCCGTACTTTCAGCTTTTTCTTTAGGAGTAGCGAAGGTAGGGAGGAGAGCCCAAGCAATGAATTCTTGAGGAAGGACAGAAAAACCACTCACAGTGCTTCCTAAGTAGGAAGTAGGGGCTGGGGGCCCTGGGTAAGGGAAGGGGCCGTTATCCTTAGGAGAGGGTGGCAGGTTACAACGTGAAACAATGAGGATAGGAGTTGGAAGATCACGGCTGCAGAGATCCGGGCATCCAATCAAGATGGTATCCCACGAGTCCCGCAGGGGACTGGCGGATCACCGGAGATTCGGTGGCTAAGAGGGACGGCGTAGGTGCCTAGGAGGGCTCTGGGGCGAGTGTTTATGGGACATCGCCTCTAAGGGGGCGCGGGGGCGGGGAGGAGTTTTTCAGTGGGATTGTGTACCAAAAGGAGAAACGTTTCTCGGACCAGTGTTCTTCTTGAACGGAAATCCCGAGGACGCGGAAAACGTTAAAGCGTGAGGCACCGGCATTTCCCAGCCCCAGCCCTGCTTCCCTACACACTCACCGAGTCTCCTCCAAACGCCACTGCTCCAGCTGCAGCTACCGGCCGGCGCAGCCGCACTGAGCGCACACCTTCCCCCCGTGACTCGCCCAGGCCCCACCCCGCACACGTGACCTGCAGTGTCCACCCACTCCCGCCTCACTCTGGCCGCCCTTCTCCACGTGGTCTTGGCTCGCCCCGCCCTTCCTGGCAAGATGGCGGCGCCCAGGTGGAGGGCGTTGGGCCTCTGGATCCGGGGAAACGGCCAGCGTTTGGGGAGTCTCTTCAGTCCCGTCTCAAAGCCATTTTGTTCCGCTGCCGCTGCCTCTACGTCCGTAAATGCCCAGAGATTAGCGGAGAGGCTCCGAGCCCAGAAACGGGAACAAGACACAAACAAGAAGCCGGTGAGTCCGAAGGGACCACAACTCCCAAGAGACAGTGCGCTCATTGCTTTCCCGGACGGGGAGTAGGTAGGAGGGTCCTCTGACTGAAAGCGTGTGAGTCAATAGCCCTGACGCCAGGTGGGAGAATGGGGAGAAGGTGGAGGGGAGGGGTCAGTAAGGGTACGATGTTTTCCCGTGAGCTGGGTCTTTGGCTACTGTCAGGCTTGGTCTTACCCACCGCGTGGGTACGCAGGTTAGACAAACTGGTACCCCTGGTACCCCTGCTCTCAGATTACTCGAGGAAGGCGCGGGTCTGATGCAAAGATAGTCATTCCCACTCAGATTCTCACCCAGAGCCTTGTGTAAGGTCTTCTCCACCGCTTCCGCACCAGGCATTCCCCACAGCTCCTTCTTTCTCCCTAGGTGTCCACAAACCCTGTTCAGCGGAGAGTGCAAGAAATAGTGCGGTTCACACGGCAGCTGCAGCGAGTCCACCCCAACGTGCTTGCTAAGGCACTGACCCGAGGAATTCTCCACCAGGACAATAACCTTGTGGTCATCAATAAGCCCTACGGTCTCCCTGTGCATGGTAAGGACCACGCGGGAATGGGAGAGGAACCTGCGGCTGCTTTCTGCTACAACCGAGGAAAACTGAGACGTTACTTGTGGTGCACTCTAAAGCCTTGCATTCAAATTAATTAAACCTTTGTAGACTACTGTCCAATATAAGGAACCACCGAGGACACAGAAATAAATAAATAAGACAGTCCTCCATTTCTAAACATCTGACAGTAAGCAGCAATTCGTGGAATATGCTGTGTGCAGACCACAGGGATCGCTGTAGAGATATACAAAGGCTGTGTGGTTCTAGACTAAAGGTTATCTTCCATCAAAACTGAGAATGAGAAAATGATACATAAGAAAAAAGGTTGTGTGTGTGTTTGTGTGTATGTGGGAGTATATGTAACATACAACCCCAGAGTGACTGGAATTTAGTGGACGCTCAAATGTCTTTCAACAAATGTTGCATGTAGTTGTCAGGGACAGCTGAGGTGAATCAGGAAAGATTGATTTAAAAAATGCATTTGCAAAAGAATTTTGCAGGGGGAAAAAGCCCATTTTAGCTAGAAGAAGGTAATGCTTTTCTGGGAGATGTGGAGATAGTTGTTCATAAAGACAAGGAACTAAATCAGACATTGCCAAGTGTTTGTATAATTTTTTTCTCTCTTTATTTTCACAACAGTTTTTTGCCTTCACATTCCCCAATGAAGTTGTTTTCCAGATATTTACATTTTATAATGAGAACGCAAAGTTGGAAAGAGAAGTAATGTGTCCAAGGTCAGAAAAATGGCTAGTAAGAAGAGCAGACTAGAACCCCAGGAATGTCTAACCCCGAAGCCTATCCTCCTAATCACTCTTATTTAATGCTTCTCGAAGGCCTCATGGTTTTGCAAAGCATGTCTGAGAGGAAAGCCACATGCTCTAGAATGGTGCTTCTCAAACTTTATTATGCTTCTGAATCATTTGGACAGCTTGTAAAATGCAGATTCTGACTGAGTGGTCTAGGTTGGGAGCCTGAGATTTGTTTTAATACGCTCCCTAGACATGCCATTGTTGCTAGTCTCTGGACCACACTTCAGTAGTAATGCTCTAGAAAATATTGACAATTTATCCATTAAAGGCTTTTCTCCCAAGAAGGTTCTTTGGTGAGATCTTTTCCTGGCCACTCAAATCCTTGGCTTTTTCCTTGTTAGGTGGCCCTGGGGTCCAGCTCTGCATCAGTGATGTACTACCTATCCTGGCAAAGATACTTCATGGCCACAAGGCAGAGCCTTTGCATCTGTGCCACCGGCTGGACAAGGAAACCACAGGCGTAATGGTGTTGGCTTGGGACAAGGACATGGCACATCAAGTCCAAGAGTTGTTTAGAACCCGTCAGGTGGTGAAGAAGTACTGGTATGAGGCCTGCTGATGGCAGTAGAGGTGGTATAAATGGAGGCATTTCTTTCACCTATTTATCCATTAAAAGCAGAAACTCCAATTAATAGAAGGCACTGCACTAGGACCTGCGAGATTATAAAAAGTATGTGAAACAGCTTTGGTGCTTAGAATATTAAGTCTGATAGAACAGTGGTTCTTAATTCTGGTAGACATCAAAATTATCAAAAATTAATTATACAAGCATAGGCTGTACATAGTGGCTCATGCCTGTAATCACAGCACTTTGAGAGGCAGAGGTGGGAGGATCACTTTAGGCCAAGAGTTGGAGAACAGCCTGGGCAACATAGCAACACCTTTTCTCTGTAAAAAGTAAAAAGGTAGCCCGGTATAGTGGCACATAGCTGTAGTCCCAGCTACTTGGGAGGCCAAGGTGGGAGGATCACTTGAGCCTAGGAGTTTGAGGTTACAGTGAGCTATGATCACACCACTGCCCTCCATCCTGGATGACAGAGTGAGACCCTGTCTCTAAAGAAATAAAAATTAATTATATAAGTAATATATGATTTTATTCCTGTGATAAAAATAGTCAGACAACAAAGATAATGTGAAAAACTCCTGGAGAATCCACCCACTCTACCATTCTAGTCTTTTCCCTTGAGGTAACAATCCATGTAATCAGTTTGGTTTTTATTCCTCTAGTTCTTACTCAATGCATTTACATACATGTCTAGTATATACAGTATGTGTGTGTGTAGATACGAATGTACATAGGTATATATATCTATATATATCACATTGTACAATTTACATTATAGTTTTTCCCCTGCCCAACTCTATGTCTTGGGGATCATTCTGTGTTAGCACATAGAGGTTTACCTCAGTGTTTTTCATAGCAAAAAGATACATGAACAGAAAAGAAACCCTCTGTTCCCCATCTGTGCAGTTCCCTTCCCCAGGGGCAATCGCTGTGACTGGTATCTTGTGTAAACTTCCAGAGTTATCGAGCATATGTAAGCGTATTACTGTATGGTACTGTGTTTTACACACAATTTTGTATCCTGCAGTTTTCACTTGGATCATATATCTTAGAGCGTTTTGTGTTGTACAGTTAGAGCTGTCTCCTTTTTAATTGCTCTGTGAAATACCACTGATGAATATTTAGGTAATTTCTCATTTTTTAGAACCTATTGCAAAGAATATGTGAATGTATTTTTAGGGTAAATTTCTAAAAATTGAATCGCTGGGCTGAATGGTGTGTATATTTAACTTTTAATAGTACTCACATTGCTCTCCACCAAGGTTTTGTCAGTTTACATTCCCACCAGCAGTGGTGAGTACCTATCTCCCCTTATCAGCCAAAGCATTTTTAAAGGGTTTGCCACTGTGATAAGTTAAAAAAAAAAAAAAAAAAAGACATTTTCTATTTCCTTGTATAACAGTGATGTTGGCTATCAATTTCAATGTTTTTTACATGTTTGTTGGCTATTTGAGTTTCCCTTTTGGAAACAGATTGTTTATTTCTTTTACCTATTTTTCTATTGGGTCGTTTATTGTTTTTATTTATTTATGTATTTTAAGACCATGCCTGGCCTTTTTTTTTTTTTCTTTGAGATGGAGTCTTGCTCTGTTGCCTAGGCTGGAGGGCAATGGCACAATCTCGGCTCACTGCAACCTCCTCACTGGTTCAAGCAGTTCTCATGTTTCAGCCTCCCAGGTAGCTGGAATTACAGGTGCACGCCACCATGCCCAGCTAATTTTTTTTTTTTTTTTGAGACGGAGTCTCGCTCTGTCGCCCAGGCTGGAGTGCAGTGGCCGGATCTCAGCTCACTGCAAGCTCTGCCTCCCGGGTTTACGCCATTCTCCTGCCTCAGCCTCCCGAGTAGCTGGGACTACAGGCGCCCGCCACCTCGCCCGGCTAGTTTTTTTTTTTTTGTAGTTTTTAGTAGAGACGGGGTTTCCCCGTGTTAGCCAGGATGGTCTCGATCTCCTGACCTCGTGATCCGCCCGTCTCGGCCTCCCAAAGTGCTGGGATTACAGGCTTGAGCCACCGCGCCCGGCCCCAGCTAATTTTTGTATTTTTAGTAGTGATGGGGTTTCAGCATGTTGGCCAGGCTGGTCTTGAACCCCCGACCTAAAGTGATCCGCCCACCAAAGTGCTGGGATTACAGCACTTACAGCTCACAGGCATGAGCCAATGTGTCTGGCTTAGGTTGTTTATTATTTTCTATTTGGTTTGTAAGTATTCATTTTATATTTTGAATGTTAGTCCTTTTTAGATTACAGATTTTGCAGATACTTTGATCTGAGAAGCCCTTTAAAATTCTGTATGATTGAGACTTACCCATGAGGTTCTCATTCATAAGTCTGATGGTTGTGGGCATTGGCATCTGTATTTTAAAATTTGATATACAATCAAATTTAAGAACAACTATAATAAGATTATGGTGAATGGAGGAATTTAGGACAGCAGCTAAGACCTCAAAAAGATCTGTGTTCAACTGTCATCTGTGTCATTTACCAGCTGTGAGGCCTTGGGCAAGTTATTAAACTTCCATAAGCTTTGTTTTCTTCATACGACAAATGGAAATAATAGGATTTATGAGATGGTTAAATAAGACTGAGTCATGTGAAATATTTAACACAGTACCTAGTTCATAGGAAAAGTTAAAAAATAAAAAATAGAGACATTTTATCTATTCAAGCTATCAAAATGTTAAGACTATAAAATACATGTTATGTTATTTGTGAAAAATGTCCATTAAGGTTCAAAATTGGTAACCATTCTCGGTATCGGGTTCATGGAGGAATTGAAATCAATCAATTGGGTCTTGCTGATTGAACATTCTTGAGTTGTAGTGTCGTATCATTAGGAAGGGCAATCTTGTCACAGAAGATCTATAAAGTCTATAAAATACGATAAAATGTACCAGACAGTAGCTCAAACTGAAATGGAGTGTCTATGTTGTGAAACCGTGTGTCTGAGTGGGATTTTGACCCCTTGGTTAGTGATTATACAACAGACCACCAGGTACCCAGAGAGAATCTCCCATCATTAACCTGAAAGAGGCATAAATATACAGACAGATTAAACAGTCTTCTACCTGTCTGTGAGGTCATGAGAGGGAGAGCACCAACAGAAGTGATTTGGAATGAGTTATTGAGTTGTGGTTGTGGTTCCTACGACTTCTTGTTTTTTTTTTTTTTGAGACGGAGTCTTGCTCTGTTGCCCAGGCTGGAGTGCAGTGGCATGATCTCGGCTCACTGCAACCTCCACCTCCTGGATTCAAGCGATTCTTGTGCCTCAGCCTCCTGGATAGCTGGGGTTACAGGTGCATGCCACCAGGCCTCGCTGATTTTTTTTTTTTTTTTTTTTGTATTTTTAGTAGAGATTGGATTTCACCATGTTAGCCAGGCTGGTCTTGAACTCCTGACCTCAAGTGATCCACCCACCTTGGCCTCCCAAAGTATTGGGATTACATGTGTGAGGCACTGCACCTGGCCCCTGTGACTTCTTTGGGTACAGTTCCCTCCTGTTTTACCTATGTGGCAAATGAGCCAGGAACAGTTCTCTGAATTTTTTCTTAGGTTCATTCATCCAATTATTTATTCATTTGTTCATTTAGCATGCAGTCAGAATCTACAATCTTTTATTATTTGAAAAACAATACAAAATTATATTATCATAATTTTAACTGTACATATCCATTTTTGAAGGCTGGGAAGACCATGTTATTAATCTAATTTTTTTCTTTTTTTACCCCAAATATTCTACAATTATCATGTATGACTTTAGTAGTAAAAAAGATAAGCTTGTGAAATCTATCAGCTCTCAGGCTAAGCATTACACCAAGAGAATCTTGCATGACCCTTCAATCATAAGAAATCATGTGTTAGTGCAGAAGGTCCAGCGTGAAATCCTCTAAGTGGCCAAATCTAGGAGGTCTTCTCTGGCTTGGTTGGCTAAAGCAGTGATCTGTGTCACCCCCAGGGCCATCACTGTGCGTGTCCCCATGCCCTCAGCAGGAGTCGTGGACATCCCCATTGTGGAGAAGGAGGCGCAAGGCCAGCAGCAGCACCACAAGGTGGGCAGGCAGCCTCCCTGAGGCAGGGGTTGCTGCTCTTCCTTGAGAATCATATCTTGATTTCTTTGGCTTCAGATGACATTGTCGCCGAGCTACCGCATGGACAATGGGAAAATGGTGAAAGTACGGCATAGCCGGAGTGCACAAGTTGCTGTAACTCGGTACCAGGTGCTCAGCAGCACTCTCTCCTCTGCCCTCGTGGAGCTCCAGCCCATCACTGGTGAGAGTGTCACTCTTCCGCAGTGGGATCACACAACCCTGTGCCACCAGGTTTTGTCCGGGGCCTCGTTCCGAGCAGCTAGTGCTATGGCTGACTTATGTGAGAATGTGCTTCTGGTGCTGATCTGAGGCTAGGGAGACTCCCATAGGGATGGTTGTGACTAGCAAATGAATACAAACAGTTTGAATGCCTCTATTAAAACTGTGCAGAGTGGTTCCTCAAAATGATTAAACATAGAATTATCATAAGATCCAGCAGTTCCACTTCTGGGTATATACCCAAAATCATCAAATATTTGCACACAGATTCATAGCAGTGTTATTCACAGTAATAAAAGGTGAAGATAATCCCAGTGACCATTGGGGGATGAATGGAGAAACAAAATGTAGCATATACAGATAATAGGATGTTATTTTCAGCTTTCAAAGAATTGAAGGGACATTCTGACACATGCTACAACATGGATGCACCTTGAAAACATTATGCTAAGTGAAATAAGCTGGGCACAAAAGGGCCAATACCGTATGATTCCACTCATGTGAGGTACCTAGAAGAGTCAGATGTATAGAGACAGAAAGTAGATGGTGGTTGCCAAAATCTTAGGTTAGGGTAAAGAAGGGGAGATGAATGGGTAATTGTTGTTTAATGGGTCCAGAGTTTCAGTTTGGGAAGATGAGAAAGTTCTAGAGATTGTGGTGGTGACAGTTGCAAAAACAGTGTAAATACAGCTAATGCCACTGACTTGGCATTTAGTATAATGCCAGTGGTTAAACCAGGAAATTTTATGTATATTTTACTACAATTCAAATAATGTGCAAATCAATACTACTTACCATTATGTAGTAAAATTACTGAAAAGTTAGGTAATGGTAGACGGCAAGTTCACAGTAATGGTTATCTGTGGTGGAAAGAGGGAATTGTGGTGGACAGGGGTACTTAGGGTATTTACAGCGTTTACTTCCTAAGCTAGCTGGTGCTACATAGCTTATAGTTTACTATATTATTCTTTTTACTTTATTATAGTTGGGACTTGGCCAGTTTACTGCACTTTGATTTAATATGATTTGAAGCAGATGCCAATACTGGTATTGTTTCTGTAGCTCCTCACAAGTTTTCTTTCTCTCTCTCTTTTAAGGAATAAAACATCAGCTTCGAGTTCACTTGTCTTTTGGATTGGATTGTCCAATACTTGGTGATCACAAGTACTCAGACTGGAATAGGTTGGCCCCCCAGGTAATACTAATTTGACCCAATATGCAACAGATACGGGAGAAAACTTAGGCGTTCCTTTTCTTAAATCTCTGAAATGAGTTACAACAAAGCCTATTTATTGTCTTCAGACATGGTACCAAGCTCGTTATCTTGCTTTTAGAGAAATTTAGAAGCAGTTAGTTACTGTCCTCGTGGAACTGCAGGATCGATTAGTGAAACGCTTCCTGTTACATTTGTTTAGTCGGATTTTGTTGGGAGGTTGTGGACAAGGGGAGAGGTGTTTCTGAAGACTGGGAGCAGGTTTTCATGCTACTGCTGAAGAACCGCAGGGAAAGCCTGTTCATCCTTACACCACAGCCCATTTTCTTGGTAGGCCAAAAAGCACTGGCCAAAAAGAATGTCTTTGGTGTGGTCATTTTTCCCTCACCTGAGTTCAGAGCCCTTCTTAG
The DNA here is from genome assembly GCF_009764315.1 of Trachypithecus francoisi. NCBI lineage: Eukaryota > Metazoa > Chordata > Mammalia > Primates > Cercopithecidae > Trachypithecus > Trachypithecus francoisi. Next base: position 114,162,815 of record NW_022681473.1, on the reverse strand, counting down.
ACATGCCCCTGAAGCAGGCTCTCCATGACTGTGTCTTCCAAGGGGTTAGTGTTGGTTCCCTGTAAGTGGAAGTCCCCTGACTTTGCATGTTCGTCAAGGGTCGACTGTTAGCCTTGGTCTCAAGGGTCTGTCCTTTCTTTGTTTAGAAGCTGTCCGTGGGCACCCTGAAGAAGCTGGGGCTGGAACAGTCGAAGGCCCGCTACATCCCCCTTCACCTGCATGCCCAGCAGCTGATCCTGCCTGCCCTGGGGTCCAGGAAGGAGGATCTCAACTTGGTCTGCAAACTTCCTCACTTCTTTGTACGTTCCCTGCGCCGCCTGGGTTTAGAAATGCCAAATCAGCATCAAAATGAGAACAATGAAGCCGAGTGTCTGGGAGCACAGTGAAGACCGTGGGAGCATCCTGGTACCTGGGAGTGCAGGTTGGCCCCTGAACTGTTCTTTGTTTACAGGACTCTGCTAACTTCTCACTTGGAACAGATTCCATAAGAGCCAGGGGAGATAAGGTGAAGCAACCCAGCTGCTCCAGAGCTTTTAATGGAGAGCAAAGTCTGTTTACTGATAGTTGGGCTGCACTGTGGAAAAGCCTGCCGGAAGTCTTCCTGCCATGGGCTCTCATTGCCAGTGTGGAACAGAGCCCAGGGCCGGGCAGACTGGGGCAGTGACTGGAAAAGGAAAACTAAAGGACAGAATCCAGGATCAGGAACTGGTTTTATCCAGCAGTGAAGCTCTTGAGCTCTTAGGAAGGTTCCTGTGATTGGAAAGAACATAATGGTTAACAAATATGGCATCCAGGGATTGCCCAGCTATAGTGTGGGTGGCCCCCTGCACTCTGATTATGGAAACTGTACAAGGGTATTGAGTGTGAGGTTGAGGTGGGACATTTGCTGAGCAAGGAGAGCAGATGTGAATGGCAGGCAGATAACATGCATACATGAAGCTGGCTGGATGTAAGGCAGTAGCGGGGAGCAGCATGCTGTCTCACAGTTGTTAGCTCCAGCTGGTTGTTGCCATCTGGGAATGGATTTTCTCATTTATTTCTTCAGAGAAGCTGGAAACCTAGATATTTGTGTGAAACCTCCCAGGGTATTGCCAACTAAATCGAATTTTTAAAGACGCTTAGGCAGCGAAGCAAATAATACTTGCAGGCTGAATTTGCTCTGCAGGCTAGCAGTTTGCAGTCTGTGTTTAATGAATGGTATAGAAGTTTGGGGAAAGGTGCCGTCTTGAAAATTCTGCATCAGTGGTTGGCATTTTAGCTGCGTGTAGTATGTATCCTTTCTAGACTTGGAGATGGCTTTGGTTGGTCCGTGAATGTGTAGTTAGGAGAGTGCTGCCATTAAAAAAAAGAAATCTCTATTGTGGAAGCATATCTTCTGTTCTTGGGTCTCAGGAAGGAGAGGGCTATACTGAACATCACTAGGGATAGATGGAAATGACCTTGGCCTCCCTGCTCAGTTGGTCCATCTAGCTCCCACCTTGTTTCTTGCAAACGAATACACCTCACACTACTTTTTCTTTCTAACAAAGAAAGTTGGAGTGACAGCACAGTTAGGGAGATACACCCCGCGACAGTCTTTATGTGTTCCCTGTGTATAGATGATGCCACTCTCTAGCTCCTTCCCTGACTCCATGGTACCCATTACTGTGCATAATAAATTTAACTTTGAAAGCACAGACGAGATGACTATATTTGCTTATATAAGACCTAAATATTTTTGCTGTTGTTTCTATTTCTAGTAAACCATGCTAGTCAAGAAAAAGGAACAAGAATGTGACACTTAGGAAATACTGATAATTGACATTAATTCAGGGAAACAGATGAACAGGAATACCCACAAGAATGGAGAACAGGCTGGGCACGGTGACTCACATCTATAATCCCAGCACTCTGAGAGGCCGGAGAGGCCGAGGCGGGCAGATCACCTCAGCCCGGGAGTTTGAGACCAGCCTGGGCAACATGGTGAAACCCTGTTGCTACAAAAAACACAAAAATTAGCTGGGTGTGTTGGCACATGCACACCTGTGGTCCCAGCTACTCAGGAGGCCGAGCCAGGAGGATCACCTGAGCCCAGGAGGTTGAGACTGTAGTGAGCCATGATTGTGCCACTGTACTCCAGCCTCGTGACAGAGTGAGACCCTGTCTCAAAACAAGGAGAGCAATCTTAGAAGAACACATGATAGAAATAAAAGTCAGAATTGGAAAATGGAGAAAAGAAGGAGCTAGACAGGATACATTTGGAGAAGTGGCCGACGATTTATATTCTCATATATAAATATGGTCTCCTCTAGGATGTCAATCTAGACTTTAATTTGGCAAACTGAATATTTACTAGGCTGCGGGTACCTGGGGACATTCACTCATCTCAGGGAGCGCATCAGCTGGGAAGATTCGGTTAGCTGTGTGGTGTACTGACCAGTAAGTGTGAGGCAGGACTGTCGGTCCCCAAGCGGGCACGTTGGAGCTGGCCGGAGAACCAGCTGTGCCATTGTTTCTGCCCGGCTTTGTCACAAATGCTGCTTTGTTGTTCTGCGTGAGTTTTTAGCGCTTTAGTGCTGGGTTTTGTGTTGGTTGCTGAACTGGGAGCTACCAAGCTAGTGACAGTTGACTTTTTGAGAATTCCTAAGCTTCCCTGGGATACGGGGTCACCACATTGGAGACTGGGGCAGATGTCCGCCCTGCTGCACCTTCCCAGACCTCTCTGAAGCCGATGGCAGCGGTTCCATGCCCCACAAAAGGACTGTCTTATTTAGTGTCGACTGACTCATGGGGGTGCTTAAGGACCAGGACAACAACCTCAGACAACCTGGTTGATCTGCAACTTTAAGGGTGCAGGGAATGTGATTGTAGGTAGGCAGAGTCAACTGAAATGCTGATTCGTCAGCCATAAAAGTATGATTTTTTTAATGTGTTTGTGTTTGAAATAACTTTTATTTGTAAATATGGAATGGCCTTTTAAAAATTAATAGAACATTTAAGCACATCATGAGAAACTTCAAATATTAGGTCATGTCATCTGCTTGTAATTAGTTACCATCTGAGCTTGAGAGGGACCTGTGTTAAGAAGTGTGGTTGGCCGGGCGTGGTGGCTCATGCCTGTAATCCCAGCACTTTGGGAGGCCAAGGCGGGAGGATCGCTTGAGCCCAGGAGTTCTGAGATCAGCCTAGACAACTTGGTGAAACTGTTGTCTCTACAAAAAAGTGCAAAAATTAGCCAGGCATGATGGCACACCTGTAGTCCCAGTTACTGGGGAGGCTGAGACGGGAGAATCACTTGAGCCCAGGACGTCGAGGCTGCATTGAGCCATGCTGGTGCCACTGCTCTTCAGCCTGGGTGTCAGAGAGAGAGAGAGAGACTCTGTCTCAATACATATTTAAAAAAAAAAAAAAAAAAAAGTGTGACAGATTTATCTGGAGTCAGATCCCATGCTGGGGGTCCCAGCGTGCTATGGTCTGGGAACAGACGCCGCCCTGGACGTGCAGGGAGGACAAGGTGTGGGAATCTGCTCATCGGGTCGGGCCATGTAGCCCAGGACACTGGCCACAGAGGTGGGACCCAACTCTCTGAAATGGGAGTTGGGTAGGGGTGGGGCACCCGCTGGTTTCTAAACCTTGCCAAATGCGGATCCATTAGGGGTTAGGGCTTCAATATCTGAATTTTGAGCGGGGAAAGGAAGTGGACACAATTCAGTCCCTAACACTAATTATTATTTTGATATTTTCCTCCAACTATTTAACAAAGTAAAGCCCATTCTTAACTCACAGGTCAGGCAAAAACAGATGGCAGGCCACATTCAGCCCGCAGGCTCTAGTGTGGCTGCTTATATTTCTAGTAAACGATGCTTCTCCAGATAAAGGGACGGGAATGTGACCCTTAAGAAATGTTGATCTTTGACTTTAATTCAGGGAGACAGATGAAGAGACCCCTGGTCTTGTGGGTGTTTGATGAAATCCCAGGTACCCAGGGAGGCACCACAAAGGGACCAGGCAGTAGCCCGCATGCCACGGTCTGGACACAGACCAGGGCTGCAGGTGTCAGCTGGGAAGATGGGGAGCGGCTTGCAGAAACCATGTAGCATCCAGCACTGCTGCTGTGGTTGGGCAGGCAAGGGTGAAGGATGATGAAATTCTTCCTTTCCTGTATTTTCTTAGGCCTAAAGAAAGGATTAACATTTCTCGGATTCTTAGTGGGATCTGGACTGCCCGAGCGCAGGTCTTGCTAGGTACAATGGCTATCTTTTTTTTTTTTTTTTTTGAGATGGAGTTTCACTCTTGTTGCCCAGGCTGGAGTGCAGTGGCACAATCTCCACTCACCACAACCTCTGCCTCCCAAGCGATTCTCCTGCCTCAGCCTCCCAAGTAGCTGGGATTACAGGCATGTGCCACCATGCCCAGCTAATTTTTGTATTTTTAGTAGAGATGGGATTTCTCCATGTTGGTCAGGCTGGTCTCAAACTCCCAACCTCAAGTGATCCACCTGCCTTGGCCTCCCAAAGTGCTGGGATTACAGGCATGAGCCACCTTGCCCGGCCCAGTGGCTATCTTTAATCAGTGACAATAATGTAAGAGGAATTTTACCACATGTTAGTGTGACCTGAGAAATGGGTTACACAGCAAAGGAGGTTGGAGTGTGCCTAAAATGAACTTCATCTATTTTGAAATACTGATTAGAGCCAGCTAAAATATATGATTTAGTATTAAGTCATGTACGGTAATTAGTATAAGAAAATGAGCTTCTTAAATTTGTTTTTTTCAAAGTGCAATAGGCATGTGATTTAAAAAATCAAGAACTATTCTGCTCAAATGACTCTGGTTGAGAAGAGAATAAGAAAAAATCAAAATGAAAAATCAAGAACTGGCCGGGCGCGGTGGCTCAAGCCTGTAATCCCAGCACTTTGGGAGGCCGAGACGGGCGGATCACGAGGTCAGGAGATCGAGACCATCCTGGCTAACACGGTAAAACCCCCTCTCTACTAAAAAATAAAAACTAGCCGGGCGATGTGGCGGGCGCCTGTAGTCCCAGCTACTCGGGAGGCTGAGGCAGGAGAATGGCATAAACCCAGGAGGCGGAGCTTGCAGTGAGCTGAGATCCGGCCACTGCACTCCAGCCTGGGCGACAGAGCGAGACTCCGTCTCAAAAAAAAAAGAAAAATCAAGAACTGAAGGCTTGCCATGAAAAGTAGCAGCTCCTTGCCCACGTGGGAATTGCGTTTGCTGTGAGCTCTGGGAGGTGCTTGTGCTCAGCAGATGGGGGAGGCCGGCTCTCCCAGTGCCCCTTCTGGTAGCAGCTCTGGCTCTACTACTCCAGGAGGCAGCTCTTGGGTAGTCACTTTTTTTCCGTGCTAGGCACACCCAACCTAAGCCCACAGAGCACTTTCTCAATCCTCGTGTCACACGTCTTTGCATTTGATAACCAAATCGCCCACTCTGAGCTCTTCACTCACTTTGATTCCATGAACTCCTCCTGCATCTCCTTATCTGACCTCCTTCCAGGCTTCTTGAAGGGCCCCATCATGGTGCTCCCCAGAGCTCCATCTTGGCATCCTGTCCCTCTCCTAGAGGGAGAGCTGGGCCAGCTTGGGAATCTTCTACCTGTGTGCTGATGACCCGCAAGTCTGTCTCTGACCTTGATCTCCCCCTTGAGCTCCTCATCTTACATCCATCTGCCTGTGGTCATCTCCCCTTGGGAGCTCCCTCTCCAGTCCTGTTCCTCCTGTTCTCTTACCTGCCTTAGTTTAGATGGCATCACCAGAGACCTGGGACTCACCCTTGACTCCTCCCTCGCACCAGCCTCCAAATCCAATTAGCCACTAATTCTTTGCCAGTTCCCTCTAAAACCCTTCTTTTAAAATGCACTTCCCTCTTTAATACCTCCTGAGCACCAATGTGACCGTCCCCACCCTTCCGCTGTGATGGGATAGGTCTGGAAGGTGGAAAGGTATAGTGAGTTAGAAATAGGATCATAGACGACCTGCTAGTTCCCACCAGAAACCAAACTCAGAACAGACTGTTGAGACCATCCCCAGGTTCCTGGGGATGGAGCACTGTGGGAGGGAGTACCTGTTTTAACCAGGACAGGCAAATGGAGCAGCCTCCCACCATGTTTTCTAAGTCTGCGGTCCTTGGCTGTCTGGACTGCGTTTAGCCAGAGTGCCTGGTAGGATATACAAAAACATGGCCTCCTGCTAGTGCTTGTGCAAAGCATGCCATGGGGATGCAGACAGCTTTCTCCCAGTGGGGTGCAAAGTCTGCTGGCTCAGGGCAATGTAATTTGAACACCAGCTGCCCAGTGTTAGGCCAGATGTCACAAGTTAATGGCACATTCCACAGGACTTGCCTCACTTCAGACACCAGCTGCAAGCTCTGGGGTTTCCTAGCCACCTGTACTTCTGACCAACTAGCTACGAATTCAAGACTGTTCACAAACCCCTCAGGTTTGATCATGCACTAGAAGGACTCCCAGAACTCTGCAAAGGGCTAGCTTATGCTTACTATTGTGGTTTTACTGTAGCAATAAAATGATACAAATCAGGACCAGCTAAAAGAAGAGACGCACGGGCAAGGTCTGGGAGAGTCTCCAGCATGAAGCTACCATGTCCTCTGCCTACCATGTCACCCTCCCAACACATGGATGTGCATCACCAACTAGGAATGTCACCTAAGCCTTGGTGTCCAGAGTTTTTATTGGGGTTTCATTATGTTGTCATGGTTGAACTATTGGCTACATTGTTGAACTCAGTTCTGCTGGGCTCAAAGTGCCAACCCTCTAATCACATGGTCGGTCTTTTTGCATGGCCAGCCCCTGTCCTGAATCTAAGGCCCCATGTGAGTCCTCACATTAGCATAAACTCTTAGGGCCCATCATGAATAACAAAGATGTTACCATCACTTGGGAAATTCTGAGGATTTAGGTTCTCTCTCCCAGGAAACAAGGACACAAGCAAGGCAAATTATTATAGAACTCTGAGTTTTCCTCTCCATCCCCCACTCCCTTAGTCATCTCTTGATGTCCTCCCCTGGGGATCCCTTGACCTTGCTGTCCCCCAGCGAGTGAGCAGCCTTGGTGGCTGTCTGCATAGATGCCCCTGTTGGCTGTGGCCTTAGGGTCCTTTCAGGCAAGAAGCCTTCAGATATTTGTGTTCACTCCCCTTCCGGCACCTGCTGTGGCACACTGCCATCTGCTGCCATCTTCGCAGGGGGAAAGGGATTTTGATTATGCAGATGGGTGAAGTTCTTCTTTCCCAGGTATTTTCTTTTTTTCTTTTTTTTTTTTTTTTTTTGAGATGAAGTCTCACTCTTGTCCCCAGGCTGAAGTGCGATGGTGGGATCTCGGCTCACTGCAACCTCTGCCTGCCCCAGGTTCAAGCAATTCTCCTGCTTTAGCCTCCCGAGTAGCTGGGATTACACGTGCCTGCCACCACACCTGGCTAATTTTTTGTATTTTTAGTAGAGACGGCGTTTCACCATGTTAGCCAGGCTAGTCTCAAACTCCTGACCTCAGATGATCCGCCTGCCTTGGCCTCCCAAAGTGCTGGGATTACAGGCGTGAGCCAATGTGCCCAGCCTTTCCCAGGTATTTTCACATGCTGTGAGGACACGGCCATGGTGACCTGTACTCAGTCAGATACACCCTAAAAGCTCAGCTGGCCCCTGCCTTCTCACCACCATCAATCTGTCCACACACGTGCTCCTACCTCCTAGATGTATCTGTGCACCCCAAACCCACACATTGTTCATACGACTTCTCGAGGACTAACCACCCTCCACACCTATTGGGCTGTTTGCCTACTCCCAGCTCACTCCATAAGATCTTCAGCAGAGGGCTGCAGAGTACTTTGTCTGGAAACATGTAGGAGTGTGGAGACCAGCGAGGAGGCCGACACGGACTTCTGTGCAACATGTGGCAGTGGCTTGCACTAAGCTCTCACTCCCCGTTCCCACTCCCAGCCGTAGACAACTGCTAATCTGTTTTCCGGAAATAGAAAGATTATTTCCCTATAGATTTGCCTATTTTAGATGTTTTGTATAAACAGAATGATACAATATGTGCTCCTTTACCACTGGCTTCTCTCAGTGTCATATGTCCAAGGTTCCTTCACGTTGTAACATATGTCACTCCACTGGCTTCTCTCAGTGTCATATGTCCAAGGTTCCTTCACGTTGTGACATATGTCACTCCACTGGCTTCTCTCAGTGTCATATGTCCAAGGTTCCTTCACGTTGTAACATATGTCACTCCACTGGCTTCTCTCAGTGTCATATGTCCAAAGTTCCTTCACGTTGTAACATATGTCACTCCACTGGCTTCTCTCAGTGTCATATGTCCAAGGTTCCTTCACGTTGTGACATATGTCACTATTTCACTTCTTTTTTTGGTGGTTTTGGTTTTGAGACAGAGTCTCACTCTGTGGCCCAGGCTGGGAGTGTAGGGGTGCAATCTTGGTTTATTGCAACCTCCGCCTCCTGGGTTCAAGTGATTCTCGTGTCTCAGCTTCAGAAGTAGCTGGGATTACAGGCATGTGCCATCACGCCGGGTAATTTTTGTGTTTTTAGTATAGACAGGATTTTGCCATATTCACCAGGCTGGTCTTGAATTCCTGGCCTCAAGTGATCCACCCACCTCGGCCTCCCAAAGTTCTGGGATTACAGGTATGAGCCACAGCACCCGGCCAATATTTTACTTCTTTATATTGCTGAGTAATATTTCATTATATTGATATACCAAATTTTGTTTATCCTTTCATCAGTTGTTGGCTGTTTCCACTTTTTGACAATTGTGAATCATGCTGCTTTGAACATTCATGTATAAGCTTTTATGTGGATGTGTGTTTTAACTTATCTTGGGTACCTACCTAGGAGTGGAATTGCTGGGTCATATGGCAACTCTGTTTCTAGAGCTGCCAGACTGTTTTCAAAAGGGCTTGCACCATTTTACATTCCCAGCAGCAATGTACGAGGGGTCCAGTTTCTCACCAGCACTTGTTGTTACCTGTCTTTCTGATTATAGCCATCCTAGTGGATGTGAAGTGGTTTCTCACTGTGGTTTTGATTTGCATTTCACTAGTGGCTAATGATACTGAGCATCTTTTCGTGTGTTTATTAACTATACAACTTAAAGAAATATCTATGCAAATCTTTTGCCCATTTTAAAATTCAGTTATTTGCTTTTATTATTAATTTGTAGGAGTTCTTTATGTATCCTGGATTCCACTCTCTTTTTTTGGTTTTGTCTGTTTGTTTGTTTGAGACAGAGTTTCACTCTTGTTGCCTGGACTAGAGTGCAACGGCGTAATCTCGGCTCACTGCAACCACCGCCTGCTGGATTCAAGCGATTCTCCTGCCCCAGCCTCCCCAGTAGCTGGGTTTACAGGCATGCACCACCATGTTCAGCCAATTTTTGTATTTTTAGTAGAGATGGGGTTTCACCATGTTGGCCAGGCTGGTCTCAAACTCCTGACCTCAAGTGATCCACCTGTTTTGGCCTCCCAAAGTGCTGAGATTACAGGCATGAGCCACCGCGCCTGGCCTGGATACCACCGTCTTATTAGAGGTATTGTCTGCAAATATTTTTTCCATTTGTGTTGTCTTTTCATGTTCTTGATTATATCATTTGTAATAGGAAAGTTTTCCATTTTGATATCATCCAATTTATTTTTCCTTTTGTTGCTTGTGCTTTTGGTGGCGTATCTAAGAAACCATCACCTAATACAAAGTCTTGGCGATTTCCTTCTGGGTTTTTTTCTAAGAGTTTTCTAGATTTAGGTCTGTAATCCTAAATCATTTCTGTGTGTGGTGTAAGGATGGTGTCCAATTTTGACTGGTTAGCCAGCCGTCCCAGCACCATTTGTTGAAGGCTGTTCTTTCCCAAATGGAATTTTTTTGTAAGTTGTCATTTTTGATGGTTACACTGGGTCAAATATAGACAATCTCATAGGGTAAAGTGTAGTTGTTTTATTGTATTAATATGAATGAAGTAAAATGCATTTTCTGATGTTGCCACCAGATGGCAGCAGTACTCCAGCTTTTATCCCTCTCCAGGCTAAGCTGCTCCAGAAAGTGGGAACAGGATTTAATCAAGTGTGAAGTATCCTGCACAAGAGCCTTACTGTCTTTCTCTAACCCCCGATAACCCTCACCGTGGCTACTCCAGCGTTGTAAATCTCGGCCCCCTACTTTTTTAGCTAGCTTGACACTAGATTTTCTGTTCTCTCATGGAGGGTGGAGTAGTAGGAGGTCATGGTTTGGGCTTTTTGAGTGAAGTTCAAATAGAATTTGATTCCTCCACGCTCAGTGATAAGAGTGTTGGTTACATGTTCATTATAAAAATGTAGAAAATATAGTCAGGCTGTCCTCAACTACCCAAAAGCCTAATAGAAACAGGCATTTACCTACCACGTGAGTTCATTCTAGCTAAACGTCAAGCATTCTTAGCTCTTTGCTGATTTAATTTTGGTTTAATGTAGTAAAAAGTTGCTATCTCTGTTGATCAGATACACTGATTGATAGTTATGTACAATTTTGACTAAGTAAAATCGGGCAAATGGATGATTTCCCTGCATTATTTACTAAATAGTGGAGGGAAAGGAAGAGTGGCAACTTGGGCGCGTCTGCCACAGTGACGTGTTTTCGACACGTAAGTGCGTGAGTGCCGGCCCGGCTGTTCCGTTCATCCTCTGCTGTTCTTGGGTAATGAACTTCCCCAGGGCAGGCCTCACCTCTGCCCTCCCTGCAAGATCCTCCGCTGCTCCCACGGCCTGTCTCACATGGACTGAGGGGTCCTCAGACCCCTGAGGTCTCTGCACATGTCACCTGCTGCGCCTGTGGGCCTCTGAACCCCAGCGTCAGAGCTACCCGAGCACTTTCTTTCCCCAAGGCAAGCTAACCAGACTGTCCTAGGGAGCCATGAGGGGGACTGAGAAGGGGGCAGCCAAGACAGCCTCCCATGCAGGGAGCCCACCAAGGCCCAGCTCTGACCTGGAGCCGCGTCCTCTTTCAGCAGGCTGGGACCGATTACCATCTGTCCGTCAGCAGCTTCAAGGAGCCAGTGATGACCTGGGCCATTCAGGGAGCCAGCCTGGGAGAAGGGGTTCCCGCTTTGATGTGCTCAGCGAGGTCAGGGAGCAAGCAAGGGGGAGGCCCACGGGGAGAGCGGCTGGTACTGTCTCCTCTCTCATCCAGGCTTCCAGGAAGACGCCAGCTTGTCCTCATCACCCCTTTCATCTCTCTGTTCTCTGGGGCCAGTTCTTGTCCTCTCGGGCCTCTCTGCCGCCCAGGTGGACAGCCTTGGGCCCCTCATCCCAGACCTCCAGCCTGTGTTCCGAGGAGCTTGTGGTGGCCAGACCCATCCACCCATTTTTCTCTGCAGTTGGCTTTAAGGGGCATGTGGTCATCACTTCATGCATGCAGCGCCCACTCTGAGGGTCAGGCGAGAATTCCCCCCTTGGAATCAGGATCTCCCTATGCTGGGAGGGGCCTCAGGCTGTGAGCATCACCCCCAGTGGGACACTGGGACGCTCCAACTCCATTGCTAACAGACAGCTGCCAAGACTGGTCTCACTCACAGCTGCCACAGACTCACCGGCCACTGAAGGTGCCACCTTTGTAGGAAAGAAGACAGAGGAGAAGAGAGGGTGGGAGACGGAAGGCGACAGAAGGACAGGGAGGGAGCAAGCCGCTGTGCCCTGGGCTCTGTGCGGCCGTCTGAGCCTCTGTCTCACACCAGGGCCTCCTTCAAGCCATGCCTGAAAGGCTGCCAGCCCGTCCTGGCCCTGCCGGGGAGTCTGGCCTTTTTCCTGTCTAAAGTTACAGAATTTTCCAGAAGTATCTTTGGGTTTATTTTCTGGAGTTATAAGCCAGATTTCCCTTGTCACCCTACTTCTCCAGTCTAGGAAAGAAAATTCCACAAGAGAAAGAAAGCAAGAGGCATAGAGGGTCTGTGATCACAGCTGAGACTCACTCCTCCTTTCCCTACTCCCACACGGAACCCCGAAACCCAACACTCATGGTGATTTCTGTATTCGACCTTTGTTGCCTGTGTGGAGCCTGTTACATTTAAAAGCTCCCAGTAATAGCCTTGTGAGGGGTATACTATTCTTCCTCGATTTTATTTCTATTTTACAGACGACGAACATGAAGCCCTGAAGCCCAGAGTGGTCCATTGATTTCCCGAGGTCACATCTGTATACAGCAGAACTAGGTTTTGACCTGTCCGTCTAACTTGGGAGCCCCACTCTTAACCTGTGTCTCCAGTGAACCAGGTGCTGAGAGACCGAAAGAGAAGTCCCGATTCTCCTCTCTCCAGCCCTCCCAGATCCCAAGCGGATGAGCGGGTGTGCACTTGGAGCAGGAAGGCAGGTCTCCTAATGGAAAGACAAGGCAACTGGGTTCTTTTTTAATTCTGCCACTAGCTAGCTGTGTCACCGTCTTTCCAGACCTCATTGTCCTCACCTGTAAAATGGGCAGATGAGACAAGATAAGACAATGTCTGAGATCCTTTCTAGTTTCAGGACCCTGAGGCTGGTTATGCCGAGATTACTTATTTAGGAGAAGACATAACATCCCTAATCCTTTACTGGAACCCACAAATTCAGCATCTCAGAGAAGGGCAGTGTAGAAACTCAATATTTGGATCCAGTTGAGGAATCCAGCCTGTACTTGGAAGTGAAGCCTCCCAGAAGGGACCTGAACATCGGGCCTTTGACTGTCCTGCCCTGGGCCTTCCCGTCCTTTCTGGGGCCTGGCCTCCTGCACGGTGCCTGAGCTGGGAGGGACGGGCCTGGTCATGCTGTGTTAGTTTGCTCCGGCTGCCAGAACGAAATATCACAGCCTGAGTGGCTTAAACAACAAAAATTCATTTGCTCATGGTTCTGAAGGCTGGAAGTCCAAGATCCAGGTGTTGGCAGGGTTGGTTTCTCTGGAGGCCTCTCTGTTGCTGATGGCCACCTTCTTCGTGTGCCTTCACACAGCTTCTCGGTGTAGGCCTGTGACCTGATCACCTCTTCTTGCATGGACACTGGTCAGAGTGGGTGAAGGCACATATCCAGGCCCCATTTCAACTGAGTCACCCCCTTAAAGGCTTATCTCCAAGGGCCGTCACATTCTGAGGTTCTGGGGTTGAGTCTTCAATGTAGGAATTTGGGAGACACAGTCAGCCCATAGCACACACCAGCCGCTGCTGGGGAAGGTGGTCACAGCAGCAGAGGCTGGCTAATACCGGACACTTGCAGCGAGCCAGGCACGGGGCTGGGGCTGTGCCGCGTGAGCTCACTGAATCCCGCAGCACTTCCACGAAGGAGATATTTCAGAGATGAGGAAATCAGCTTGGGCAAACTGCCTGAGGGCACGCACCTAGAAAGCAAGGACACAGGCCTGGATGCACGGACTTACCCCGGTGCTATATTGCTGCCCGATTAGATTTCTAGCACTTTTTCTAGAGAGGAGGTGGGTCACGCGGTTACGCTCTTTGGGGCCATTAGCCTTCTAGAGCCCTAATGGGAATGAAGAACAGCTCTAACTCTGCTATTCTGACTGCAGTATGGGGGAGAGCTAGGAAAGGAACAGCAGAACAAGGGGGTCAGTTCTTCCCCACTGCATGTGGAGATGGGCATTCCAAGCTGAATTAGTGGCTTTGACTTGGGAGAGGGCAGGTCATGCCCAAGTGGTTGTTCAGACCTCAGGAGCACATGTGAGGAGCCTGCAGGCTAGCTTAGGAGATGGCCTCAAAAATGGGAGGGGGCACAGTTGTTCCCCAAACTGGATGGGACTAGGGGAACCCCCGTCTGGGATTGGTCACCATGGATGTGAAGACCAAGGGCTCAGGGAGTGAAGGTCATGGCAGATACCCCCAGCCAAGGTGGCTGGCCTGGAAATGGGAAGATGCCAGGAGAACACAGCATAGCCAGCAGCTCCCTGGGGCTGTCCGACAGCTCCTGAAGGGCGTTGGGTTCCACATGGAGTGTGGGCTGGTTTGAAGGTGTTGGCATGAAGCCAGTGCTCCTTGGTTCCTGGTTTGGGGGCCGGAAGCCCAGAATACTGGGGCTAAGCGAACCCCTGCATCTGACATCGATTCCTTTCCCCGTCCCCACATGGGGGCTGGAGTGGGGAAGGGTTGAGGTTATCATGTCCAAAGCTCGTTCCTTCTCATCCTCCTAAGCACCCAGCATCACTCATCCCTGGACAATTTAACTGCCATCAGTGCCTGCTGTTTGGTGCAGAAAGAGGGGAAGGGGAGGTCAAAGAAGGGAGGAGAGCAGAGGGGACACCAGGGACTTTGTTCCCAGGGGCCCGCCTCCTGGGGAGGGCGAGGTGGGGGTCAGTGGCAGCCCCATGCCCTCTCTGGCAGGCAGTCCTGTGTCTGAGTTTGGGAATTAAGCTGTCCTCGCCTCTCCAGCATGAATGAGGCCTGGGGGGCTGTGACAAGAGCTGTCAGTGCTGGTGTCCTGTCCCAGTCATCGCTGAAAAGGCCAGGCAGCTCAGGACGCCTGGGAAATATGGGATGGAGAGAGCAGGGTCCAGGGCCCGCTGGGGAGGGGCCAGACAGGAACACAGACGCCTTTGTGTGCACCTGATCAGTGCCAGCCACTGGCTGCCTCCTGTCAGAGGGGTTTCATCCCTGTCCTGTCTCCTGCACCGGGACTTTAGGCAACTCCAGGCCTAGGGCCACATCCAACCACACTGTGTTCTGTCCCCAGCGCTCGCTCAGGGTCCTTCTGAGCTTCCCCTGAAAGCTTGACCTGGAGGAGATTGAACTTCAAGGCGAGGCAGGTGACGGTGAATGTCTTGACAACCCTCATCAGATGGGGCTCTTATTGAGGTTGAGTTTCTTTCTGGCAAGAAGTTTTGGAGACCAGGGTTCTAGGGTGTGGGCCCCAGCCCAGCTCATTCCAAAACCATTAGGCCAGGTAACCGCAGCAGGGCAGTGGGGCCAGGTGACAGCTGCAGCAGCTGCAGACAGCCTCAGTCCCCAGCGTGCCGACATGTTAGAAGTACACGTCACTATCTCAGCAGTCAGCCGCCACATCTGGAACCGCTCTGGGCCTCCTCTAATTGCCTCATTATTTTCCGAGGAAAAGCGCCCCCATTCCCAGCTCTCTGTTGCTGTCCCTTCCCTCTGGCCTGTCCTGAAATCTACCTGAATGAACTCCAGGCCAGGGTTTGGGATTCTACCAGGAGGGCAGGGCGTCTCTCCAACTTGCAGCTCCTAGAGAAGAAAGAAGCCACGCATGGACCTGGCTTTGTCCCTGGTGCCCAGAACACAGGGTCCTTGAAGAATTCAGGTGGATCCCTTGGGACACAGCAAGACTCTGACCCCTCTTGCTGTCAGCAGATGTCTGTCATGCACAACACTGTCTGAAACTAGGGAGAGGGCAAGGAAGCAGAAGATAGAGTTTCTGCACGCAGTGCGCCTGCCATCGAGGTGGAAAGACAAAAAGGAAGTGGAGAACCAGTCAGGCGAGGTGTGGCTTATAATCCTGAGCACATCTCATGTGTCTGCCCATCACCTAGGGGCCCGGGCTGTGTGTTGGCCCTAGGGGGTGCTATGATGCAGCTGTAGCCCTGTCCCGGAACACCTGACGTGTTGCAGAGAGATTACAGGAGAGGTGCCCAGGCATCAGGAGATCACCAGCAAAGTGCCCGTGCGGCCTGGGTGGGGAGGGGGCCTTCATGGGGTGATGAGAGCTTTCCGGTGGAGAGAAGGGAGGGGCATTCCAGAGGAAGGAGTGGTGTGCTTTCTGGATGTGCCTGCAGGTAGTTCGGTGTGTCCCTGCAGTGTGGAACTTGGGCAGGGAGCGACATGGCGGGAGAAGTAGCAAGCCTGGGGAACTTGGATCCTGACCCATAGGGGAGGGGAGCACGAGAGGGCAGAGGTCGGAAAGCCCAGGGAGGGGGAGGTAGGTAGCACAGAGCTGTTGAGTGGTCAGGGCTGTGGCACCCCTGGAGCCTGCCCCGTCCTGATAATCCTCTCAGCCGGTGACTAAAGGACCAGTCTCTAAGCAGCAAACAAGCTATCAACATCAAGACACCCAGAAACTCCCTGGCTTCAGCTCTCCCTGAGTCTCAGCTCACCACTTAGCACAGCTGTGTCCGGTGCAGACCTGGAAAGGGTGTGGGAGGGTCTGTTTGGCTGGTGGGTCTCAGGGTCCTTTTTTTTTTTTTCCTTGAGATGGAGTCTTGCTCTGTCACCAGGCTGGAGTGCAGTGACACGATCTTGGCTCACTGCAATCTCCGCCTCCCAGCTTCAAGCAATTCTCCTGCCTCAGCCTCCCGAGTATCTGGGACTGCAGGTGTGTGCCACCACGCCTGACTAATTTTTGTATTTTTAGTGGAGATGGGGTTTCACCATTTTGGCCAGGATGGTCTCGATCTCCTGACCTCATGATCCGCCTGCCCCAGCCTCCCAAAGTGCTAGGATTACAAGTGTGAGCTACCATGCCCGGCCCTTAGGGTCCTTCTTGTACTTGTTGGGGGCTCCTTGTTCCTGGCAGCCCATAGTCTCCCCCACCTGTCCAAGGTGGGCCCTGGGGGGCCACTCTCAGGCCCAACGACCTGGCTGACCTGTCCTGGGGGTCTGACTGCAGCTGGAACCTCAGAGAGGATGGGGAGATCTTGGAGCTGTGTTTAGGATGGGGGAGATCTTGGAGATCCAGTTGGAAAAATGGAAGGGAAGGCACACTGCGTCCTGCCGCCAGCATCAACTGAGGCCAAGAATTCTCCTAACAGGGCCTGGCTCCAAAAGATGACAGGCCGCCCATCATCTGTCAGCCTCTGTTGTGGTCCCAGCCACAGTCTGTGTCCCTGTCTGACTCTCAGTGTTTGTAGGTATTCATCCCTCTGTGCCCCAGCACGTGTTCCCTGGTTAGTGCCTTCCTTTCTGTTAAGATTGCACTCTTGTCCCCTCACACCTGCCTCCCTCCCTGCCTCTCATTTTCTGTCTTATTTTCTCTCTCCAGTCTGTCCTTCAGGGTTAATTTCCCTTCTCTCCTCTGGGTGGCAACTTCTGCCCCGTCTTCTCTCCAGCCTTCCTTTCACTGGGGAAAGTCCCTCTTAGGGGAGGCCCAGCAGTGGCCGCACGACGCGGGGGTGCTGATGGGGGTGCCCCGAGCCCCCACAAGACCTGTGTGGGAAGGCAAGGAGGGATGGGCAGAGACGAGGAGAGGGTGGCCAGAGCCACGGGCAGGGCCTTGGTCAGGGACGTGAGGAGCCACCTTCACCTCATCCAGCCCCAGCCCGGGATGCCCCTCACAGAGACGGAGGCAGGAATGGTGCTCTTTTTTTTTGCATCCTGCCGCCGGGGCTCTGTGGGGCAGTAGTGGACTTTCGCCTCTGATGGTCTCCACCAGCTCATCTCTCAAACAAACAAACTGAGTCTGCTTTGCAAATGTTTGATGACCGGTCCACTCTCCCTCCCTTCCAGCCTCTCCAGGCCCCTGCTGTATAGAAATGCAGGAGCCTCTACCACTCAGACATGGGCACCAGCGCTGCGCTGAGGCCCTGGGGAATGATCCTAAGGTAACACTTTAAAGTTAGGACCCTTCAGTCACTCATAAACTGGCTTGAAGATGGGAAAGAAATGGTAGGGGCAGCTCCAGTCGTGGGCCCCTGGGCTCAAGGCACTTCAGCACTTCACGATCCCTCAGTCGGAACCCGGAAGCCTTCCTTGGGGGAAGTCCAGCAGGCATCCAGCTGACCACTCCCTGCCTCGCCCGGCTCCCTTCCCTTGCTGGACACGCACTGAGTCACCAGGCCTGCTTCTCCCCAGGTCTCAGATGTGCAGACGCCCCTTCCACTCGAGGCCTGGCATGAGGCTTCTCTCTGCTCCATCACAGCCCCTGGGCCTGGCTAAAGCCCCTGCTTCAGGTCCAGGCTTCCAGGCTCCTGTCTCCCCAGGAGCCACCTGCAAACCCTCCCGAGGACCTCAGGTCCTGTGTGGTCTGCCAGCCCCCATGCCTGCCAGCCTCCATGCTGTCATCATCATTGAAGTTAACTGTTTAATTTTTCTAATTTTTTTTTTTTTTTAAGACAGGGTCTCCTCGTGTCACCCAGGCTGGAATGCAGTGGCACAGTCATGGTCCACTGCAGCCTTGACCTCCTGGGCTCAAGTTGCCCTGCCTCCTTAGCCTTCCAAGTAGCTGGGACTACAGGTGTGAGCCACTGTGCCTGGGCAGAGTTAACTCCATGGGACATGCTGTCTGCTTTGCCCTCTGTGGGTTCGTGAACACCGACTGCACAGCTGCAATGTTCCAGTCGTTAGCTAGGCTCTTTCGTGTGGCCTGGTCCGTTTAATCACCTCGGTAACCCCTTCATAGAGGAGGAAACAGAGGCTAGGAGAGATGAAAAGTCAGCCTGGGGCGCACAGCAGTCGCTGCCTTTTCTCCTCCCCAGGACTCTGAAGGGATCAGCACTGCTTTCCAAGTACCAGTTGTGCTGCAGCAACTACAAAATGCCAGTTTTATGCATTTATAAACACCAAGTTTAACAAACGTGTTGAGTGCATTCCGTACATTAGGCACTGGGCAAGTCTGGGGTATGGGTGGGCGTGTCCAGCAGGTCACCCACCCGTCTCTGGACCACTCAATCTCCACCCCAGCCTCTGTGTGCCGGCCAGGGCAGAGCCGGAGGGACCGGGTACGGGGATGCATGCGGTGGGCTGGGGGTAAGGGTGGGGTAGGGGTGGAGGCGGACCGGGTTTAATGAGGTGACTGCCACTTGTAAATGAAACAGAAGGCGGAGCTGCTTGTGTGAACCTTGACCTCTCCTGTCCAGCGTGCCTTTCATCGGGAGCTTTATGAGCAGCCGCTGTGCTCAGATGGGACCCACCGCAGCCTGGGAGAAGGCAGGGCTGGTCCCAGAGTGGAGAGGAGGCTGCCTGGGGGAGGAGTGCGGGCCCGGCTTCCAGAGCGCTGCACCTCTGTTGTCTCTCCCAGGAGTTTTGGAAAATAAATGGGTAGGGCTAGGTTTGAGAAGTTGCTTGACACTGTGGATTGCAAACTTGGAGACCTCTAAAAATGCACATTTCTAGGCCGATCCCTGCTGCTTCTGGTTCAGTTGGTTTGATTTCAGGCTTGAAAATTGGTAATTCTAAAAAGCTCTCACAGTGATTCTTAAAACCAGTCAAGTTTAGGAACCACAGTCTTGCAACACAAGGTAATGCCCACTCCAACAGAACCGTCAGCTGGGATTCGAAACCCCAGTGCCCAGGGGTGATCATTGCCCCATCTACTGAGTGTCCCCACGTGCTGGACACTGTGTTGTCTTACAGCCGTTACCCATCAGACCCTCCAGATAATTCTGCAAGGTGGATGGGATTGTCTACATTTCACACATGAGCTGGAGGTTAAATAACAACCAAGGAGATCACTTCTCCGCCTTTTGGCTAAGATCAAGTGTGACTCAACCCAGAAGAAACAGAACTGAGATTTGAAAATGGTTCATATCACTCCAGAAGTTCTCTTGTCAAGCAGATACTCTCCCATCGGCTTTATGAAGCTTACATAAAGGTGGCCGTTCGCATGAAGATATCCAGAAACCCAGAAATTGCAGGAACCCAGAAATCGCTGCCTTACTTTATTCTAAGTGTAGCCCTGGAGCCAGCTTTGGACATCGTGATTCAAGACAGCCCTGCAGGGCAGAGGCATCTGGATGGCTTGTTCTCGATTGCATCCCCAGTGCCCAGCACAGGCCTGGTGCATAGGAAATGCTTGGGACATACTTGTCAAATGGGTAGTAAATACCAGAAGAACAAAATAAAAGGGCCCTGGATACAAAATCTAAGGCGGCCCCTTCTTCATTGCAAAAGTGGGCTTGGCTGGAAGGAGTACGGTTCTGGGGAAGGGCCCTGAGCGTGTGACCTGCGAGAAGAGCAGCTCTGGGAATGGAAGGGGATGCCCTTCCCCCCACCCGGCCGACCTCTTGCTGCATCCGCATGCGTGCATTTCAGTGGGGCCAGCCCTCTCGGTCCCACTCTTCCGGAGAGGGTGGTCGCAGGAGCTGCCCACACACAGGGCCCCAGGCTCTGTGGTGTCCTCGGCGCCATGCAATGTGATAGCAGCCTCAGCTTCATTTTGCCAGTGCCTCATTCATGCAAAAATTATCTATCAAGGCTGGAAAGGCAACCATTGAATTGCATGCTTTAAATGTGTGAATTGTATGGTACTGTGGATTCTCAAGTTATTAAAAAGAGAGAGGAAGAACCATATTTTCTAGGCTGGAGATTCTTGGGGCCCTTGAACCCACTGAAGCTCTCACCTGTAAGGCTCACATCTCTAATTCCAGCACTTGGGAAGCTGAGGCAGGTGGATTGCTTGAGCCCAAGAGTTTGATATCAGCCTGGGCCGCGTAGTGAGACCATCTTTCCTATTTAAAAAACAAAAATTAGCTGAGTGTGATGGCATGCGCCTGTAGTTCCAGCTACTTGGGAGGCTGAGGTGGGAGGATCACTTAAACCTATGAATTTAAGGCTACAGTGAGCCAAGATTGTGCTTCTGCACTCCAGTCTGGGCAACAGAGTGAGGCCCTGTCTCAAAAAAAAAAAAATTATTGAGAAGAGTGAACTAGGCTGGATGCGATGGTGGATGCCTGTAATCCTAGCAATTGGGGAAGCCAAGGCGGGCAGATTACTTGAGGTCAGGAGTTCGAGACCAGCCTGACCAACATGGTGAAACCCCATCTCTACTAAAAATACAAAAATTAGCCGGGCATGGTGGCAGGCACTTGTTATCCCAGCTACCTCGGAGACTGAGGCAGGAGAATCGCTGGAACCCAGGAGGCAGAGGTTGCAGTGAGCCAAGATTGCACCACTGCACTCCAACCTGGGCAACAGAGCGAGACTCCATCTCAAAAAAAAAAAAAAAAAAAAAGGAAAAGAATGATTTAGTGAGCACCTCCTCTGCCAGGCACTAGCTATGTAGAGTAGAAAAGACGTGGTTTGTGATCTTAAGGAGCGGAGAGGCTTGGGCACTGAAGGAGGTGGGAGGGAATGAAACATTAAGGGATTGGGATTTTTCACCCCAGGAGGAAAAGGCTGAGGGTGCCAAGGGCTACAGAGGAATGGCACCTTTGACGTCAAATTGTAGAGGGTAGAGGCCCCGACCCCTTGCACTGAGGACAGGCGAGATGGGAGAAGAGGCATCTCATCCATCCTCAGTGGAGGGCCACCAGACCTGTGAGAGGTGGCAGCGCTCTTTCCTGCTGAGGTCTGAACAGAACAGAATGAAACCTGTCTGCTGAGGAAGGTGGATGTGAAGCCTTCCTGCAGGCTGGGCGATGGCTTCAGAGACCGCTGGAGTGCTGCTTACCCCACGAAGCCTGACGATTCCATCTTTAGGTAAGGGGTTAATGAAATTTACAGTATCTCACAAACCAGCATACTTTTGAGAGTGAAAGTTGACACTCAGTGATCACACTAGGGCTGAGTGCAGTGACTCATGCCTGTAGTCCCAGCACATTAGGAGGGGCGAGGTGGGAGGATCGCTGGCATCCAGGAATTAGAGATCAGTCTGGGCCACACAGTGAGACCCTATCTCTACAAAAAGCAAAAAACTAGCCAGTTGTGGTGACATGCACCTGTAGTCCCTGCTACTTGGGAGGCCAAGGTGGGAGGATTGCTTGAGCCCAGGAAGCCGGGGCTGCAGTGAGCCATGATCAGCCATGCTCAACCTGGGCAACAGAATCAGACCCTGTCTCAAAAACAAAACAAAACAAAAAGCAAAACACACTGGAACATCGGGTTTAAACCAAGGCTGTCCCCGCAGGGAGGCAGCAGTATGGTCACTCTACCTTTGAGTGACTCCAGCATTGGAGTTTAATGCAGTAGGAGCCAGGGATCTGTGTCCCAGTTAATGCCTGGAGCAAGCGGCAAAAGCAGCAAGTGGAGCCACTGCCGGCCTCTCGGGAGTCCTGGAGGGACAGCCTGGAAGGGGTCAGTCGGGGAAGGAAGAGGATCACAGAGGGGAAGAGTCTGAGAATAGCTTGAGCCAGTGGCTCCAGGCTGTGGTCAGAGTGGCTGCCCCCCAGGTGAGCTGCGGCTAACCCAACTCCACACCACTGAGTGAGTATTAAATAAGCACACAGGAAATGGACTCTGGGCGCCTCTCCCCTCCACACCCCCACTCCCTCGGGGGAGGCACAAAAGGGAAGCCGTGAGGGGGCTCTGCCAAACTTGAAGCCTTAGCTCCAGCTCATTCTGAGGACAGGGATTCTTTTTTGTGGCCTTTGGAGCCTTTGGAGAATCTCAGGAAAGCTCCAGATCTTCTTAGAAAATGCACAAGTGCTCTCACAATACTAGTTTGTAATTCAGTGGGTTCATGGACTCCGAGTTAAGAATCTCTAGCTTAGGGCCGGGCTCGGTGTCTCAAGCCTGTAATCCCAGCACTTTGGGAGGCCGAGACTGGTGGATCACGAGGTCAGGAGATCGAGACCATCCTGGCTAACACGGTGAAACCCCGTCTCTACTAAAAAATACAAAAAATTAGCCGGGCGAGATGGCGGGCACCTGTAGTCCCAGCTACTCGGGAGGCTGAGGCAGGAGAATGGCGTAAACCTGGGAGGCGGAGCTTGCAGTGAGCCGAGATCGCACCACTGCACTCCAGCCTGGGCGACAGAGCGAGACTCCGTCTCAAAAAAAAAGAATCTCTAGCTTAGAAAATGAGGTGCTCCCTTTCTGTTTTTTTTTTTTTTTTTTGAGACGGAGTCTTGCTCTGCCACCCAGGCTGGAGTGCAGTGGCCGGATCTCAGCTCACTGCAAGCTCCGCCTTCCGGGTTTACACCATTCTCCTGCCTCAGTCTCCCGAGTAGCTGGGACTACAGGCGCCCGCCTTGTCACCCGGCTAGTTTTTTGTATTTTTAAGTAGAGACAGGGTTTCACCGTATTAGCCAGGATGGTCTCGATCTCCTGACCTCGTGATCCGCCCGTCTCGGCCTCCCAAAGTGCTGGGATTACAGGCTTGAGCCACCGCGCCCAGCTCTTTTCTTTTTTTTAAAACAGACTGGGTCTTGCACTGTCACCCAGACTGGAGTGCAGTGGCATGATCATAGCTCACTGCAGCCTTGAACTTCTGGGCTCAAGCCTCAGCCTCTCCAGTAGCTGGACTTACAGGAGCATGCCACTATGCCTGACTAATTGCTTGGGTTTAAAAAATTTTTTTTGTAGAGGCAGAATCTCACTATGTTCCCCAAGCTGGAGTTGAACTTCTGGCCTCAAGTGATTCTCCTGCCTCCCAAAGTGAGCAATCCTCAAGTGATCCTCCCAAAGTGCTGGCAGGAGCGAGTCACCATACCCAGCTCTTCATTTCTAATAATAATATTCTATTGAATGAATATGCCAAATTGTTTTTGTTCATTCTTTAGTTGATGGATGCTTGAGTTGTTTCTACTCTTTGCTTTTATGAAGAATGCTGCTTTGAACATTGATGTACAAGTTTTGTGTGGATATATGTTTTCATTTCGCTTAGGTGTATGTCTAGGAGTGGAATTGCTGGGTCATATGGAAACTTCGTGTCTGGTCTTTGAGAAACTGCTAAATTGTTTTCCATACAGGCTGTACCATTTTATATTTCTGCCAGCAGTGCCTGAGGTTCCAGTTTCTCCATGTCCTCACCAACACTTGTTAGTGTTATTATTTTTTTCATTCTAGACATCCTAGTGGGTGTAAAGTGGTATCTCACTGTGGTTTTGATTTGACTTTTCATGATTGCCAGTGATGTTTAGCATCTTTTCATGTGCTTATTGGCCACTTGTATATCCTCTTGGGAGAAATGTCTATTCAGATCCTTTGGTCATTTTTAAATTGGATCATTTGTCTTTTAATTATCCAATTGTAAGTGTTCTTTATATACAAGCCACTTATCAGATATATGATTTGCAAAAATGTCATCCCAGTCTGTGGGTTGTGTTGTCACTTTCTTGATGGTGTTCTTGGAAGCACAGAGGTTTTAAATTTTGATGATGTTCAGTTTACCTATTTTCCCTTTTGTTGCTTGTGCTTTCAATGTCATAGATAGGAAATGTCGTTTAACCAAGATCACAAAGATGTATGTGACTACGAAGCCTTAGCTGAACTTGACCTCCATGCTGGCCTCTGGGTCATGATGAGACTGGCGGCAGCTAGCGAATATAGTGTCTCCAGGTGAATTCCCAATGGGTCCCCTCCCTCCAGTGTAGCGCTGAGCTGCATTCATCCCTCAACTGATGCCTTTGTGCAGGCACAACCTGCACAACATTAGGGGTTGCCTAGAGGACACAGGGGCACTGGCTTTCAAACTTCCCAAAGTATTGGGCTCCTGAACCTGTGAATTTCATTCGCAACATGCTGTAGGAGCCACTTAAAAGAGGAGAGAGATGATGTGTGAATACATGATTAGCTTCATCCACAAGTGGTAACACTTACCAGGGAAATATATGATGAACAGTAATTTGGAAAACTTCACAATTTTATTGGTGGTAACAAACAGGGATACACAAGAAACTCTGCTCTGCATGGCCTGTGTATTTGAAGTTTCAAATAGTGAATATGGAGCACAACATCATATTGACAGGCTTTTAAGGGGCTGAACATGGTTATTTTTACAGGTAGATATCTGTACATGCATACCCACATATATACACATATACACACACAGTGGCTCTCCAGTGTGTGAGGTTGAATGTCAACCTCACCACACCGGGTGGTGCCTTGGCCTGAGGTCACTCTGATTTTTCTAAATCTTATGTGAGTGATTTTTTTTTTTTTTTTTTGATACAAGGTCTCACTCTGTTGCCCATGTTGGAGTGCAGTGGTGCAATATCAGCTCACTGCAGCCTTGACCTCCCAGACACAGGTGATCCTCCAACCTCAGTTTCCCAAGCAGCTAAGACTACAGGTTCATGCCACCACATCTAGCTAATTTTCTGTATTTTTGTAGAGAGAGGGTTTCACCACGTTGCCCAGGCTCAAGGGCAACAGAGAGGGCCTGCTAGCAAGAGGGAAGTCACGATCTTATGTCACACAAACAGAAACGTGACAGCCCATCATCTTTGTCATATTGTATTTGTTAGACGTTAGGTCACAGGTCCCACCCACACTCGAGGGGCAGGGACTACACGGGCTGTGGATACAAGGAGATGGGGACCATTGGGAGTCATCTTAGAGGCTGCCTGCCAGAGAGGAGGCAGAAAAAGGCCACCCACTGAGGCTTGAGCAGAATCAGCTCTGGCAAGCAACGCAGGACCACGTGTCCCAGCCAGACCAGCTCACATCCAAAAGGTATGTGTCCTGGAGGTGAGAACCAGAGGAGAGGCATCTCAGGATGAGATGAGGCCACACTGCACGCACTGACAGCCCAGGAGAATAGTGTCAGAAGAGAGAGCCAGTGGCAGGGTATGTGGTGGTGATTGTGTGCTGGCCGTGTGTGTTCTCAAAAGAAGGGAAAGGACCAGGTCACCGTTTGAGGGCTATGATATAAACTGAGGAAGGGATGATCAGCCCATCCTTCACTCCCCTAGTCATCATATGCCTTTCCAGGAAAGACCCACCCTGCCATCCCCTAGCCAGGAATCAGCCCCACCTACAGCCACTGTAGTGTTGAGATAGGGAACTGTCCAGTGCGGTAGAGGTGGGGAACTCCAGGCATAATCCACCTTCTCCCCAGAATTCAAGGTGTCCTTCGGAGACGTCCTCGTTCTTTGCCTCCTGAGTTCCCCCTCCTCAGGCACCTTCAATGACAAAGCTGTAAGGCACTCTCCGTCCCCGCCTCCTTTTAAAATACAATTTTTATTTTTAAATACACTATATCTGTTAAGGATAAGGGGCAAAGTTTTCTGCCTTTGTAATACCTGTTCAGGAATTTAATGGGTTAGGAGATTGGTTTTAACTGTGAGGAAGCATCTACCTCTTGGGCTCAAGCGATCCTCCCACCTCCGCCTCCCAAGTAGCTGGGACTACTGGCACGCGCCACCATGCCTGGCTAATGTTTTGCAGAAATGGTCCCCATCTCCTTGTATCCACAGCCCGTGTAGTCCCTGCCCCTTGAGTGTGGGTGGGACCTGTGACCTAACGTCTAACAAATACAATATGACAAAGATGATGGGCTGTCACGTTTCTGTTTGTGTGACATAAGATCGTGACTTCCCTCTTGCTAGCAGGCCCTCTCTGTTGCCCTTGAGCTTTGCACACTTTCATGAAGCAGGTGGTCACATCAGAGAGGCCCACATGGCAAGGAACAGAGGGCTGGTGCCGTCTGACAGCCCTCGAGGAACTGAGTTCCCCGTCAGTTCTCTGTGGAAGTGAATCCTCCTCCATTTGAGCCTCAGATGAGACTCCATTCCTGGCCAGCAACTTGATCACAGCCTTGTGAGAAATCCTGAACCAGAGGACCCTAACAAAGCTGCGTCTAAATTCCTGACTCAGAGAACCCACGAGATAATAAGCACATGCTGCTTTAAACTTCTGTGTTTGTCGGGCGTGGTGGCTCACGCCTGTAATCGCAGCACTTTGGGAGGCTGAGGGGGGCTGATCACCTGAGGTCAGGGGCTCAAGACCAGCCTGGTCAACATGGCAAAACCCTGTCTCTACTAAAAGTACAAAGTCAGCCGGGCATGGTGGCACACGCCTGTAATCCCAGCTACTCGGGAGGCTGAGGCAGGAGAATCGCTTGAACCCAGGAGGTGGAGGTTGCAGTGAGCCAAGATCACGCCACTGCTCTCCAGCCTGGGCAACAAGAGTGAAACTGTCTCAAAAACAAAACAAACAAAAAATTATGTGTTTGTAGTGATGGTTACATGATGGATAACCGATATGTCTCTCATGTTAACCCTGTGTCCCTCTGTCAGAAAGGATGTCCTTCCCAGATGATAGTGCATGCTCCCAGATGCTAGTAGCTCTCGTGGCTATCAGTTATCTTCTGCAGAATTATGCCCTGCAGAGTTATCCTCTGTCCACCTTGGCCTAAAATTGGGGCTGATGAAGGAGTGCCAGGCACCATCAAGGGCATCTGTTAGCCACACTTTAGGACAGGTTCTCTGGCAGCAGGGCTGAAGGAGATGCTCAGTCTAAACTTTCCATCAGTTTTCACCTCAACCTAGAACCTGAGGGAAACTCCAGAACGGTTTTGAAGAGATTTCTCACTGATGTCTGTGGGCCCTTTACTCTCTTTGGAAGATCTCAAGATCTTCTTGGATTCAAGATCTCAGTTGTTGGGCTATAAGATTCTCATCATATTGGTAAACTTTTCCTTTTGCTTCCTCAGAAATTAGAATTAGATGGAAGACACCGGGGGAGTCCAGAAGCCCAATAATTTCATTGCACAGGTAGCAAAACCAAGGCCCAGAAAGGTGAACAGACACCCCAGGTCTCACGGTTGGCTACGCAGCTGGGCTGGAGCCCAGAGCCGTTTCCATGTTGCTCCCATGCCTCTCTGCCTCTTGAATGGGCAGTGTCTGACCACGGGAGCCAGGGCATGTTATGGCTATGTATGCCACAGCAGCCAGGGACTTCCCACACTCCGAGGGCGAAGCCCAGCTGAGAACAAGCATGGGAGTGCCCGGGCTAGCGGCCCATCTTCCCGCCTTCCCTCAAGGCCCTGAGAGCGGGGAGTTCGTCAACGGCACGAGGCATCTTGTTCATATTTTCCCGGCTGGGAGGTCCTGGCAACGTCTTCACTTCCTGCACGGGAATGAGTTTTTAATCTCTGAGCTCAGCTTCACTTTGGATAGGGTGGGGGTTGGGGGCAGGAAAACTGAATCTAAAAACGTACAGCCCCTTCTTCCTGTCGTGGGTCCCTCTGATGGGCTGGCAGCGTCCAGCAGCTGAGAGCTAGGGGTCGTGTCCGTGCAGGCTCTGGGCAGTGATCCACGAGGCCAGAAGAGCAGAGATGGAGCAGGGCCACTCCTTGTCAGCACAGCCTTGGGCTCACAGTAAATGGGGTGGGGGGTGGAGGGTGGTCTTTCTTCTTTCATGTAGAACAAGCTGGAGGTGAAAATCCTTTCTGCCCGCCCCCCTCCCCTGGGGTGGAGCCCATTTCAGCTTGTCTCTTCTAGGAAGTCTCCTGACCCCGAAGGCTGGGTTAGGTGCATTTCCTGGGGGGGGGCGGCGGGGGAAGCGGGGGACACAGAACTTTGTATTGCCCATCCCTAGCCCTGTCAGCCGGGTTGCCATCGCCTGCTGGCATGCCCCTGTCACCCCCCAGCCAGACTCTGATGGGAGGCATCCTGGAAGAAAATGGGAAGAGGGTATATTGGTCAGAGGGAGAAGCCAATCCCACTGTGGTTGGAACCGAGGCCTCGTCTGGTCCCACAAGGGGCCCTGGAGCTGGGGTGGCTCTTTGGAGTTGACCTAGATTGTGGCAGGGAGGCCAGGCCTTTCTTTCCCTGCATCAGACTGTGCCTGGAAGCCACCAGCAGCTGACAGTCCCAGTAGCTGGCAGACGGGTCTGCCTCCTGAGGATGGAACCTGGGATGAACACCTGGAAGAGACTTTCTGATTGCCATGGTAACAGATAGCATGCTACCTAACACTTAATCGGCATCCCATGAGTATTTGGATATATAAATGAAAGATAGCATTTTGAGGGCCTTTTCTTCTTTGGGCTAAAAATGCCAGATCTTTCACACTTTCTCCATGCAACATGATTTTCAGTGCTTGTGTCACCCTGGCTCCTGTCTGCTTTGAGAACAATCATGCCCTGCACAACATTTTGGTCCACGATGGATAACACATACGACTGGGGGCTGAATAAGATTCTAAGGAGATGAAAAATTCCCTCACATAGTGACACCGCAGCCACCATAACGTTGTGTTACAACACATTGCTCACGTGTTTGTGGTGATGCTGGTGTACACAAACCTACTGTGCTGCCAGTCGTGTGAAAGTTCAGAACATACAACTATGCACAGTACACAATACTGGTGATGATAAATGACTATACTATACTTTTTTACCATTTCAGAATGCACTCCTATTTATTTTTTAAAAAGTCAACTGTGAAACAGCCTCAGGCAGGGCCTTCAGGAGGTCCCCAGAAGCAGGCATCGTTATCACAGGAGACGACAGTTCCGTGGTCATTAGTGCCACCGAAGACCTTCCAGTGGGACAAGATGTGGAGGTGGAAGACGGTGATACTGATGGTTTTCACCCTATGTAGGCCAAGGTCTGAGCTTTTAACAAAAATGTTTACAAAGTAAAAATGCTTTAAAAATAGAGAAAACATCCTGCTACTCGTCTTCTTTTTTTTTTTTTTGAGACAGAATTTTGCTCTTGTCGCTTAGGCTGGAGTGTTGTGGCGTGATCTTGGCTTACTGCAACCTCTGCCTCCCGGGTTCAAGCAACGCTCCTGCCTCAGCCTCCCAAGGAGTTGGGGTTACAGGCATGTGCTGCCACGCCCAGCTTTTTTTTTTTTTTTTTTTTTTTGTATTTTTAGTAGAGACAGGGTTTCGCCATGTTGATGGGGCTGGTCTCGAACTCCTGACCTCAGGTGATCCACCCAGCTTGGCCTCTCAGAGTGCTGGAATTACAGGTGTAAGCCACCGCACCTGGCCCTACTGTCTTCTTATGTCATCTCTCCCCACGCCTCACCTCACCTCACCTCCACACCCTGCTTGGGCTTTGCTTGATGTGTGCATGAACTCGTTTTCACCATAAACAAATGTTAATGGATGGGGAGGACCCGTGGTGTTGAGGTCAGTGTCCACCCGGCACCACCTGCCTGTGGCAATGCCCTGTGCCTTCCTGTTGCTTTGGGATAACAGTTGCTTTGTTTCATGCCTCAGGCCAGTGTGCTTGGTCTGGCTGTGACTCTGAGGTATTTTCTGTCTGTCACCACAAGTCAGTGTTTGAAAGGTTTTAAAAATGACACTGAAACCACAGCCATTCACCAATGACTTTGAAGGTGAGAGTGGATCTTGGGAACACGAGGCCTGTCACTGCATTGGGAATGAGGGTGTCCTGGGAGTGGTCACCTAAACTCTGCTTCTCCATGTGGGTTGATCCCTCCCTTTTCCCGCAAGCCACGTAATCTCAATTCTCCGAACAAGAAGAGCAAAAGGAGCCAGCTGCTGATTGACATGCTCACAGAACGTTAGGACTCCTGCATTGTGTATTGCGTTCAGAGTCAACTGATGTTGACCCATTGCGGTGTGCTGGACGTGGGATTGAATGTTGTCTCATTTGTGGTTACAACTCTCTGAGATAGAACAAGGGTCATTCTCCTATCTTGCCAATGAGAAAACTGAAATCCAGCCAGGGAGGTTGTGTGACTTTGCCAGTGGCAAATCGTGGACCAGCCTCTTGGCCTGCAGATCTTTGCTCAGTCCTGTGCTCTGTCTGCTACGTGGCTACTGGCCCCAGGAAGGCAATCCCAACTGCTCACAACTCCGGGGCCACTGGGAATGGAATGTAACCCGGATGAGATATGGAAGGGGGCAGGAGAGCCATGGGCACATGACGGATCTGAGGAGCTGGCGGTTTCCTTCCTCTGCCACGTGAAAATTTCCCAATATGGAGAGCCATCTGTTGGTAATGTGACAATCGAGCAGCTTCCACTCTCATCATTAGCCTGGCAGCTTTGGAAAGTGAGTCCAGAAAGAGCCCTTGTGCATCATAAAGAAAATTTAAGCCGTATGTTTCTCATTCATTTACTCTTAAGTCATCAAAATATTGGTTTTAAAGAGGCTTTTGATGTCCCAGTTGTTTTCTGCTTTTTTATGGGGGGAGAGAGAAAGGAAGTCACAATTCTCTAGCTGTAAATTGCCCATTTTGGGGAAAGCTGGAGATGGATCCAGGACCCCAAGTACTGGAAGGCTGGAGGGAACTCCAGGCAGGGGTCTCAGACAAGGGTACTTCCTCTCATTGCCCAAAATGTACATGGAGCACTTAGCAAGTGTTGGGCACAGTAACAAGCCCCAGGTAAAGAACTCACAATCCTCTGCTGTGAGTAGTAGCAGAAAATAGGGGAGCCACCCATCTGAATATGTTATCGTGCCATTCCCCTGGAGGGGGCTCTGCGGACCGCAGTGGTCTTCTGAAGCAGCAACACCAGGAAGAAGAGATTCTGGCTTAGAGAGGTTAAAATGCTCAGGATCCCTCTACAGCAGGTATCATCCTGCAGCTGGGGTTTGAATCTAGGCTGTCTTGCTCTGGAGCTCGCGTTCTTAACCTCTACTGCCTCCAGGAGGAGGTGGAGCTGTTTCCTAGGCAGGGAAAAAGGGGAAGAACCCTCAGGCAGAGGTAGAGACACCTGAGAGGGCCCCAAGAAGGAAAGGGCGTGACCCATGTAAGGAGCAGAAAGGTCAGTGTGGTGGAGGACAGGAGACAGGCCACAGGGGAGGCTGGAGAGGACCTGAGCATGAGGGCCTTGGCGCCCAGTCAGGATGTGGTCTCTAACTTAAGAGCAGAGGGAAACCGCTGGACGGTTTTCAAAGCTCTCCAGGAGATTCGGATATGGATTCAGGGTTGAGAACCTCTGGGACTAAGGTGGCGGCAATTGAAGCAGGAAAAAGTGGACAGAGTTGAGAAGTGTACCTTAGACTTCAATTTATGGGATTTGGTACAATTGATTACATGATGGGCAGGGAAAGGGGAGGTATTAAAAGAGGAAAGGGGGAATAGTGAGTGATGGACATTCATGGAGAACCCCAGAGGTGGACTCCAGGGGCCTCTGGCTTTTAGGAAATAACCGCTATGGGAACACTCCCAGTAAGCGCCCCAGCTTCTATTTGAATATGTGAGCTCAGGTGTGCCCTGAAGATTTTCCAGACCTTTACGTCCAGATCACTTTTGTCCTAAGGAGTATGTTTACAACACAACATGGCAAGTGTCACAACCCAGATATAAATAAAATGCTGGAGTTGCTGAATGACTAATTCTACTGGAGAATGTCAGGGTGTGTGCTAGAGAGGAAAGGACATTTGAGTATGTAACACAAGGCAATATATACTAAGTGTCAAATAAAGTCTTCCTTGATTTTTCTCTGTCTGTTCCCATTGTTCCTGGTCAATACATCACCTCCCAGAGAGCAATTATCATATGACACTGCAATTGTTTGTTTTCATGTTTGTCTTCCCAGAAGACTGAGCTCCTTAAAGTAGCACTGTGTGCTTTTCCTCTTTGCATGAATCCCTGAGCCCTCCCTCAGTATCTAGTTTATAATATGATATGGTTTGGCTGTGTCCCCACCCAGATCTCATCTTGAATTCCCACATGTTGTGGGAGGGACCCGGTGGGAGGTAACTGAATCATGGGGGTAGGTCTTTCCCGTGCTGTTCTCTTGAAGTGAACGAGTCTCACGAGATCTGATGGTTTTGTAAGGGGGATTTTCCCTGTACATCCTCGCTCTCTCTTTACCTGCCGCCATCCACGTAAGATGTGACTTGCTCCTCCTCACCTTCTGTCATGATTGTGAGGCCTCCCCAGCCATGTGGAACTGTAAATCAATTAAACCTCTTTCCTGGGCCGGACACGGTGGCTCACACCTGGAGTCCCAGCACTATGGGAGACCGAGGTGGGTGGATCACCTGAGGTCAGGAATTTGAGACCAGCCTGGCCAACATGGTGAAACCCCATCTCTACTAAAGTTACAAAAAAATTATCTGGGCATGATGGCACGTGCCTGTGGTCCCACCTACTTGGGAAGCTGAGGCAGGAGAATTGCTTGAATCTGGGAGGTAGAGGTTAGAGTGAGCCGAGATCGCACCACTGCACTCCAGCCTGGGCAACAGAGCGAGACCCCATCCCAAAACCAAACAAATAAACAAACAAAAACTTCTTCTTTTGTAAATTGCCCAGTCTTGGGTATGTCTTTATTAGCAGCATGAAAACAGACTAATACATAATAGATGCTCAATAATGTTTGATGGATTAATAAATGAATGGTAAAAACACTTTTCTCATAGAAGTTCAGAGACTATAGGGACCACTGTGGGCCAGAATGCTCAGAAAATGTTTGACAAAGGCAATGAAGCATCTACTATATGCCCAACTTTTAGTGGTGGGAAATGAGAGCCAAAATAATGTAGTTAGAAAGTGGTAAGTTGGGTAGGAGAAAGGCCTCTCGCAACCAAACTGTACCTAATGTTTTCCAGGTGGCAGCTCATGGCCTCTGTTCTCTAACTTGACACACAATGGATTCTGGGACAAGTGGCCAATGCATTGTTCTAATTTGTGACCAGGTGTGGAGCCACGGGGACCCCGGGTCCAGCCTGGGCATTCCCTTGGGTGCGGGAGCACCAGATGTTGCTCTGGTTTTTCTGGAGGCTCCCAGAATCCCACTCTCTCCACTAGAGACTGTGCCCCCTTCTGAGTTGGTCCCTTTCCCTCTTGCTCAAATTAAAACAGCTAATTTTAGACACTTCCTGATTACTCCTAGCTGGGTCTCATTAGCAGATTTAAAACGTTTGGAACCTCAGATGGAGAAGGAACAACTTTCATTGGTTCTGGTCTGTTTTCCATCTCTACATTGCTGTTGATGTTGGCTGCCTTGGAGAAAAGCAAAATGAACTCCCTCCTAAGAGTGTGGACCGCAGGCTGTTGGCTGAGTGCCTCAACCAGTGGGTGAGGGGTGAGGGAACACATGTCCGGAGGAATATGACCACCTCTGGTGGCAGGCACATGTTTTGCTCATAACACATCTCAAAAGTGCATAGACAGTCATTTTTCATTTATACATGTATTCAACATTTAAGGATCACTTAGCATATTCCAGGTTCTGAACTGTCCCAAATCCCACATACCATGCCCAGGTTATAAGGATACAAAAGCGTTTAATGAATGATTCCTGCTGGCCAAGAACTCATAGACAGGGGTGCAGTACACAAGCATATATGATTGCCAACCCACGGGATTCATGTGGAGGTGTGCAAAGGACACTGTGGTAGAACAACACTAACAACAGAAAATCTTTATTGAATATTTGTGTCCCAGGTCTAAGGATTTTACAAGTGTTAATTCTCACAATAACCCTATGAGCATAGAGAAGGGCCACCTAATTTAGTAGGGAAGTGGGAAGCAAAAAAACAGGTACATCTGGGACGGGAGGGCATTTAGGCAGATGAAATGGTGTGTGCAAAGGTGGGGAGGCATCTCATACAAACGGAATTTGGGGATCTACCTGCCTCTTCCTGTAAGTATTTTTCTCTGTCATGGAGGAAAAGCTTCCTGTAAATATCTTGCAGTTGCTAATGCCTGTTGACTGTAAGACGGATTTCAAACACCTCCAGGGCATTCTTAATCCTTTGAAGACAGTCTCCAGCAAGAACGCTGCTTTCCCTAGTAGGACTGGGGTCATATGAATCCCCCACCCTCACTGTCACCATTTCACTCTTTCTCACTCTTTCTCTCCTCCCATAAACGATCTCAGTAGTGTTTTTACTTTTAGTCCAAGCCTCCTAGGATTTTTCTTTTCTACACTAACCCAGCTCATTTCCCAGTGGAATGGATCATTAAGGTCTCTCTCATCTCATCTCTTATGATCCCAGTCATCCTGGGACTGTCCCTAAGCAGGATCCATAACCAAAAGACTTCTCTAACAAATGCAAGATAAATTATTATCATCACCACCACCATTGTCATCATCGTCATCAGCAGCTGCAGCAGCAGTGTTTGCACATGGCCTGTGCTGGACACCACACAGAGTTCAGTGTTCCCTTCTGTCTGACAATCTGATGCCAAACTCAGGATTTATATGGGGTCTAAACCAAAGACTTACATGGTACCCAAATTCTAGCATGGGACTAGGAGGAGAGGACTTGCCAGCGTGATTTGGGTCACAGTGGAGATTTCTGGACAACTGAGAAAAGTGATCCTGGAAAGATATTAAGGTTACACATAGTGACTTCCAATTTCAAGTCAGATGGCATGAGAGTCATGGCACTTCCTGCCTTCGCTGATACTTTTCAAGGACTTGACGTTCCTCCTTGAGTTCAAGACCAAGGAAACATGGCCTTTCCCCTCTCTTCTGCACATCCTTTGCCCGAAATCATAGAAAAGGAAGTTCTAAGCCCTGGCCTGCAACGAGAGAGTTAGTGAGTCCTGAATCTGGCCTCAGAGAGGACAGGACGGTGCCTGGCGAGGAAGCAGCTTCCCTTTCGACTGGTGTCTTGGCTTCATGGAAGGATCTTCTCCAGAGCACTTGAGGCCTAGAGTCCTTTTTAATGGAAACAAGAGACTCATAAATCCCAAAGCCAGACTCCCTTGGAAGCTCCTGGCTCAGCTCTTGCCTCCCGGGCTCACTGCCATGAGGAGCATCTCCCAGACTGCTCTCCCTCTCTCCCAGCTGACTTCACACACTGACTGTTGGCTCTGGTTGTGGGCAGCCTGTGCCCTGCCTGGCCGGAGCCCTCCAGCCTGCTTGGGTTACCATGAATGAGCATGTTTGGGCTGAACGGTAACCCTCAAGTTTTTCTGAAATTTGAGGTCACTGGGTCCTGAGATGCTGACCTAACATTTTGGGGAAGGCTTGATAAACTGGGTTTTGAAGAGGTCCCAGCCATCCATCCAACCAGTGGGGGTTACGAGAGGAGGAAATCCAGGAAAAGTCCAGTTGAAATCAATCTCAGTTACCTCCCTTCAGTGGAGGCCCCAACACCCAGGCCTATCCATTCCCTCTGGGGCCCCATCCCAGGGTGTGGATCCCACGCCAGCTCCAGCCAGCTGCCCAGGAGTCTGTCTCCTGCTCTGATGGTGGCGCTCCCGCCCCTCCTCTCACCTCTTCTTTTTCCAGTCAACCTTGTCCGTCTAGAGGTCGTGAGCAGAGACCTCCAGGTGCAGCCTGTGCTGGGCTAAGGGAGTCAATCCCACACTGTCAGGCAGGCAGATCTGTCAAGAGAGGTTTAGAGTTTTTAATTAGAAGGGCCAGCTGGGCTCCTTCTTTAGTCCCCCACTCCACCCCCCAGTCTGGCTTGTAACTTGACTTCTTAAGATGGAACCAAGGGAAGGAGGGAAAGGAAGAGAAGGGAGCATGAATTACTAACCTTACCTCCTCCCTGTGTTTTAAAAATCACCTTGTATCCAGTCTCCTTACTTTTTTTTTTTTTTTTGGTAGGGTCAAAGAGGGGTAACAGGGTCTCATTCTGTCACCCAGGCTGGAGCGCAGTGGCATAGATCATAGCTCATTGCAGCCTCAAACTCCTGGGCTCAAGTGATCCTCCCAAGCAGCTGGGACTGCAGGGTATACCTGGCTATTTTGTTTGCTTGTTTGTTTGTTTGTAGAGGCCACGTCTCCCTGTGTTGCCCAGGCTGGTCTCAAACTCCTGGCTCTGAGTGATCCTCCCACCTTGGCCTCCCAAAGTGTTGGGATTACAGGTGTGAGCCATTGTGGCCGACCGGTTCTTAATTTATTGACTCCTGGTGTCTTAGGTGTTTAAGCATCCTCAGGGTTTGCAGGAGAAAGTTTCTGATGGAGGAAATGGATCCATGGAAGTTGTTGAGGATGGAGTTTCTTTCCCTTGTGTTACAGCTGGCCAGTCATGGGGCTGGGGCTGGAACTCAGACATCCCTTCTCCAGCCCTGACTGACAGTAACCAGGTAAAAATAACCTATGGGGCACCAGAAGCCTTGGGGTCTGGTCATGCTCAGGCCCTACCTTGCAGGATGACCTTGGACCAGATTTTCCTCCTCTCCAGGTCTCAGTTTTTTCACAGGAGTAGAAAAATTTTTCTGCTTTTGAGGCCATTCCATTTAAGCAACTGCAGGAAAAGGAGTGATTATACTAGTAGCAATTCAGATCAAAGGTGGAGGGGTCTTAAAAGGATTTGGTGATGGGGCTGGACTATAGTGTTTTGATTTAAATGTGGCACATCCTAGGAGAGGCTGTTGGCCCTGGAAGGGTTCAGGGCTGGTGGAACAAGAGCTGCTGAGGAAGAAGACGGCTGTGACGGGGACAAGCATATTGCTGCAGGCCCTTGGTCTGTTTTATTAATTAATTTATTTATTTATTTATTTTTGAGACAGAGTCTTGCTCTGTCACCCAGACTAGAGTTCAGTGGCGTGATCTTGGCTCACTGCAACCTCCGTCCCCTAGGATCAAGCAATTCTCCTGCCTCAGCCTCCTGAGTAGCCACACCAGGCTACTTTTTGAATTTTTTGTAGAGACAGAGTTTCGCCATGTTGCCCAGACTAGTCTCGAACTCCTGACCTCAGGTGATCTACCCGTCTTGGCCTCCCAAAGTATTCGGATTACAGGTGTGAGCTACCGCACCCCGGGCCCCATGGTCTGTTCTTGAAGATTCATTTCCTCTCTCAGGGCAGTTCAGAGGAAGCTGGAGTTTGAGGGCATAGAGCTCTAGGAAAGGGTTTCCTGATTACTGGGCAAATCTGAGACCCCCTCCCTCTGGGGCTTCCCATTCTCTGTCTAGTCTCCCGGTCTGCCTGTTGCTCTCTGTCGCCGGGTACATCCGCTCCTCTTGGGTCTCACTGCCTTGGGGTCTCACTCTCTCTGTGGGAACCTTCCCCTTTGGGACCCAATTACTGGACCCTCTAGGAAAGTTTAATTGAATATTTGTATTGAAAACAGGAGCCAGGGCTCCGAGCCTGATGGGAGGAGGCAGGGGGACAAGAGGAGAGCTGTGTTTGCTTTTCACTCTGGATTAGAGTACCTTTAATTGTGCTGAGAGCAGAGACTGGGGCTGGGGATAATGAGTCTGAAGTTTGTTTTCTCCCTCAGGCTGCCCCTCCTTCTGCCTACTCTCCCTGCAGGGAAGGGGTTAGGGCAGAGGGGCCGGGGCTTGTCCGAGCTGCGGTCCACTGGGCATTCTGTGCCCTGGGGCCCCAGCCTGGGTCTCAGGAGCTGGAGCTGGCCGCAGCTATGCCTAACATAGGCACGGGCTGTGCCGATTTGCACATGTGCACTTCAAGCCGTGGGTACTGGGTCATGAGTGCCTCCTGGGAAGACACTTGGCCAATGCGTGTGCATCTGGGTGTGTGAGAAACGTGCTGTTGCTGAGGACAGTGACTGCTGAGTACATCTGCTGCCAGAATGCTAAGGCGGCCACATGGGAGTGTCATTCATTGAGGCCTGAAAAGTGCCATCAATCTCCCTCTTTCTGGAAGGCAGAAGACGCCATTCCTGTGAGCTGCTCTGCGCTCCCCCGCGCTCCTCGTGGCAGGGACCTAAAGTTTCTTGGCCAGACTGCCCTGGAAATGTCTGCCCGTGAGTGGGGAATTAGCCAGGCTCCTGCTTTCTCCAAGTGAACGCTGTGGCAATCCTGGGGTCCCATGTCCTGCTCATCGCCCTGAGGCCCCGTGCTCATGATTGCTTTTGATCTGAGCAGAATCTGCCGGTGTGAGGCTGGGCCGCTTGTCCTGGGTCCCACAGAGCTGGGGATTCGTGGGGAGGGCACCCCCATCGTCCAAGGGTCTGCTGGCTCTCAGGCGGTGCTCGCGTTCTTCCCAGGTGTGGAGACCTGCTCAAGTCCACGCAGCCCGTTCCAGGCCGAATAGGGAATTCAACCCAGGTTTGTTTGCCTCCAAAACCCATGCCTTCCCCTCAGGGGCTGGAGAGCAGAATCAAGGGGGCGAGCGGCTGGGGCTGAAGGACCCGGGTGGAGTTGAGGGGATCTGATTCCTCTGGCTGTGTTTCTAAAGGAAGATTGAGAAGAGGGCCAGGAGATTCCTGAAGGTGATCACAGCCGCTGCACCTGGCTGGTCACGCTCAGTGTGCAGATGGAGGCAGCAAGACCAGTGTCTGCCTCAAGCCTGCCTTTCCCTTCTCCCCGGCCGCCCTCTCATGCTCCCTGCCGCACCTTGCTGAGATCTAACAGCTGCCGTTATAGAGTGCCTGCTGTGTGCCTGACCCATTTCGAGTGCTTCACACGGGTGCTTCACATTTCACTCTTCCTACAGCCATAGCAAGGAGGTTCTTTATCCCGATTGTAAGAGGGGAGATGGAAGCACAGAGAGGTGGAGTGACTGGTTGGCTCGGTTCGGTGTCAGCTTCTGCTTCCAGCTCGCCCTGCTTACGCTCAGCGTGCTGCCCTGAGGGGGTGCTGCCAACCCTGCTGGGTCCCCACCCAACGCCGCTCCGAAGGGGCCTAACTGTGATTGGAGGAGCGGCAGGGGTAGGGTCACCACTCTCTGATGCTATAGGTCAGAAGAGGCGAGCTTAGTCCCACTTTGGACGGAGCCTTCTTCCTCCTTGCCTGGTAGCTGCAGGGTGACTGGGTGTGGGGACTGCAGGGCTGTGAGAGCCCTTAGCACATCAGAGCTGGGTTCACCCCCTGTCCTCAGACGCCCCCTCTGTCCACACACCCCTCTCTCACGTGGTCCACTGTTCTTCATGCCCCTTCCTTGGGGCAGTGATCTGTCCTTTGTCAGCCTGGCCACCTTGGGTCTTGGGAGAGGCTACCGGGGAGCAGAGCTTTGGTAGTGGCTGCGGTGAAGTGTGGAAGGGGAGGGGACAGGCACAGTTCCTGTGTGCCACCCTTGCCTGGGGGTGATGGCACACCAAGGCACTATAGGACATCATGGGCGGTCCCTTTGCCTGGCAAATGATCCAACTTACTCTGAAATGACTGCCTCCATTCTGAAACTCTTTTCCTTCTGTGTGTTTATACATGGGTGAGATGAGAGATGCTGGAGTAAGTACACACCGAAGTCCAAGGGGACGGGGAATCTGGGGAACTGGAGGAGGAGAAACTGAATCACAGACCCCGGAGCTCAGGACCCGCCTGTGATGCATCGCATCCACAGGCCCTGCCGTCCCCGCTCTCCCAGGCCGGCCGACCCGAGCTTCAACTCACTGCTGAGGCCAAGCAAAGCTGGGAGGATGCTGCACTGGCTCCCTTGCAGTAAACAGTAGTAGGAAAATGCAGCTGTTTGTGTATAAACTAAAGCTTGTTACAGTCCTGGAAGCTTCCGACCTGGGGGCCCACAGGCTTGGAGTGGAGAACATTGTGGGGAGAAAAATCATGTGTGAGCTGTTACTGCTGGGCCCTGGGGCTCTGAGGCCCCGCC
The DNA here is from genome assembly GCF_009764315.1 of Trachypithecus francoisi. Lineage (NCBI taxonomy): Eukaryota > Metazoa > Chordata > Mammalia > Primates > Cercopithecidae > Trachypithecus > Trachypithecus francoisi. Next base: position 114,122,904 of record NW_022681473.1, on the reverse strand, counting down.
TGGCCCTCCGTCCCGTGGCCCCGACCTGCCCTGCCGCCCTCCCCTCACTCCACCAGACTCCAAACACAGCCCAGCTGCAGAACATCAGCCTCTCATTACGTTCCCTCCACCCCTGCACAAACACAGCAGGTGGGGCGTGGGGCGCAGTGGGCGGGGGCAAGAGGCCGGCATGGGATTTGGCCTCTCTCAGGGTGCTAAGAAAGTATGCTGAGAAAGTGTGCCGAGGCGGGGGCTGCGAGGACACAGTGGGGAGGTGCCCTCTGGGCTGCTTACCGTGTGCCGCAGCCCGGCTGGGATCAGACCCCTGCCATCCACAGGCCTGACCAAGACCCCTGCCCCGTGCAGGGCCTGTGAAGAAAGGTTGGGGATCAGGGCCACTGAGGAAAGCTGCAGCAGGACGGGGGCTCATTCCATGTTGACATTAACTGGGTATGCAAATAACATGCAGGTTGGCCCTTTATTGTGTCTTAGTCAATAGCCAGGCATTTTTTATCTTTGGCCTGCAGCTTTGGTCTCAGCAGATCTCAGCACGTCACCAGGTAGGAGGGGGAGGCTGTCAGCTTTAGAAGGAGGAGGCTGTCAGCTTTAGAAGGAGGAGGCTGGGAGGGGAGGAATCATTACTTTCTTCTGTCTGGTAGCTGTCACACCGAGCGGGCAATGGCGGCAGATAGGCCCTGGGGATCCCTCTCAGCAGCCTGCTGACTTTTACAGGCTGGGTGTGGTGGGGGCAGGCGAGGGCGGGAGGCTGCGCTGAGCCTGATGGATGGGCCCTGGCGGCAGCTTTGGCCGCCCCGCTGGGGCCAGGGGCCCAGGCTCAGTACAGGGAGGTCAGGCTGAGGGTGCAGGGTGCTCCCGGTCGCTTAGAAGGGCTGCTGATGGGAGAAGGGTATCAATTTCCCAGCTGAAAAGCTGTGGGGAGGGAGGAAGAACAGACCCCATGTGGAAGAGATGTTACACTCTGGGGGACGTGGCCAGAGAGGACCATCTTGAGTTGTGTTTCTATCTTGTTAAAGGTGAAAATTCCTGAGTTTTGTACGGGTATGTGTGCATGTGTTGAACTTAGTATGCAGGCAAAGCAGATACTGCCTTTCTTATCACCATCTTCTGCCCTGCCCCACTCCCTGCACTCACACACACACTCACCCACTAAGCAAGACACCATACACAGTCATACAAGACACCATACACACACACACAGTCATATCAGACACCATATGCACACACAGTCATACAAGACACGTACACACGCAGTCATACAAGACACTGTACACACACAGGCTCACACACGCACTCAGGTACTCATGCAAGACGCCATACACACACAGTCATACAAGACACCATACACACATATAGTCATACAAGACTACGCACACACGCTCACACACACACCCTCATGTACTCATGCAAGACATTATACACAGACCGTCTCTCGCACACTCATGCAAGATACCATACAAAAACATGTAGTCATACAAGACACCATACACACACAAGCTCACACACACACAACACTCATGCAAGATGTCATACACAGACTGTCTCAAACTCACACGCTCATGCGAGATGCTGCCCACATACAGACTCACACACTCACTTGTGCAAGACACCATACACACAGGCTCTCACACACACATCCCTTTCTTTTATTAAAAAAATGGAAACCTAATTTTCATGGAAACCTGCCACTTAAGTGACTCAAGTGTCTGAATTTCCATTCTGTAAATAATGTAAATGTACATAATGTCTTCCCCCAATCTGTTTCTCCAGTGTCCTACAATGCAGTGCTTGAATTTCCTCCCACTCAGACTCCCACAGAGTCCACTCTATACTATGTAAGCTCCAAACCCCTCCCTCCTTATACATCCAAGGATGTCAGGATGGTGTAGGGGGCAGTCCTGCTCATTCAAAACTGGGCCCCAGCTGCCTGTCCCCAGAGGCAGAGGCTGCCACAACCATCACCAGAGGCTGTTTACTTACCTCAGGGGCATTCTAGCCCTGGGCGAAATCTGCATGTGTCTGAACTGGAAGTGAGTTGGGAAGTGCATGGTAGGTGGTTTGGAACTTCTGTGCAAGTCCAGAAGTTCCTGCCACTGTCTTCTCCCTTCCCCTTCCCTGCGTGGTGCTCGGCTGTGCATCATTTGCCAGAAGCCCATCCAGTGGCCTGGAAGCCTGGGGACTCGGCCTGCTTCCTGGGGAGAATCTTGCTCCACTAAGATGAGTGCTTTCCAGGACTTTGGGTGGGGGCAGGTCGAGACCACAGTGCTGGAGCAGCGGCCAGCCAACAGCTTGTCAAACTGGCTGCCTCCTCACTCCATCAATTCCCCTGGCATTTCCCGGGGATACCTTGAGTTTGACCTCAGTGCAGGGAGCAAAGTTCTTTCTTTGTCTCCTAATAAACAGCCTCAGTGATTGCTGGCCTCCAGCTGTTCTGTGGCCCCTGTGGCCCCACCCCCCTCACCCGAGAGGCGCTTTCTCCCTGTGAAGTCTCATTAACTGGAGGCTTGGGGCCAAGGGAGGGCTCTGGCCCACCACTCTCCTTATTAACGCAATCATTTCTGTCTGGCGTGATGGCCAAGCTCTTCTTAGAACCCTGTCTGCTCAGAGGCTCCTCCTGGACTGCTGGAAAACACTGTCCTGGGTCCTCAGAGTGACCAGGGCATTTCTCCCCTGAAGCCATTAGCGCCAGGTGGCGTTGGGTATGGGAGTTTCATAGGTCTTTTCAGGGCCCATAGGAAGGCAGCTACTGATGGATCAGGTCCAGGAAAGGTGGGTCTCTCAGTGCAGCCTCCTTGAAAGCCAGTTCTGGTCTTCTGGTGGCGTTTGCCCGTGGGAGGCCTGTCAACTGAGGCTGCCCAGAAGACATTTCTCTGTGTGCAGCGGTTCTGTTTCCTGGCACAGCTCTCTCCCCCGCTCCAAATGCAGTGCAAACCCTGAGCCGGGGGAGAACAATCTCACGCAGAAACTTGGGATGTTCTCTGCAGGTGGATTTCTCCCTGGACATCGGAGTGGGAGACTGGATTTTAGGCTCTGCTCTGTGCAGGTCCCCTCACTTCTGTGTAGTCTTTGCTCTGCCAAATCCAAAGTGCTTTCCACTTCCTTTTTCTTGAAACAGTTGTATAGTGGTTAAGAGTCAAAGATGTGCAGTCTGGGCCAGGCACAGTGGCTCACTCTGTAATCCCAGCACTTTGGGAGGCTGAGGTGGGCAGATCACTTGAGGCCAGGGGTTCAAGTTCAGCCTGGCTAACATGGTGAAACGCTGTCTCTACCAAAAATATAAAAATTAGCCGGGTGTGGTGGTACACGCCTGTAATCCCAGCTACTTGGGAGGCTGAGGTGGGAGGATCGCTTGAACCCAGGAGGCAGAGGTTGCAGGGAGCCAAGATCATGCTGCTAGGTGACAGAGTAAGACTCCGTCTGGACAAAAAAGAAAGAAAGAAAGATGTGCAATGTGACAGGCCTGGGTTCAAATTCTTATGCTGCCACCTATTAGATGGGCGAGAGAGGAAAGTTTTTGAACTCTCTGAGCCTCAGTTTCCATATCTGGGAAATGGAGATAATGACAGTAATGCTGGCCATAGGTTACTGAGAGCATTGCAAGAGAGGATGCATATAACGCACACAACATGAGCTAGATTACCGAGGACGAATGTTGTGCATTTGTGTGTAGAGTCTTAAGGAGGATTTTGCTCTTCCGCATGGGCCAGGAATTATGTACTGTTCCTTGTTGTCTCCCACAGGGAAGGTCTAAAACAGCCCAGAAAGTATACTTCAGTGGATGAAGGTATTTCTTTCTTTAAAAAGGACATACAAGTACAAAGTCTCATAAAAAAATACTCAGGGCCCTGGTAATATTGAGAATATTTGGGAACAGGAAGAGGGACTAAGTGGCCTGTTGCAGAGGTGGGAGGAATACTTTCCTTCTATGTCCTTTTTTTTTTTTTTGAGATGGAGTCTCCCTCTGCCACCCAGGCTGGAGTGCAGTGGTGAGATCTTGGCCCACTGCAACCTCCTTCTCCTGGCTTCAAAGATTCAGATTCAGGACATTTCAGGGCCTGTCAAGGAGGTTCTTCCCACTTAAGCCTACTACCACATCCAGCTAATTTTTATAGTTTTAGTAGAGATGGGGTTTCGCCATGTTGGCGAGGCTAGTCTTAAACTCCTGAGCTCAGGTGACCCACCTGCCTCAGCCTCCCAAAGTGCTGGGATTACAGGTGTGAGCCACCGCGCCCGGCTCCTTGTATGTCCTTTTGACTCCTGTTTTATGTCTGCATCATATGAAACCTATTATAAAAAGTAATACAATTAAAATTGTAATGTTGGAAATATAACACAGTATGTATACTGGGGGATAAAGTTTTTCAGGCATTCTTAATACTTGAAACCAGGTATTTGGCTAGTAGAGTTAGGTAAAGGGCTAATTGTGAGGGATTCCTTGGAGGAGAAAGGCATGGAGATCGAGGGGCCTAGGGCCCAAGGCCACCAGGATGTCCTGTGTCTCTGTTTGGGGGAATTTCCTCAGCCGGGTACTTTTTGCCCAAGTGCCTTATCTCAGCTACTATTCCGTGAGCTGGACACGAGCCCACAGCCTCCGTGTGCTGTGAGCGTGGCTGTGGGCGGGGAGGCAGGTAGATGCAGCTGCAGCGCCTGCACCCTCTGGGTGGGCCTGCCTTTCCCCTGCAGGCCTCGCTCACTTGTTAGAAATCTGTCTTTTCTTCAAGGTTCACCTCAGATCTCACCCCTCTGTGAAGTGCTCCCTGTTGCTGCCAGATCAGACTTTACCCCCATCCTCTCCCATGTGTTCTGCTCATTCCTCTGTCCCAACTCTTTCCCTGTCGCGTTTTACATTCTCTTTATTTGTTGGGATGCCATTTCCCCCGTTAGCTCTGAAGCCCGTGGAGGACACAGGCCGTGGCTCATTCACCTCTCCAAGTTCCACCGTTCCCAGCCCAGGGCCCAGGACGTGAGTTCTCCATCCATGCTTGGGAGTGCTTGAGTGGGCGAGTAAGCAGCCTCGAGGCCTCAGAACCTCCTCGACAGGCCCTGAAATGTCCTGAATCTTTGGACCTCAGTTTTCCATCTGTAAAATGGGGATGGCAATCATGGAACTCACCTGTGAGAGATCAGCTGGGTTATGCTAGGGAGTTCTCTGCTGCACCGCTGGCCCTGATGGATGTCCCTAAATTTACGCAGTGTTTGCTGTCATCTTGAGATCATAGATGTCCTTGGACTTCCTGTCCTCTCTGCTGCACACAGAGCTTGGCTTCCTCCCATTTTCCACCTCGCTTCTTGATGCCACGTGTCGTAAGCTTAGCCAGCAGTAGGCTGGGCCTAACCTTAGGGCCATCACTCCCAGACACAGAATGGTCAACCCGAAGGAATCAGCCCTCAGTGCCTCTCCCAGATCACTGCTCTCTCCACAGAGCTGCAGAGCCCAAGCTCGCCTTCCCAGCCGGGCCAGAAGGAAAAGGCTTTCTGTGCCTGCCCTGGCCCGCCAAGCCTCACAGAGGTTACGCCGCTTGAAATGCTGACGTCCTGTCTTCCCTTCCACCCCCTTTTATTTTCTACTTTATGCTTTTCCTCCTTTCTCACTTACTCTTGCTTCCTGTTCTCCAAATTGTTAGTTCAAAACAATAGGTAAGTGTGGAGCTGCCAGCAAGGCTGCATGGAGGAGAGGCATTGGGGAGCAAGGAAGGAACAGTCATTGCTTTCGCTGATTACCCGTTGCTGGCCCACCTTCTCGTTCTGCTTCCAGCAGGAACTCATGGGTCCTGCTGAGTGAGAAGGGGCTTCTTTTTATCCTGTCAGTCGTGGCTTCCTGGTCCTTCTAGCTCATACATGCCTGAGATCAGACCAAAGGAGGTCCAGCTCTTGGTCCAGGTCTCTCCTTATGAGCTGCACTACCTTCTAGGAAAGAAGTGAACTCAAGGGAGAGTAGGGAAGGGCCCGCTGGAGTAAGGGTCTCGCTGCAGTTCTTCTTTTAGCAGAACATTGCTGTTTAATGCATAGAAGGGACTTTATGTTTACAGATCTACTCACCCGACTCGGATGAGATCAGGAGTCCTTGCCTTGGCAAGAGGACACCTTCTCCCATAACACAGTGCCACAAGCTGCGTCCCCCATAGTACGGCAGGAAGCGACGCGTCTTGGGTTGGAGGTGTGCAGTACTGTGTCATCAAAGGTGGGACAGGGCCCATCACAGGGCTTTCTTCCCTAGTCACGGAGCAAACACAGTCCCCATGGGATGGTAGAGATACAGGGAAGAGGCTGCAGCCATTGACACACAGGTGCACTTTGCACCCACCATCACGCCCTGCAATCTCTTCTCCCCCTGCCTCAGCTGTATCTTCCACAGTCCTCAGCCCTAGTGGAAGTGCCTTCAGATTTATATGGTGCTATTTACTGGCGCTCTGCCAATTAGTGACACTTTGAAATTCCCTTATATGACGCACTGCTGCTCTGACAATAAACAAGTCATTAGCTGGGTCGGAGGGCAGCTTCCAGCTGGTTTTGATTCATTGTTTCTGAACTGCTCAAGAGGCTCATTAAGTTGCAGGGTCTCCAGTCGAAGACTCAGGAAACCCCAGAAGCTAGAAGCAGATGGGGTTTCTGCACACCTAGGTGCTGGGTCACTGTTCACCTGCCTTTCCCTTCTGATGCCCCATGAGACTCATCCCCCCACCAATGGAGGGGATACTAATTGCCACCACAGCGTCACCCTCCTTTCATAAGACACAGACACAGGATAAAGGCCTTAGTAGAGAGTAGATGTGAAAGGACAGCAGGGAACGGTGAAAAGAGGCTGGGTGGAAAGGAGAGGTTTGGGTGCTAGAGGAAGGAGTGGCACGGGAGAGCTAGAAACTCCAGTGGGTGACTTGGGGTGGGGAAAAGGTGGCAGACACCTGAGTGAGAGCCCAGCCCATTGTGACCAGTTCATGTTCTTCACTTGCAGCTCCAAAGGCTGTGAGACCTGGAAGGGATCTTGGGCATCACCCAGGCCAACCCCTCATCTCCATTTTACAGATGTTCAAGAAAGATAACGTGACTTCCCAGTTCACCCAGCTCATACGTGCCTGAGATTAGACTAAAGGAGGTCCAGCTCTTGGTCCAGATCTCTCCTCATGACCTGCACTAGGTCCTAGGAAAGAAACAAGCTCCAGGAAGAGCAGGGGAGCATCCTGCTCCAGGCATGTGCTCACTGCTACTGTTCCTCCTCTTCCGCTTGCAACCCCTCCTTCCATCACGTCTCATGCCCTGCTGGCTTCTGGATTCTGCACGTATAAAGGAGTCCTGTTTAGGTGTCTAAGGATGTTGAGTATGTGAATGGCTAAATAAGAAGGCAAGGCTCATTACAGAGCACCATGCTAGGCACCAGAGGAGAAAAAAAGTGCTTGACATTCATGACCTGGAATGGAAAACACAGTGAAAAAATTACCAGTAAGTAAACATAGAATGTGAAGTCTGAGTGGTGAGCTCCCCCAGCTGAAGCCATGGTGCTATTCCATGTGGGACATCAGGGTGGATGTATCTGTAGGTGCTAGGCACTATGGTTTTGATGCTGCCCTGGGGGAAGGTGACATGATCTCTAGTCTATAAGAAGAAGATGGCTAAAATGGAGACCTATGCAAAAACTGGGACCCTGTAAGAGATATACCCTCAGAAAAACCAGGACCAAAAAAAAAAAAAAAAAAAAAAATTACCAATCAGAGGCTTAGGGTAGGGACAGTTAATCTCCTGACTAGGACTCTAAATAGGAAAAAGTCTTCTGTGAGAAATAGAAGCTCCAGGCCTGAACCATATGTGACTACAGTGTCTGAATTTCCACTGCTGGAATTCCCAAGCTGAGAAATTAATATAAAAATAGATCCCAGACCAATAAAACTCATGGTGTATCAAGAGAAGGAAATACAAAACTATTCGGGAGGAATGTGCCCCAGAGCAACAGCATCTCACAGCAAAATCTGATCCCCTTTGAAGTTGCCCAAACAATAAAAAAATTACAAACCACATCAGGAAATGATATACTATTAAAGAAAGTCAGCAAACATATCAAACTAGTTTAGCATTTCAATAACATAAAACAATGTAACAATCTGAAAGAGACTTTAAAATAACTATGTTTAAAATGATTAAAAAGATGAAAACATAGAAACATAAGGAAAATATAGAATATTTTGGGAGAAACAGGAAAATTTGTTAAAAAAGACAAGAACTTTCTAGAAATAAAAAAATATAGTCATTGAATTAAAAGCTCAACAGATGTGTCAGACAGCAGATTCGATGAAGCTGAGCAGAGAATTAGTGAACTGAAAGACAGATCAGAGGAAATTACACCAAATGTAGCATGGAAACAGGAGAGAGAAAAAATATGAAGGAGAAGCCAAAAAGCATACAGGATAAAATGAGAGGATCCAAATTACCTTTACAGGGAGTTGCAGAGGAGAAGAATATAGAGAAAGGGACATGGTAACATTTAATTTTCCAGAACTGATGAAAGGACACTGTCCTCAGATTAAAGAAACATTGGAATTTCTGGGGGAAAATACATAAGAATAAGTCCACAGAGATAATGGTAGAGTGAAACTGGATTCAAGGAAATACAGCCAGTGTGTGGAGGGATTAAGGAAAAAGGAGAGGTTAAATTTGTCCAGGAATATCTGTGGAAGTTCATGGAAAACTGAGACTTGAAGGTCAAAGAAAATTTTAAGAGGTTGAAAATATGGTAAGGCTGATGAGATTTAAGAAATAGGAAGAAAATATGAGGTTTCAGACTCTCTGATTAGTTTCTAAGTAGGTTTTAATGCAATTTGTTTTGAATTAAGTTACTCTTAAGACTCTGGATACCTGTTTGTAAACTAAAGGTTTCAGGGGAAGCTCTCCTGGCCTGCACATTATTTCAAACCTAGTCTCTGTTCTTCCCAGTTGGGTCCCCTGCCCTGTCCATGGCTCTTCAGTCCTGGCTAGGCACAAGTCACCCAGCTGATCCTATTCCACTCAGAAATCCACTCATAATCACCAAATTGCCCTTTGAGGCCTCCCCTTCCTGTTGGGGACTGAGTTGAAATTGGACTATCTAACCTTCCTCCCTCTACCTGTGGTCCTTGGGGCAAAGAAAAACCCTGCTCTGAAGTGGACAGCAGGGGCATGCCCTACTGCATCTGTGCCTGGTTAGCAGTGTCAGTGGCTTCAGAGGAACAGAAAAACCTGGACATGGTAATTGGCTCATGAAAGCTGCATGTTGCTGGAGGGGGCAGGAGGGTCTGGAGAGGAATGGGCTTAATGGGAAGCAAATGCTGCAGAAAAGCCTGTGCACACCCTCCCCCAATTCACGGCCATTAGCATTCCTCAGACACCTGCAGGCACTTGGCCCTAGCTGGGCATGGGATGTGCCGGCTCCTCCCTGCTGGCGCACAGAACAGAAAGATGAAGTTTGGTTCTCATTAAGGGGACAGGGGTGGATGCGAGACAGGATAATTCTTTCTTGTATCTTTTAAGAGCATGTGCTTTTCTTTGGTTGTTGTCAAATTCTCCTTCACCTTACGGTTGTTTACGAGGTCGGAGAAAGAGCACTGGTTTTGGGTTGAGTGCCAGATCATCCTTTCCTAGCTTTGCAACCGTAGAAACAGCACCAAATTTCTCTGGTCCTCAGCCTCCTCCTGGTTAGGAATAATGAAGGAATCATTGCTACAAACAGGGTTATTTTGAAGAATAAATAAGGTAGACCATTTGAAGGCACCGGGCAGAGCGGTATTATGGAATGGACACTCAAAAAATTTGAGTTTCCTTTATCCCAGATCATAAATACCTTTGGAGAAGGAATGGTGTCTTATTCATCTTTGTAACCCCCAAGGCGCCTGTTGTGGTGCCAGAACCCAGAGTAGAAGATTGAGTCAATGGGGGTGCAGTACCCCCGATGCTGAGCTCCCCCACCCTCTCACTGGGACAAGACAAAGGTCAGCTCAGAAACCAGATGCCAAGAAGAAAAAAAGACCAGGTCCTTGAAGAGTCATTGAAATGGGCCTGGTGGCAAAGCAGCAAAGGGGCAGGATTTCTATGAGGCCACTTGAAGAACCGACTCCCCCTGGGTGCTGGGGGACGCGGTCCTGCAGGAGGCCAAGGGGACCGCGCCGACACAGGGACCAGCCCTGTCCCCGCAGGGAGGGATGGCACCTTCCTCTCCTCCCACACTGCGCTTGCAGGTGCCAGCTTCCGGAGGGTGCTGTGGTCTCTGGGGCTGGCTCCCTTCAGCCGCAAAGACCTCTCTGGCGGAGGCTTCCGTCCACCTGCTCTCCAGCTGCTGCTGGTGGAGGCTTGGTTGACTTAGGCATCTTCCACGCATCTTTAATCTGTCTTCACTCAGTGCCGAACATCTGCGGAGGGGATCTACTGGCTGTTTATTTTCTGTTTGTCTTGGGTGTGACACAATCTCTATTCTTCACTTTAATGGCTCTTCTCTTTATTATTATCGTCTCAACCTCTCTATTTATTTGCTTTCCCCGAACACCAGCCACTTTCCCTCTGCTCTCCTGGACTGGCCAAGGCCCATGCCAGCCTCCCTGCTTCCTCTCCTCCCAGCTTAGGGCCCTGCTCTCCTGGCTATGAGCCTCACTCAAACCAGATGTAGTTTCCTCCTCCTCTCCTCCTCCCTCTCCCCCTCCCCCTGAGTTGCCAAGGGCTGCAGGGGGTCAGGGGAGCAGAGGTTCTCCACCCACATCCTGTCCTGTGCTCCCCCCCGCCGCCCCCGCCCCGCTGCTTCTGTGCTCAGTTCTGTGACCCACACTAAGGAGGGAAGGGAGTGCAGTGCACACCAGGGTACTGCTTAGTCCCTGTGATGAGGGATGCTGGGCAGTGCTAGGCAGGACTCCTACCCCTGAGAGTATGGTCAGTAGGGGGCCTTGGTCCCCTCTCTGCAACAGAGCTGCATTGGAAGGATTTGGCATAGTCCACACACACTCTAGATCACTGATGGTGTCAAGGCCCCTCTGCTTCCATATTGCCTGATGAGCAATATTTTACAACTGTGTCTTTACATCCACTGTCCCTGCAACCTTCGCCACAGTCCTGGATACAGGATCCTCATCTCCTCGTGCAAGAGGAGTCTGAGGTTCTAGCATTGCTCAGTTGAAAAGAGGCCAAGTCAAGATTTGAATTTAAATCTGATTTGATGTGAAGAATGGCTAATTGGCTTAAAAACTGAGCCTGACTTTCTTGACCTGGCCTGGTCTGACCTGTTCCACACCTGGGAATAAATCTCTTTTGGTGAATAGAGTCTGAGTTTGGGGGCAGCAGCCAGCCTGGGACACTTTTCTGTTTCTGGAATTACTTCTACCTCTGGCCATAGTGGGTCATTGAAATTTGACCTCTGGGATTTCAGTAGAAGTGATAGTTAGAGATAATATTATGGCTCTCACTGTGCAAAGAACACTGGACTCTACAAGGACACGGAATGCAAGAGAAACTGAAGATGAACTTAGCAGAGGGGAGAGTTGTGGCAAAACTTCAGATTCGATATAAAATCACTAATCAACTGTTCAACCAGGAGCAAAGTCAGGCTTGGTGGGGCCTGAGCTTTTACAATCTGGTGGTCGTAGTGGGAACTCTTTTTAAGTAAAATAATTCAGAAGTATGAACACAAATATACCAGGATTCCTCCCAGGGCCTTGCAAGGATCCTGTGCAAAGGCCATTAGCTTCCTGGAAAATCCAGCCCTGAATAGGGCTAAAGTGACTTCGAACTGAGCACCTAGGCAGATTTTCAGCTAAAGCTGTAGTTTGGGACCAACTAGGACAGTGGTTCTTAATTCTGGTGGACCTAAAACTCACCTGGGGCACATGTTCAAATGCAGACTGTGCTTTACCCCCAGAAATCCTGCTTTAGTGGCGGGTCTGGGGAGGGGCCTTGAAATCTGCATTTTTGATGGGTCCTCCAGGGGATTCTGAAACTGGACAAGTAGGAACTAAACTCTTAAGAAACATGGGGCCAGAAGTGGTGGCTCACACCTATAATCCCAGCATTTGGAAGGCTTAGGCAGGTGGATCACTTGAGACCAGGATTTTGAGACCAGCCTGGCCAACATGGCAAAACCCTGTCTCTACAAAAAATTCAAAATTAGCTGGGTGTGGTGGTGTGTGCCTGTGGTCCCAACTACTTGAGAGACTGAGGTGGGAGGATTGCCTGTGCCTAGGAGGTCAAGCCTGTGGTGATCCGAGATCAAGCCACTGCGCTTTAGACTCTGTTCTTTGAGACTCTGTCAAAAAGAAAAAGAAAAAGAAAGAAAGAAAGAAAGAAAGAAACAAAGAAAGAAAGAAAGAGAAAGAAAGAAAGAAGAGAAAGAAAAGAAAGGAAGGAAAGAGAGAGAGAGAGAGGGAGGGAGGGAGGGAGGAAGGAAGGAAGGAAGAAAGGAAAGAAAGAAGAGAAGAGAGAAAGGAAAGGAAGGAAAGAAAGGAGAAAGAAATGAGGGAGGGAGGGAGGGAGGGAAGGAAGGAAGGAGGGAGGGAGGGAGGAAGGAAGGAAGAAAGGAAGGAAAGAAAAGAGAAGAGAGAAAGGAAAGGAAGGAAAGAAAGGAGAAGGAAATGAGGGAGGGAGGGAGGGAAGGAAGGAAGGAGAAGGAAAGAAAGAAATCCAGTCCCCACACTGTCATGAGGAAGTCAGGCTGGAGAACAGGAATGTTCACCAAAGTCATACAGCAAACAGGGGCTGAAGGTATAGCTGGGATCAGGGTCCTGTCCCCAGTTTCTTATTCTTGCCTCTTGCCAGGCTGTCTCTGATCAGACTTCACTTCCTGAAGAAAGTGGGTTATTAGGGTGGGGGGTTTGCAAAGGGGACGTGAAACTGGGCTTTCTCTAGCAGCTTCCAGAAAGAAAGAAGTCCTGGGCTGCCTGGGACTCCTGAAAGGTGAGAGACCCCATGACCTCAGAGGCGGGGCCTAGATCCCTGGGGAAGGAATTTTAATTGCTGGCAGGTGCTTTGGGAGTGGGGCTGGAGCCCCTCCCAAAGTGCAGTGTCTGTGGGATGGCAGCTCAGATGCCTTCAAAGCTCCCAGGTCAAAGGTCATCATCAAAGCATTCAACTGGCAAGGCAGTCTCATTAAGTCAAATATTGACTTGTCTCAATATGAACTTTGTTTGTTTGTTTGCTTTGGCCGGGGGTCTAGTCTAAACATGTAAATGACTCTTCTGCTGATTAATGAACCTCCTCCTCCCAGGAGTCTCTTCCTAAGACCCCTTAGCGAGCAAGAAGGCCAGAGGCAGGTAGGGAGGACTGGAAGTTGTCTCATCACTGCCCTGAGGTATAGCGGGGACAGTGGAGAAAAGTGGGAATGGGGAAGATAGAGAGGCCTGGACCGATGAGAGCCATGGCCCCTCCTGTGTCTGAGGAGCCCCTCTGCAGGGGGACGCTGCCGCCAATGTTCCGCTCTCAGGCTTGGGCACTAGAGGTGCTCTGAGCTGGCTTCATACTTCTTGGAGGCTCCTCCATCAACCCCACCAGGTCTGGGCCCTGCGGGGCAGGTGACAGCCTCCAGTGTGGAGGAAGCCAGCTCCCTCCTTGGACTAAAGGGAGGAGGAAATTGCTCGGTTTCAAGAGGGCTGAGGAGCCCAATAGGCTTAGAGTGTTGGAATGAGCTGCGTTTGACTGGGGGCTCTTCACTGCACAACCCCAGGGGGTGCCATCCATGCAGTGTTCTAGAGTTGCGTGGCAGTGTGGCCTGCTCCTGAGAGCACCGCTGCACACTCCTGCCCTGTTTACAGCAAGAAAGGGCAGGGGCAGTAGGGAGGGAGGGAGGAAGGAAGGAAGGAAAGGAGGGGAGGAGGAAGGAAGACAGGAAAGGAAGGAAAGAAAGGGAGGAAGGGAGGGAGGGAAGGAAGGAAGGAGGGAGGGAGGGAGAGGGAAGGAAGGAAGGAAGGAAGGAAGGAAGGAAGGAAGGAAGGAAGGAAGGAAGGAGCGAGTCTTCCCTGAATGCTGCTGTGGGTCAGGCTGTGGGTGGGGGCACTCAGGTGGGCAGTGAGCGATAGAGGCTAGGCTTGGCTGGGGTTGGGAGAGGGAAGCCGCCAGAGGAGGGCTGAGCCCCTTGAAAGCTGCTATTGTTTGAGGTGTATGCTCAGAGAAGCCCTGAGTAAAAAGAGCTTGTTAGAGAGGCCCAGGCTGGAGACAAGCTGCTCTCAGAGAGCTAGTGAACCGTGCGAAATGACTTAAACTAACATCCCTGACTGCACTGGGCCAGGACCCAGGAGTCAGGGCCGTGCGCTCATCAGAAATTCATAGAAGGTGCCCCGCGGCTGGGCTTTCTCTGGCCGCCTTGTTCATTGAGCGGTTTTTTCTTTCCAGTCCCGCGGCTCTGAAAGGGAGACAGGGGCTGCCTGATGGGGAAGATCAAGCGGCCTTTGAAAACCTCTCTCAGAGTTTATTAAACCCAGGGGCCAGGGCAGGCCAACCTGGAGGCCCAGCCAGGCCTGACTCCGCCCACCCCGGGCTCCCCAGAGGGGACCTGGCCTGTTCTCATGTCCCAAACTTGGCAGGGCAGAGGGATGAGGGGGTGGGGGAGCGGGATCCTGAGGAAGATGGGAGGAGGTGAGGGAGGGGGCTGAGCACGGGTGGAGACCTGCCGCCCCTACAGACGACAGGGCCTTCTCTCCCTGGGCCCCCGGGACACCCCCTGCTTCCTGCTGGAACTCGTCTCTCCACGAGCTCTCCAGAGTGTTTGTGCTCAAGGTACACAGAGAGGAGAATGGGGGGAGGAAAGGACTGGGGGGTCTCTGGGCTGCATCACAGCTCCCTGACCAAGTAAGGGCAGGAACGACGCTGCTCAGAGGATGCCTCAAGTTTCCAGAAGTCCGTTGGAGAAGGAGAGGTGAAGGACCTCACCTGCCGATGCCCAGGGTGCTCGCCCAATCCCCATCCCAACACACATCCCAGAGGGACTGGCCTTCGAGACAGCACCCAGAACAGCGGGCCGAAGTAGACTCCAGGCACAAAAAACTTCCCTGAGAGGGCCTGATGACCTGCGAGGCTGAGTCAATGCCGAGGACAGCTACGGTGGAAGGGAGCCTTCCGCAAACACCCATATGAAGGCCTTCTGGGTGCCAGACCCCATCCCAGACACTGGGCACACAGGGATGAACAAAGCAGTGGGTGTGTCTTGTTCCTGAGAAGACATGGGACCCTCTGTCATCACCACGTGTGAGTTCCTTTTTTTTTTTTGAGATGGAACCTCTCTCTGTTGCCCAGGCTGGAGTGCAGTGGCGTGATCTCGGCTCACCACAACCTCCACCTACCGGGTTCAAGTGATTCTCTTGCCTCAGCCTCCCGAGTAGCTGGAATTACAGGCGCACCACCACGCCTGGCTAATTTTTGTATTTTTAGTGGAGACAGAGTTTCACTCTTTTGGTCAGACTGGTCTCGAACTCCTGACCTTGTGATCCACCCACCTTGGTCCCCCAAAGTCCTAGGATTACAGGCATGAGCCACTGCACGTGGCCAACACGTGTGAGTTCTAAACCCCTCTGAGCCACTTCCTAGCCAGGTGACCTCAGGCAGTAACTGTACTTCTCTGAGTCCCAGTCCTGAGGGCGGGCACAGAGCTGGTGTAGGCACAGAGCTGGTGTAGGGAGAGCTGCTCTCCACATCAAACTATAGCAACTCCTTTACCAGCTTATATCCTAGGGGATCTGAGGGAGATTTCTTCTGAAAAGGTAATTCTGCTTCTTTAAAAAGTTGAGGCCAACACACCTGTAATCCCAGTGCTTTGGGAGAGGATCATTTGAGGCCAAGAGTTCGAGACCAGCCTGGGCAACATAGTAACATTCCATCTCTCCATGCACGGCCAACATGGTGACCAGCCTGGCCAACATGGTGAAACCCTATCTCTACTAAAAATACAAAAATTAGCCAGGCGTGGTAGCTGGTGCCTGTAATCCCAGTTACTCCGGAGGCTGAGGCAGGAGAATCACTTGAATCCGGGAGGCAGAGGTCGCAGTGAGCTGAGATTATGCCACTGCATTCCACCCTGAGTGACAGAGCAATGACTGAAACCAAAAAAAATTTCCATCTCTACAAAAAATATATTTATGTATGGTGGTGGTGTGCGCCTGAGTCCCAGCTACTCAGGCGACTGAGGCAGGAGGATTGCTTGAGCCCCAGAGATTGAGGCTGTAGTGAGCTATGATCACACCACTGCACTTCAGCGTGGGAGACAGAGTAAGACCCTTTCTCTAAATGAATGAATGAATGGTCGAAGACCATCAACCAAATTCACATCCCTCCTGCCTCTCCCACATTCACATAAGCCTTTTCATCTTTTCTGTCTTGTTTCATTGACAGTGGCCCCTTCCAGATCATTCCTGGGCCATGATGTGCCTTTCTCCCTGCACCCGCTCCTCTTTCCCAATCCAGCTTTGGATTTGGAATCCAGTTCTGTCTCGACCCCTTTCTAGACTTCCCCTTTCAACAAGTTCAAAGTCCTTTACAATTTTTCCCGAGTGTCTTTTTCTCACACATATATATTTTTAGAGAATAAACAGATGGGAAGGGTCTGAAGATACAGACTGCGTCGTGTATGGTAGCAGTCCCTGAACTTTGCATGGATGGCAAGGTGTGAGGAATGGCCCTCTTCTTTATAGGTTGTAAGCCTCTTTCTCTAGGGCCAAGGCAGCTAACAAGAAGTTTGAAGGCCTTACCCCTGACCCCCTCACGCCCCCCCAGTTAAGGCCGGGCCTACCTGGCCTGTTAAAAATATGGCTAGTCCTAGATCCTTGACCCAGCAATCCCATTATTGGGTATATAACCAAAAGATTATAAATCGTTCTACTATAAAAATACATGCACACATATGTTTATTGCAGCACTATTCACAATAGCAAAGACTTGGAACCAACCCAAATGCCCATCAATGATAGACTGGATAAAGAAAATGTGGCACATATACACCATGGAATACTATGCAGCCATAAAAAAGGATGAGTTCATGTCCTTTGCAGGGACATAGATGAATCTGGAAACCATCATCCTCAGCAAAGTAACACAGGAACAGAAAACCAAACACCACATGTTCTCACTCATAAGTGGGGGTTGAACAATGAAAACACATGAACACAGGGAGGGGAACATCACACACCAGGGTCTGTCAGCGTGGGGATGGGGGGAAAGGAGAGGGAGATCATTAGGACAAATACCTAATGTATGCAGAGCTTAAAGGTGCAGCAAACCACTGTAGCACATGTATACCTATGTAACAAACCTGCATGTCCACACGTGTATCCCAAAACTTAAAGTAAAATTAAAAAATAAAAATAGAAAATATATAACCGGTCCCTTGTCCAACAGATCCAGGAGCCAGGAAGGATATTGGGATGGGGAGGTGTTGCGGGAAGTCAGGGAGCCCGAATGGAGGGACTGGTTGAAGCCGCGGCAGAAGAACATAAATTGTGAAGATTTCATGGACACTTACCACTTCCCCAATCAATACCCTTGTGATTTCCTATGCCTGTCTTTACTTTAATCTCTTAATCCCATCATCTTCTTCGTAAGCTGAGGAGGATGAATGTCACCTCAGGACCCTGTGATGATTGTGTCAACTGCACAAATTGTAGAGTATGTGTGTTTGAACAATATGGAATCTGGGCATCTTAAAAAAGAACAGGATAACAGCGATGTTCAGGGAACAAGAGAGGTAACTTTGAACTGGCCGCCGGTGAGCCGGACGGAACAGCGCTATATTTCCCCTCTTTCAAAAACAAATAGGAGAAATATCGCTGAATTCTTTTTCTCGGCAAGGAACATCCCTGAGAAAAAGAATGCGCCCTGAAGGTAGGCTTATAGACGGCCCCTTTAAGGCGTGCCACCTTTTACGGTGAAAGCCGAAGGGATAAAATAAGCCCTGATCTCCTGTAGCGCTCCCAGGCTTATTAGGACAAGGAAAATTCCCGCCTAATAAATTTTGGTCAGACAGGTTGTCTGCTCTCAAACCCTGTTTCCTGATAAGATGTTATCAATGACAATGCGTGCCCGAAACTTCATTAGCAATTTTAATTTCGCCCCATCCCGTGGTCCTGTGATCTCGCCCTGCCTCCATTTGCCTTGTGATATTTTATTACCTTGTGAAGTATGTGATCTCTGTGACCCACACCCTATTCGTGGACTCCCTCCCCTTTTGAAAATTGCTAATAAATACTTGCTGGTTTTACGGCTCAGGGAACATCACGGATCCTGCTGACATGTGATGTCTCCCCCCGGGCACCCAGCTTTAAATTTCTCTCTCTTGTGCTCTTTCCCTTTATTTCTCAACCCAGCCGAGACACTTAGGAAATAGAAAAGAATCCACGTTAAAACATCGGGAGTTGGATAGGGAGGGACACTGGTGACATTCTTGGATCAGCCAACAAAATCTGGGCTAGCAGAGAGGTTTCAGCCAATGTATCAATTGTCCAGATTGGGGGTAGCTGCCTGGGCACTCTGTTTAGAAGGACCCCAAGACTGTGTTGTTGTCATTGTTCAGAGAGTGTAATAACTGACTCATGGTGCCCGTCGTGGGCACGAGCTGGAGGCATGGCAGAACCTGTGCTGTGTGTGTGTCTCCCATTCCTGGGCCAAATGAAAAGAGGGGAGAGGTACAATTCCTTATGCTGGTCATAATTTTTCCTTTGAACAAAAGAGTGAGAACAAATGATTTGACAACAAGGCCAGGTGATTTGAATTTGGGAATCATGCCCAAAAGTTGTTACATGTGTTCACTGCAGGTTTCCTTTGGGAATGGTCATTCTTCAAGCTGGTAGGGAATTCCAAAAGAAATTATACCTTAGTGGCTTTCAAACTATTCTTTTACAGGCTTACAATGGTAGGCTTTTCTTTCAAAGAAATCTTACACAATGCATAAACAAATACAACAGATAAAGCTGAGCTGCTCTGGTTGAAATGAGACCTGGGCGTCAGGGTGCTCTACCAGTGCACCTTGGAGCCTGTTTGAAAGCTACTAGTCTCTTCTACTCTCTGCTTTTATGGGGGCTATTTTTATTTTATTTTGTCTTAATTTTTATATTTTTGAGACAGGGTCTGGTTCTGTCGCCCAGGCTGGAGTGCAGTGGTGCCATCATGGCTCACTGCAGCCTTGACCTCCTGGGCTCAAGTGATCCTCCCACCTCAGCCTCCCGAGCATCTGGGATTACAGGCAAGTGCCACCTCTTCTGGCTAATTTTCTGTGTTTTTAATAGAGACAGGGTTCAGCCATGTGTGTCAGGTTAGTCTCCAACTCCTGGCTCAAGGGATCCACTTGCCTTGGCTTCCCAAAGTGCTGGAATTATAGGCGTGAACCACCACATCTGATCAAGGAGGGGCTATTTCTAAATATTTTTTTGTAGAAATGCAGGACTTGAGATCCTAGAAAATATGACTGAAATTGCATAAAGATCTTAGCAGCAGTGTTACCTTTACATATCTACACACCCACCATTATTCTGAGCAGTATCCTCAAACTCTCTCATCCTCCCACTTCCAAGCCATGAATGACCCCTGCTGGCTTATTTATTTATTTATTTATTCTATTTTAAGCTATCTTCATCCAGGCGGCTCCCCGACCTTGCTGTGCACCCCTTAATAATCTTGTCACATTCCCCCTCCCTCGTCATGCGCACTGCTTAATGGGCATCCCATGCCCTGGTCATTCACCTGGGCTGCTCCTTGGTGCCACTGTGGCTTCTCCCACTTCCCCAGCACTTGGTCCCCTCCCCTTGTTCTGTAGGTCCAGAGTGTACCTCCGATTCTCTGCTAGTTGGATGGGGAGGATGCAGTAGTAGCCCAGGGCTCTCTGCTGCAGTTCCTGGCCAGCTTCTGGCTGTATGCCTAAAGCCCACTCCAACCTTCCCCATGTCCTTTTTCTGAGCTGTTCCGTGCCCTTTACACACACCCACTGTCTGGATGCACTGACGTCTGCTTCTCTTGCCCCTCCTCAGGGCTTGTGTCCACTCCACTCCCTGAGATCTCGTCTGTCCCAGCTTTCTCTTCCACTCCATCTAAGAACTTTGCGCATGCTAGTTTCTTCCCAGGAGTCTCCTTGGATTGAGAGAAAAGAAAGTTATTTTTCCCTATCCCTCAACCCATTCATCCTTGCTTAGCACAAAACCCACCAGCACATCATGCTGGGCATCCTGCCAGGTATAGTTTATTTTGTACTTGGGTGCTGAACTCTGGTGTCTTCCTGATTTATTTTGTGGTCTGTGTGTCTGTCTTCTGCATCCATCCGCATAAGCACGGCTGTTTGAGGCTGCAGCCCCATAGGCAGGCATTTAATAAAGCTGAGCATGACGAGAGAAATAAATGGCTGTGTTTTGCAGAGGGCAGGAGGGCTGGTGCACACTGGCCGGGCTGGGATGGTTGGGATAAGGAGGTGACTTGAATTTCAGGCTCTTCCTCCTTGATGCGAACTTTGGACCTATGTGAGGGCAACTTCCCAGCTTCCACGCAAGCCTCTGCATCCTGGGTTGGGGTGCCAGCTTTCCTGACAGCCCTGTACTAACCTCCCCACCTACTACCTCCTCAAGAAAGAGCAAGAGGCTGGCTGCGGTTCAGTGCCTGTCAACCAATTCAGTGGGAAGGAAACATTAAACACTCCAACACTGCTTATTGGAGCTGGGTAAACTCAGCACACCACAGTTTACTTTGCTGTCAGAAATCCCTTAGCTTACCACAGAGCAGAACCCCCAGAGGACCCGGACTCCCACCATCCCCCACCCCCGTTCCCCACCCGCCAGGAGAGAAGGTACCTCTCCCTCTTCCCAGCTGAGACCCTCTGTGTCCCTTTCTGCACCTCTGCCCTGCCGCCCCCTCCAGCTCTCATGTCTTCGTATTTCCCCTGCCTTACTCCTCCTTTCCACCCAGCTCAGCCCTGTGCTTCCTAAACCCTCCTCCAGACTTGATGTCTTTCAGTAGCCAAATACATTTCAGAGTACGGAGATGGGAGCCAGCGCAGATGAGGTCCAGGCATCTTTGAAGGGGTAGAGTGAGATCAGGAGTCACCCTCTTTCTTCCCTCCCCACCCAGACTCCACGCAGCCCTGGGTTGTGAATCATTGATTCAAAAGGGGCCGTGAAGTTAGGCAAAGATGCAGAACTGGTGTGGGGTTGGAGGAACATGCAGGTGGCAGAGGGCCATTTGGGTGACAGCGAGAGGAAGCAGCGCTGCTCACTCCTTCTCCTGGTAGGTACTTTGAGGGGTTCTGAATTAGGACTGCGTCTCTCATATATTTGGGACCTAGCTTTGCACGAACTTGAACTCAAATGTTCTTCAACATAACAGCTACAGCCTCCCTGGGGCCGCCCCAACCCCACCTCTCCTCAGAAATTTGCAGCCTGGGCCAAGGTTTTCTCTTTGGCTCCACTTGGAAGTGCAAACCTTGTGGGTTTGAGATGAAACATATGCTGTTCTGGAATGTGGCTATTGGCCAAGGGAATGCTCAGAGGCCCCTGCAAAATTTGTAGCCATCTGCCTGGGGTTGAGCTGGGGGGGTTGTGACAGAGTATTTTGGGCTGGGAAGGAGCAATGGAGGCCGAGGGCACCTTCCTTTCCTCTACCCCTCTTGGGACCAGTGCCTCTCTCATCACTCAAGTGGATCTCAATGTGCTGTATTTCCTCCCCTGGGGAGACCCAAACCAGACTCACCCTCAGATGCCGTGGGCCGAGTGACTGGCTCCAAAGAGAACAGGTGCCGATTAGAATGGCATTTTGCATATTCTTTGAATGTTATTCATTTCTTGCCAAAAGACACAAACTATTTCCCTCACCCCTGCCCCCCCTCCCCAGGAACCCACAGTATTTTCCTCTCTTCCTCTCCAGCTCTGTTCCCCTCATTGTCCCCGTTTCTCTGGGGATTTTGCTGACCCTTCTTCTGGTGCTTCTCTTGGTCTCCCAGGCCCTGATCACCAACATGGAAACTCCCCAGTGGATGCATCTTCAGGCCCAGACTTCCCTCTTTGGTGTGGCCAGACAGCAAATGCTCAGACCCCGTCCTCCTGCTCTAAGAAGCTCAGAAATCAGTTGCCTGGGAAGGCCCTGCCTGGACTTTGTTGAATGGCTGCAGGTCTAGGCTGGAAAGCCCCTGAGGAGGACTTATCACAGGGACTGGGTGTGTTGTGGGAGAGAGGCAGCTGGCAGAGGCCCTACCAAATTATGGGTTAAAGAGCTCCGTTTGAAAGCATTTCTGGGAAGTTGTCAAGAGGAGATGGGGGAGGCTTAGGGGAATCTTAGGGATTGAAAAGAACCCTGGAGATGATTTCATTCAACACGGTTTATTATTATTAATAATAATAGTTTTTAAATTCATTTTTAACTTATGGAGAATCTAAGACCTAGAGGAAGAAGGCCAGTTCCCCAGGGTCATGGGGGTTAGCAGCCGAGCTGGATCACAAGCCAGGACTGCCGACTCCCAGTCCAGCGCTGTTTTCACAGGACACTGTCTCTGTAAGTGCTCTTAGGAGAATGTCACCATGTCTCCAGCATGCTGTGGAGGCGGCAGCTGCATCAGTGGACCTGCTGCTTCCCTGGCCTTTGAGCTCCAAGGCCAGCCTCTACCGAGACAGAGTCACTGAGGATGGCTATTACCTGTCCCTCGGGTGAATCCCAGAAGCACACAGCGGGCGCGTCAGGCCCACCGCGGGTGGAATACCAGCCTGGGCTGCTTCCCACAGCAGTTGTTTCCCACTCCTGTCCCTCGGGTGAATCCCAGAAGCACACAGCGGCGCGTCAGGCCCACCGCGGGTGGAGTACCAGCCTGGGCTGCTTCCCACAGCAGTTGTTTCCCACTCTGTCCCTCGGGTGAATCCCAGAAGCACACAGCGGGCGCGTCAGGCCCACCGCGGGTGGAGTACCAGCCTGGGCTGCTTCCCACAGCAGTTGTTTCCCACTCCTGTCCCTCGGGTGAATCCCAGAAGCACACAGCGGGCGCGTCAGGCCCACCGCGGGTGGAGTACCAGCCTGGGCTGCTTCCCACAGCAGTTGTTTCCCACTCCTGTCCCTCGGGTGAATCCCAGAAGCACACAGCGGGCGCGTCAGGCCCACCGCGGGTGGAATACCAGCCTGGGCTGCTTCCCACAGCAGTTGTTTCCCACTCCTGTCCCTCGGGTGAATCCCAGAAGCACACAGCGGGCGCGTCAGGCCCACCGCGGGTGGAGTACCAGCCTGGGCTGCTTCCCACAGCAGTTGTTTCCCACTCCTGTCCCTCGGGTGAATCCCAGAAGCACACAGCGGGCGCGTCAGGCCCACCGCGGGTGGAGTACCAGCCTGGGCTGCTTCCCACAGCAGTTGTTTCCCACTCCTGTCCCTCGGGTGAATCCCAGAAGCACACAGCGGGCGCGTCAGGCCCACCGCGGGTGGAGTACCAGCCTGGGCTGCTTCCCACAGCAGTTGTTTCCCACTCCTGTCCCTCGGTGAATCCCAGAAGCACACAGCGGGCGCGTCAGGCCCACCGCGGGTGGAATACCAGCCTGGGCTGCTTCCCACAGCAGTTGTTTCCCACTCCTGTCCCTCGGGTGAATCCCAGAAGCACACAGCGGGCGCGTCAGGCCCACCGCGGGTGGAGTACCAGCCTGGGCTGCTTCCCACAGCAGTTGTTTCCCACTCCTGTCCCTCGGGTGAATCCCAGAAGCACACAGCGGGCGCGTCAGGCCCACCGCGGGTGGAGTACCAGCCTGGGCTGCTTCCCACAGCAGTTGTTTCCCACTCCTGTCCCTCGGGTGAATCCCAGAAGCACACAGCGGCGCGTCAGGCCCACCGCGGGTGGAGTACCAGCCTGGGCTGCTTCCCACAGCAGTTGTTTCCCACTTTCAGCCCCTGCTGCCTTATATGTGTTTCGTACCACGTGCTCTGCTCCTCAGCCACGGCTAACTAGACCAGGAATAAGTCCCCAAGACCAGCCAATGTGTTGGCAATAAACAGTCATCCAATGTTTCTCTCTTAGGAGTTTGAAATTAAAAAGCAGAGTCTAGCGATTTGGTCGTAAGGAGCTCAAGTAAAATGTCATGATCAGTGAGGACTTGTTAGGGCCATGTTATAAAACCATAGGCAAACCACAGTCATGCACAGAGAAAAGCTGAACCAAGAGACCGCAGCCCAGGAGGAGAGAGAACGGCGAGGCCGGGCACTTAGTTTAATTGAAGTCTCATATCCCTCATAGCTATCTCCATATCCACTTTCTTTTTTTTTTGAGACAGAGTCTCACTCTGTCGCCCAGGCTGGAGTGCAGTGGCCGGATCTCAGCTCACTGCAAGCTCCGCCTCCTGGGTTTACGCCATTCTCCTGCCTCAGCCTCCCGAGTAGCTGGGACTACAGGCGCCCGCCACCTCGCCCGGCTAGTTTTTTGTATTTTTTTTTAGTAGAGACGGGGTTTCACTGTGTTAGCCAGGATGGTCTCGATCTCCTGACCTCGTGATCTGCCCGTCTCGGCCTCCCAAAGTGCTGGGATTACAGGCTTGAGCCACCGCGCCCGGCCCCTTCTATATCTACTTTCTATATGTGTTCCTGTGAACTGAGTTCTGCCCCTTGTGACTAAAAGCACTTTGACCAGATGTGATGAGGTTGGGAGCAACTTTGCATAAAGGTCCCCCCAAAAAGCCCGAGCAATAAAAGGGTGGACAATGGCTACTAATGGCCCAGGCACATCCCCACTCTATCAAGGCAGAGCCAGGGCTTTGGAGTGGAGAATTAGGGACTGGGGATATCCAATGGGATGTATAAGGGAGGAGAACTCAGCCACGGGCTACTACCCCCCTTCGTCTTCCTTTAGGAAAATGCTCAAATGCTCTGGGGTAACCCTACCTTGAGAAGCCCTCTGCATCCGGTTTCACTACCTCGAGAATGTTGGAATGAATGAAACTCTTACTTTGTGGGGAAACCTCCAGTGTGTCCACTGCTATTGGCCAGGATTATCCTCCTCTTCCCTGGAAATAACGCCGTGTGTGTCTGTGTGTTGGGGTAAGGCAGAGGTCTGGGCTGCGGGGAACGGAGACGATGGAGGTATGGTCAGCTGATTGCCAGGATGTGAGTTTCAGAGGCTAAAGTCACTCCATCTAACTTGGCTCAAGGATCCCTGGGCTGTTGAAGGAGGTGACAGGCCCATGTGTGTGCCCACACTAGCTCCAAGCAGAGAGGAACCAGTTCTACCTCAAGACTCCTAGGCACCTCCCATCTGGAAGACAGAGCTCTATCTTGCTGCAAAGCTACATCTGCCCACCAGATGAGCAGTACCTGTAAAAACTTCCCACATCAAACCTTGTGGGACTAATGCCTCTTCCAGAGCCTGCTGACAACAGGAAAACGATCCCAACACTGCATTTCCCAAAGAACTCGGAGATTCTTGCCCTGGAGCCAGGAATGGGGAGTTTGATGTTGTTTGTCCACAGACATTCCAGAAAGAAAGCGTTGCAGTGGGAGAAGGCCTGGATGAACAAGGGGAGGGACCAGGGAACAAAAGCAGGTTCTCAAAGAGGTCAGTATATATTGGCTAATTGCTTAATATTGGTAATAGTATTAATAACAAAAATCCCTACCATTTACTGAGGCCTTTAGCATGCCAGGCCTCTTACAGACGTCGCTCCAGGTCTTTCTCACGGCCTTGCAGAATGTATATTACTTTCCCCGTTTTACAGAAGAAGAAACTGCAACTCCCAGCGGGTATGTTTTCAAAGACCACAGAGCTGCCGCCAAGCCTGCCGCTTCCTGTCTGAGTGAAACGGGGCAATCTCCCAGATAACAGGAGACGGCTAGGTGGAAACATCTCTAAAACAGGGCTGAAGGAGAGCAAGTAAGCTCCAAACCTCAGTCCCAGCCCCTCTTGGAACTGAGTTAAAGAGAAAAGAAGAGCTAAGAGCGCAGCGTTCCTGAAAGCAACATGAGTGTCTTTTTTAATAAACACGCCAAAGCTTGACTCTCCGCAAAGCGTGCCGCGCCTTTGAAAGCGGGCCCCTCGGAGAGCTGTGTTCTATCAGAGCTGCTATAGCTCAAAACGTGTTCAGCACTCCTCTTGGGCAATGGCCTTCAGGACTCACAGCACATTGCTTTGAAAATCTTCAGTGTGGCAAATCTTCCTCTTCATCCTCTGGGGCAGATTTAATTTGGGGGCAAGTGCCAGAGGTCACTTCAGAGTTGAGTCGGCCAACTGGGGTGTCTTATTTGGGGTCCACATGAGGTGCGATCCTAAGGCAGAAGAGCACCTTGTGTGGTAGAAAACACAATGGAGCCCTTGGGGACAGGTTAAGAGATGAGCCCAGGAGCCCCAGAGCGAAAGAATGGCCTGCACCGTTGCAGGGGGTGCAGGGGAGGCCTTGAGCGAGATCTGAGGGCTCTTCATAGGGAGAGACACGATCAACCCCAATCAGGGCATAAGTGAAAACACACGGCCCCATAAAGTGTCCCGGGAAAGATGCCACGTTAATAAAAGGGAAAAATGCAGAGGAATGTGTGAGGAGGGAGCCGTTAAGAAATTGCAAGTGCCTGTAAACTCTGCCCTGCAGCCCCCACCCCTGCCCCCAATCATGGTTCCAACTTGTTTTTCATTAGGACTCAAGGAAAAAAACCTTAAAGAAACTAGCCCGTTTGTGGAGATAGCAGAGGACAGAGCTGGCCACCTGACTGGTGTCTCTGTGTCCCCTGCCTGGTGGCTGCCCTTCCACAAGTCTCTGGTGTGACCGGGCTTGAGTTACATTCCTCATTACATAGTACGTCTTACTAGAACTGCCGTGTGGCAGGCCAGGATGCTGGGTGCAAAAGAAGAGGGTTACAGTGGATCCCGGTGCAGCAGGGACCATTGTTTCTACTCTAGGGCATTTCTGAAACACTGTTTCAGTAATAGGAGTCATTTTCTCCTTCGTATCCCCAAATTGGCCTTGGGAACCAGCTAATACGGTGGCAGCTGGCCAAAGCCTTATCACATTTCCAGGCTCCAACCAAACAGGAAATGGGATTCAACTGTAGCCAGAGCATTAGTTCTCAGGTGGGACTTCCTGATGGTCAATAATCAGAAAGCAAGCATCAGTAACAGTTCAGAGAGAGGGAGGAGACTTGGTCTGTACAGCAGAGGAGCTCCCAGTTTCTGGAGTAGGTTAGAGAGACACTAATGTGAAAAAAAAAAAAAAAAGAGAGAAAGAATATACAAAGATCACTACAATGGCAAAAATTGTCAGGTAAGCATGGGGTATTTAGAAATCTGGGGAAAGGCCAGGTGTGATGGCTCACGCCTGTTATCCCAGCACTTTGGGAGGCCAAGGCGGGTGGATCATTTGAGGCCAAGAGTTTGAGACCAGCTTGGCCAACATAACGAAACCCTGTCTCTACTAAAAATACAAAAATTAGCGGGCATGGTGGCACACACCTGTAGTCCCAACTACTCGATTTGGGAGGCTGAGGCATGAGAATAGCTTGAATCCAGGAGGTGGACGTTGCAATAAGCAGAAATCACATCATTGCCCTCCAGTCTGGATGACAAAGCAAGACTCTGTCTCAAAAGAAAAAAAAAAAAAAAGAAATCTGGAAGAAAAACAAATGAGAATGCACAGCCTAGCTAGAGTCTCATGGTATCAGTTACAGCAGTTTTAGGGAGATGATAAGTGGTCTTATAGCAGAGATGTGATGCCAGAAAAGAACTGGAGTGGCTGTGGAAATGAGAAGGACATAGGAGTGTGGTGACAGCACTTGCCATGCTTCGTAACTGGGGGGGACAGCTGAGCGGGGGAGACAGGCAGGAGGATGTGTCTTGCTGAAGTGGGGAGTTCACACTGGTACAAGTAATATCAGTAGTTTGTACAAGTGGTTTGGCTGCAGAGAGGACAGTTGTTCTTAGATTTTCGTCCTGAAAGAAGTGACCTAGGAGGCTGCAGAGTTACTTTCCCAAAGATTGAGAACGGAGCTACACTCCTGTCCCTGTACCTGGTTGACATGTCTGGGAGCAGTGTCCAGTGGGCACTTGGTCCCTGGGGCCCCTTCCAGCTGAGGAGGTTTGACTCCTTGCTTTGAGATGATGGCGAAGCTCTTTCATCTTTCCTGCCCCCAACCCCAACTGCTGGGGGCTCAGGTCAGATGCAAAGCTGGGCTGACTGTCTTTGCTCAGGAATCTGTGCTGAGACCCAAGGAACAGGAAGCAGCTGAGATGCCTCCAGTTAATACTGCAACCCGAATACCCTCTGCAAGAAGGCTCAGCCGAGAGACCTGACAGAATCGGCATTGTTCAGCCAGACAGCCAGGAGCAGCTGCGGGGCCCCCTGGGTCTCCCTAGCACTGGGGATTGTGAATAACCTTCAGCCTGGGCTCACAGACATCCTGAGGAGATCAGGAAAGTGCCAGCCTGTCTGGTACCGGCTTGGGCAATAATCATTGGTCAAAGAGGATCAAGGACAGAGGCCTTTGGGAGCTTATAATCCTACCCAAAAGAGGTCACAACATGTTGCGGAAGGACAGATAAAGAAGCCAGGAATGAAGGGACCTGTTCAGGCAGAGGTGGGGGACAGGGTCTTCCTATTATCTTTGGAGCAGTTAGCTAAGTGCTCGCCCTTCTCAGCCCAAGCTCCGGATGGCATTCATAGTGCAAGAGTGAATTTCCCATTGACTTGAAAAGTTGTTCCTCCCCAAGAAGAAGCCCAACCAGGAATTACATCAAAGAATCATAGTTCTAGAGCTAGAAGTGACTCCAGTGACCACGCAATTTGTCACCTTCACATTGCAAAAGTAAGGTAGAAAAGTGAGGTCACTGACTCAAAGCCATGCCCCTCATTAGTGGCAGAGCCAGAACTTAAAACCTGGATCTCCAGACTTGAAGACCAGTGGTCAATCCATTGCTGATCTGCATAAAGCTACTTGACCCAGCCCTCCAGAGGTTGGCATGGGGGAAGACTAAGGAGGAAGGAGCAGGAATTGGACAATATAATGGGTACATGTAAGTACAAAGTGATCAACTTACAAATGAAATGCAAAGTTAGAAGAAAATGAGCCTTACAGATTTGGGAGCATGAGTAGTAGTGGAAAGAAGACTGGACTATGTATGAGTCAACAGACCTTGGTTTAGGTTCTTCTTCTACCACTTGCTCACTACATAACTGGGAAAATTCTTACTATCTCTGAGCCACAGTTTATTCCTCTGTTAAATGGGGCTAAAAATATTGTAGGATTCTTACGAGAAATAGCATGTGTACAAGTACTTTGCATACAAGAATGTGGTAGGTAAACGTTAGCTATTGTGGTAATTACTGGGATGATCTGGGGATAGGTTTCTGAGTTTGGAGGCTGGAATACATTACAGCTGGGATACTCCTAGTTCTCTGAGTTTCCCAGTGGAAGAGGGGAATCTGAAAACTGACACAAGTTTCTACTTCATCTTAGGCAACTTCAGATTCAACAATGGGAGCTGAATTCAGCAGGGCAAGATCTAAGCCTGAATGCAAGCTCAGCCACACAATGGGGAGCCTTAACCATGAGGGGTGCCAGGCTCCAGTTTCTGCCCTGAGAATCCTGGCCTTCCCTGGGAGGGTGCCTCTTGCAGAAGAAATGAAGCCTGATACCTCTCAACCTGAACAGGATCCCTTGGAGCTGTCAGGAGTGGGAGGCATGGAGTCAGGAGAAGAGGACAGGAAAGGGGGCTGCCAGCGTGAGGCTCACATTCTTTAGCCAAAGCCACTTGAATGTGAAGGGACAGTGGGACCCACAGCATCCTCTCTCACAGGCCTGGTGGCACTGCCCTTGACTTTTGACACCAGGCTTGGGTGGAAAGGTGTGTCTCAGGCATTAAACTAGAGGGTGCAGTCTGGGATACCTGGAAGGGGAAGAGTTTGGAGAAGGTCTGTTGTGATCCAGCTCAACGCAGCAGCTTGTCCTAGGTAAGAGCCCTGCTGTGCAGGCTGAGGTCATTGCTGGCACGAGCTCCCCACTCACTGCAGACGCCTGCAGGTCTGTTTTAATATCTGCAGCAACCACATTCCTGAGCAGGGTGGGTAAGAGCCTTTCTGGACAAGACTGCTTTCCATCAAAAATTATTCCAATTCACCAGGGTCAGATATTTTAGAGAGAGCTGGATTTTTTTTTTTTTTTTTTGGAGGAGGAAAATAAAAATTCAGAGAGAATGACTAAATGCAGGAACCAAGAGGAGAGCAAGGTCCTGAGGACAGGTGAAGGGAGGAGGGAGCCAGGGTTGTGAGGGAGAGAAGACACGAGATACAGGCAGTGGGTGCTGGGAAAGAGCTCTCTCTTTGAATCTAGCCCACCTAGGCCTTTCTTAGGTCCTGATGAGTTTACCTGTTACCATCATCATTCATTCATTCATACACTCAACTGACATTTGACTTCTACTCCATATGCCAAGTGCTGGGCTAGGAAGACAGAGAGGTTGTATTAGCTATCTATTTCTGTGTCACAAATCCATAATATATCATGGTTTAAAACAACACACTTTTATTATCTCACAGTTTCTGTGGGTCAGGAGTCAGGGCGCAACTGAGCCAGGTCCTTTGCTTTAGAATCTCTCACAACGCTGTAACCAAAGTTTTGGCCAGGGTTGGCATTTCGTCTGAAGGCTCACCTGGGGAAGGATCCACATCCAAGTTCACGTGTTCGTTGGCAGAATTCAGTCCCTCAAGGGTTGTTGGACTGAGGGCCTCGGTTCCTAGCTTGCTGCTGGCCAGAGGATGCTCTCAAATCCTTGCCACATAAGTCTTGCCAGCATGGCAGCTTGCTTTGTGGAGATATGCAAGCTGAGAAGGCTGGAGAGAGGGTCAGCCAGCAGGACGGAAGTCACAGTCTTTTGTAACCTGAGGAAGGAAGTGACATCTCATTGCCTTTGCCATATTCTGTGGATTAGAAGCAAGTCCCAGGTTCCACCCACACTCCAGGGGAGGGCTTTACACAAGGATGTGGAGGCTGCGAGACAGACACCATCAGGAACCATGTTAGAAGCGACCTGCCCCCAAGTCAAAGTTGTTTTTGGCCTTTGGGTAACTCAGAAAGAGCAATAATGACAATTACAATAGTAGTAGTAGTACAACAGTAATAATAATGGCAAAAGCAATGCATTGAATACTTACAGTGTGCAGGGACTGTACTAGCTTGTCATATATACATATTTGCTTATCTAAATAGAGGGATATGTGTGTGTACACACACACACACACATACACCTGTATATATATTTGCTTTTAGTTCCTTTTTTTTTTTTTTTTTGAGATGGAGTCTCGCTCTGTGCCCAGGCTGGTGTGCAGTGGTTCAAGTGATTCTCCTGCCTCAGCCTCCTGAGTAGCTGGGATTACAGGCACCCGCCATCATGCCCGGCTAATTTTTGTATTTTTAGTAGAGACGGGGTTTCACCATATTGGTCAGGCTGGTCTTGAATGTCTGACCTCAAGCCATCCGCCCACCTCGGCTTCCCGAAGTGCTGGGATAACAGGTGGGAGTCACCGCGCCTAGCCTGCTTTTAATTCCCAAGTAGGTATCATTATTATCCTCTTTTTAGGCGAGGGAACAGGGTATCAGAGAGAGCACAACAGTGAGAGATCTAGGAGTTTTTAACTCCAGTTTGTCAGACTTCAAAGGCTTTGCTCTTCCTCTCTTCATTTACATGCCTCCCAGATGAATGGCAGTCTCACCTGGAAAGTGCTGTAATGGTCCCTCTGTGTGGGGATTGGCTTCTCAGAGGCAGTGACATGGAGGGAGCCCCCTGTAATAACAGCAACAGGACCCGATGGGGAGTTCAGGGAAAGGAAAGGGAAGTGACACAATCCTTCGCTCTTGAGGAGCCCTTGAGGCTCAAGTGGGGACCAGACCCAAGGAGGAGCCTCAGGGCACTTGCTGGGAGCAGCGGCAAGTGCAAGCGAACAGCTGTTGGAGAGCTCCTAGGAGAATGGAAGCTGGTGGCTGTTTAGATTAGTTTTCTAATTGGCCGAGTGTTAGCAAAGCCTCTTGTGTATACAGTGGAAATAGTTAATCTTGTCTATTTGTATATCCACTCATGTTCTGTCACTCCCTGATCTTCTCAGCTGTCTGCCTCTTACTGTGGGTTTTAAGCCGAGAGAGGGTTTAAGTCTATGGGACTCTTTCTTTTTTTTTTTTTTTGAGACGGAGTCTCGCTCTGTCGCCCAGGCTGGAGTGCAGTGGCCGGATCTCAGCTCACTGCAAGCTCCACCTCCCGGGTTTACACCATTCTCCTGCCTCAGCCTCCCGAGTAGCTGGGACTACAGGCGCCCGTCACCTCACCTGGCTAGTTTTTTGTATTTTTTTAGTAGAGACGGGGTTTCACCATGTTAGCCAGGATGATCTCGATCTCCTGACCTCGTGATCCACCCGCCTCGGCCTCCCAAAGTGCTGGGATTACAGGCTTGAGCCACCGCGCTCGGGACTCTTTCTATGCAGCCCCTAGAACCCGTGGGCAGCAGGAGGAGAGCCACACAGTAGAAGAAGGTTCAAGTGCTTCCCCCACTCCATGCTGCCCTTGTCCCCACCAGCCTACCTGGCCATACAGCCCCACCTGTCCCCAGGTGGCCTCCCTTCTCACAGTGCTCATCTCCCCAGCACACCACTCCAGCCACTAGAACCATACATTTGCACAAAACAACCTTCCGTATGTCACCTTGCAGCTTCATGACAAACCTGGAAGTCAGGCTTTATGATTCCAAGTGAGAAACCAAGAGAGGTTAAGCGACTTGCCCAGTGTCACTCACACAGCTGGTGCGTGGCTGAGCCAAGGTCAAACCTGGGTCTCGCACTCCTTCATTCTCTCGCAAGGGCTTCTGGTCTGGCCCACCCACCCCACACACCACGTTCACACGTTCATCATGCAATTTCCTTGCTCAGGAAGCCGTAAAGCTTTCTCTGCTGACTGTGCCGCCCCAGCCACAGGTTTGTGCCTCCCTTCCAGGGCTCCTGAGTTTTTGCTTCCCTTTCCCTGCCATGAATCCGTCTCACCTCTACCGTGGGTTCCATGCCAAGAAGGCCAGGTTCCCAGACTCCCTGAGACATCCCAGGCTTCTGGGTGCCCTCTCTGATTAGACGGTTGCTAGCTTTATTTTTATTTATTTTTTGTTTTGTTTTGTTTTTGAGACGGAGTCTTGCTTTGTCACCCAGGCTAGAGTGCAGTGGTGCAATCTCTGCTTACTGCAACCTCCATCTCCCAGGTTCAGGGGATTCTCTTGCCCCAATCTCTCGAGTAGCTGGGATTACAGGTGCACACCACCATGCCAGGCTAATTTTTGTATTTTTAGTAGAGACGGGGTTTTGCCATGTTGGCCAGGCTGGTCTCGAACTCCTGACCTCAGGTGATCCACCCTTCTCAGCCTCCCAAAGTGCTGGGATTACAGGCATGAGCCACCTCACCCGTCTGTTGATAGCTTTAGATTGGGGACCAAGATATAAACATTTCCTATCACATGCCAAGCCCAGGCACATGGAAAACATGTGTGGCTTATTGATAATGAAGAGAGGGAAAGATGAAGATAAGGTTAGGGGGACTTTAAGGGATACAAAAGTCTTCTTTCAGATGCAGAGTCCTCCCCTCTGACCGAGGGACCTCCTGCCTGAGACATTATTCCCTTGCTTCCCCACATCTCTATCTTCAGACTCCAGGTGTCTGTTAACGATGTTCTTCCCTTCATGACCTGAGTGTGGTCAAAACACCTCTTTGTAGATGTTCCAGTCTCAGCCAGTCAGACATAACGCTTAAACACACACATTTTTGGAGAGGTGGTGAGTGGGACAGGTATGGTCATAGGTTACAAATGGGACATAATGGCAAGAAAAATGTCCACTGTTCAATAGCAGTCAACACCCAAGACTGATGCTACAAGATTTGTTTTTGGGGAATACCATTCAGAGAATTTTAAAGAAATGACTATACAAATGGGATATAAAGGAAGTTAGAGAGGTATTGGCCTCCCCGATCTCTTACAGATCTTATAAATAGTCATAACACTATTGATTACACACTTTCTGCGCACCACTGCAGTAAATGCTCCATAAAAATGATCCCGTATTTAGTCTTCAAAACAGTTCTATAAGGTAGCATAGTATTATCCCTGTTGGCAACTGTGGTTCATAGAGATTAAGTAGATTGTTTAAGACTACATGTACAGTGTAAAAGTCAGGATTAGAACCCAGACTGCCTGACCCTAGAACCCTTGTCCTTAATCTCTGATACCAAATCAAATACCAACACAGCCTCTGTGTTTCCCTGTTTCTTTGCTGATAGAGATTCATTAAAAATGCCTTTTGCTCCTCTCTGGCTGGGACTTGTGGTAAGAGGGAGAGAGAAGAGAGAAACCCCACACTGGGGCTTCTCCCACTTTTTAAATAGGCGGATGGGGTCTCGGTTCCTTCTTACCTAGCATCGTCCTCTGCCTTAAAACTTCGCCAAAGTGGGCAGCTGGTAGAGTTGCATTTTTTAAATGTTCCAGGCTATGTCTTCTTATCTCAAGGAGGCTTGATTTACTTTCTTCTATCTTATCCCAGTCCACGGCTCCTGTGATGGATCTCACCTTGGACATTTGCCTTTGGAACCATTGCTCCTTGCCAAGAGACTCCCCCAGAGACAGATTGAGAAGGAGACAGCTCCATGGCTCCCGTTCTGGGACTGGCCTTTCGCCTCCTGCCTCCCACAGCTCAGGTGGAGAGAGGAGAGCCCTGCCCTTACCAACTGGAAAGCATCAGATAGGACTGCTGCTTAGCAAGAATAAAACTGGATTTCTGCAGATTTGGCCTGGGCCTGCTCTCACTTGAGATGTGTCAGGGGAACAGAAGAGACAATAATGGTATAGTGGTATCAACGTAGTGTTAATATTTTCCTCTTTATTATGACTATTCGTATGTCTTTTCAAATTTAATCTTCACAGTACTAACTGAAGCAGCTTTTGTTTTCCCTTCTCACAGATCAAGACACTGAGGGTCAGTGGAACTAGGATGACACAGATGTGGAGGAAGGGCTGGGTTTCCAGCCTGTCTTCTGACATTAAATCTGTATGTCTTTTATGATGCATCAAGGAGGAATGCATCTCCCTATGGCTTCCCCTCACTTTTCTTTCTTCAAAAGAGATAGAGTGTGGCTCAGATTAGGGCAGCTCATCCTTTTCCAGTGGTGGATGCCAAGGGAGAGAGTTTAGCCTGAAGGAAGGGGCGTCCGGGGCGTCATGCCGAGCCAAGATCAGGGTCTACACCAGGCAGACTTGAAGTGGGAAGTCATACTTAGAAGGGAGAGGGTGGCCAGCCAGTCCCCTTTGCTGTGCTTGGAAGAGAAGAGCAGTGAAATACTCTCTCCACAAAGCATTGTGACAGGGTGTGACTGTGTCCCCACCCAAATCTCATCTTGAATTGTAGCTCCTATAATTCCCACGTATCATGGGAGGATCCTGGTGGGAGGTAATTGAATCATGGGGACATATCTTGCCTGTGTTGTTCTCATGATAGTGAGTAAATCTCATAAGATCTGACGGTTTTATAAAGGGGAGTTCCCCTACACAAGCTCTCTTGACTGCCGCTATGTAAGACGTGACTTTGCTTGTCATTTGCCTTCCTCCATGACTGCGAGGCCTCCCCAGCCATGTGGAACTGTGAGTCAATTAAACACTTCCTTTTATAAATTACCCACTGTCAGGTATGTCTTTATCAGCAGTGTGAGAACAGACCAATACACATTGAAATCTTCAGCGATCATCACACTCTGGGTAACACACAGTCACATAAGACCAGAATTCAAGAGAAAGGAAAGAAAGTAGCATTTTTGAGGTCTCCTGTGCACTGGGCATGGAATTAGGGAGTTCACATATTTTGTTTGATTTTCATAACAGCTTTGTAAGGTGGGCTTCACTATCCTCATTTCGGAAGAAGCTGAGGCCCAGAAAGATTAGATAATTTGCCTGTGGTCTCATTGCTAGTAAATTGTGGAGCTATAATTCAAATCCCAGTTATCTGTCCCGCCTCTGTTAGTAAACTAGAGGCTGGTCTTTCACATGTCTCCTGGAGAGTAGGGAGGTCTCTCTTCCAGAACCCAGAACAGTGCCTTGCAGCCTGTAACTTAACTTAGTAACTTCTGCTTCCTTCCTAACCCATTCTGCACACATCCTGAAGATGTAGCGGGGCAATAGGTAGAGTTAGCAGGAGGAGTTTAGGTTGTTAGTCAGAGAGAACTCCAGAGTTCCCCTCTGGCTTCATGTCAATCTTTTTTTTTTTTTTTTTTTTTTTTGAGACGGAGTCTGGTTTTGTCACCCAGGTTATAGTGCAATGGTACAATCTCTGCTCACTGCAACCTCTGCCTCCTGAGTTAAGCAATTCTCCTGCCTCAGCCTCCCTAGTAGCTGGGATTACAGGTATGCATCCCCAGGCCCAGCTAATTTTTGTATTATTAGTAGAGACGGGGTTTCACCATGTTGGCCAGGCTGGTCTTGAACTCCTGACCTCAGATGATCTGCCCACCTCGGCCTCCCAAAGTGCTGGGATTACAGACATGAGCCACTGCTCCTGGCCGTCAGTCTTTAAAGACAGGCACTGTGCCTTTTTCACCTTTGAGTTCCTGGTGGCTCACAAATAGCAGGGGCTCAAGAAAGGTAAGCTACTGATTTTAACTGAGGAGACTTTAAGGAAAAGATACGAGAACTTCAAAATCATAGAAGCTATAGTTGCAGATTGGTCAAAAGGATATAAATTCACTGGACGCAACCCATTGAAAAATAATGAGGAAAGGGGAACTGGGCAATTGGATGGAAGGCCTGTAAGTAGCTGCTACAGAATGTGCATCTGCAGGGATTCGGGAGACCCAGGTTCCAGTCCCAGCTCTGCCTCTCACCAGCTGGGGGATCTTGGGCAAGTTGCTTCTTCCCTGTAAGCCTCAGTTCATTTATTTGTAAAGTGAAGGATGGGGGCTGTATTCTAAGATCCTTTTGATTGCAACATTCTGGGAGTTTTGAATCATTACCTGCCTAAACACCCTCCCAGATTCCTGGGGAAGAGATAAAGAAGGTTGTTTCTTTTTTAAAAGCTTATTTTTTTAAAAAATTGACAAGTGAAAATTGTACCTATTTATGGCATATAACATCATGTTTTGATATATGCATACAGGCCAGCATGGCTAATTCAAACTAATGAACATATGTATTATTTCACATCCTTATTTAATGGTGGTAAGAACATGTAAAATCTACTCTCTGAGCAATTTTAAAATATAAGATATATTGTTATGAACTGTAATTGCCCTGATGTACAATAGGTCTCCTGAACATATTCCTCCTGTCTAACTGAAGTTTTGTGTTCTTTGATCAATATCTCCTCAATCCCCCAACGCAGCAGCCTCTGGGATCCACCATTTCCCTCTGTTTCTGTGAGTTGGACTTTCTTACACTCCACATATAAGTGAGATCATGCAGTCTTTATCTCTCTATGCCTGGCTTATTTCACTTAATGTAATGCCCTCCAGGTTCATCTGAGAAGGTTGTCTCTAGAAACAGAAAAGAGTTTCACCTCCAACCAGGGTGATAGGAGCAGTCCTACCTGAGAGCCAGAGATGGACTTGATGGCATGAGTTATATCTTTTCAAGTCTGGGGTTGTTGCTGGTTTGAAAGTGGACATGGTACCCCATTTCTAAACCTCAGACTCTCTGGACAATGCATCTTGGCCTTCAGAGCCACCAGAGAGGCTGCAGTGTGCGAAGACAGCTCATCCTCAGGGAGGAAGGGGAGCAGAGAAACCACCACCCTATGGGTTGTTCTCGGATCCCCCGTGTGCTGGCCGTCTCCCACCCAGGCTCAGTTTGCACTGCTAATCTGTTATGTCTTTCTTGGTAATTTAGCACTTTCAGACAGTTATGGTTAGATTCTGTTTATTTTTCTAAACCTCACAAAAACTCCATAATACAGCAAGGGAGAGTGGGAGGGGGAGTTTTTCTAGAAATATAAACTCAAGATTCAAATGCTCTTCCCCATCTGCAGGACAGCTGTTGTGGAGCTCGGGCCATCCCGAGCACTCCAGTGTTTCATTTCAAGGATCTCTTCCTGGCTCTCCTCCCACCATCATTCCTTTGAGAGAATATGGCCTTGAGATCAAGGCATGGAGAGCTGCCAGCTACTGCCACCTGACACAAAGCCTCATCAACCTTGCATCTCTCTCTCCCCTCTCCATCCTTGGCATGGGGTCACGTTGTGGGTCATTCTTTCCTTTCACCAAGGTATGAGCAGAGGAAGAGAGGGCTGGAAAAAGAGACCTCTCCCTTTGCTGACTGATGAGGAAGAAGTATGGGGTCCGAGTGGGCCCACCCCTTGCCTAATTTTTGCCCAATTATTTGGCCCCTGGGGTCCCTGGTAGACTTCTTATCTTCTTGCGCACAAGATTACCATGTGTCTAATTGCTCAGCTCCAGTTAGAGTGCTGGAGGGGAAACTGGTATCAATGAATGAATGAATGAATCGATGGATGGTTTAATGACAGCTTGGAGAGCCAACTGGAGTTTGAGCAAGTAACAGGAAGAGAAGGCCAACATCTTTTAGCTCACCAAATACTTTCATGCCCTTTGGGAAGAAGAAAAATGGATATGGGAGAGGCAGAGCATGGAAGAGCTTAAATTGAGCATAAAGGACATAAAACTAGATAAGTAAGATCAGAAATAAAAGATGAGTCATCATCGAATCCAAACCTTTACATTTTCAGCAGAGGGTGCCACAACCTTAAGGGGATATTGACTTCTTTAAAATCACAGAACCGGAGTGAAGACTGGGGTCTTTGGACTCTTTTTTTTCTGTCCCTGACAAAATGTTGCTCTTTCTTTCTCCATATTTTCATATTTTCAAACTCATTTATTCCAGAAGAATACCTGCCCTCTAACCTGGGGTTCCTCTTTTTTGACCTAAAGGAGTTATCCAAGCTCACCTTGAGCTTATTGTCCTTGAGGCCATTTTGGCCTTTGTTTTGTGGCCTCAAGGCTGCTCTCACTTAGAAAGGATAAGTGACGGTAGCAGAAGCCAGCCAAGCAGGGCCAGTTTCTCCCTGGGTTGGCCCCATGAAAGATTTGGCTTGGGTTCTTACCAGGGTCCACAAGTCTTGCCTCCTAGAAGTTTGGTCCAGTGGTCTGCAGTCCTGGGAATTTATCCCGTCTCAAACAGAGGTTTTCAGACCTTGCCTGGTGATCCAGGGACTGGAACTGATCACACCTTTTACCCCTTTATAGCAACTTGGGTGTCCCAAATAGGACCCATGACTTCCAAGTCCCAGGCTAGGATTTTCTAACCAAGTATGTAGTCAGAGGAAAATGTAATCCACATGTATCTGACTCACTGATCTCTAAATCATCCTAGAGTCTGATTCTGGGAATGGTTTGATGTGTACTCTGCTTTTTTTCAACTTTTGGATTGGTGCACTGGCCAAGACACAATAAATAGCAACCCTGAGAGAGAGAAGGAAGCTTCAAGTAGAGGCACGACTTGCAGGCTCTTCCCCTAGTCCCAGCTGGAGACAGGCGCCCAGCAGGAGCAGAGAGTAGGCCAGAAGCCCAGAAATAAGCCTTAGGTTAACCTCACCCTAAGCCTCCTCTTCTGCTTGTACTTCTGGCACGCAGAGCCTGACTGGGGAAAAATCACTCAGCCCAGAAGATAGTGACACCACAGATTTATGGCATCTGATCTTTGTTGTACCCTCCAGGGTACACACTAATCCCAGCTTGTGATTCCTACTGTCATTCCAGGCCTTTTCCACTCTTCTGGAGATCTCAAACACTCTTTTTCAACGATTTCTCATTTTGAAAAGAAAAAGGAGTCCCTCAGGAAAGAATTTCCTCCATTGCCTGTGATGCTCTGCAAACCTCCATGCCTCAGCCACCTTCCTTTTCCATAAGGGCTCCCTCTCAGGGCTGGTTCCTAAGATCTCTCCCCAGTAATCCTCCTGCATGAAAACCTCAGAGTCTCAGAGTCTGTTTCTGCTGATGTGAGCTAAGAATGTTTCAGGAAGAGGGTCATGTCGTCGGGATCCCATTTCTTCCTGTGTCCTCTGGGACCTTGCTCTAAGATCCTCTCTATTGCCCTGAGTTTTTTCTGAGTCTTTAAGCTCCACCTCTCCTTAGCATATATACTCATTCAAGTATTTCCTATACTAAAAAACAAAGTTAAACCTTCCTTCCACCTGAAGTCTCCATGTCTTCTTTTTTAGTCAAGCCTCTCACAAGTGTCCTCTGTGTTTTCTCCCTTCATGTCACATTGACTCCACAACTCATCGTAGTCTGGTATGCACTGTCATCGCAGAAATGCCCTCTGTGTGTCAGGCGCGGTGGCTCATGCCTGTAATCCCAGCACTTTGCGAGGCCGAGTTGGACAGATCACCTGCGGTCAGGAGTCCAAGACCAGCCTGGCCAACATGGTGAAAACCCGTCTCTACAAAAATACAAAAATTAACTGGGCATGATGGCAAGTGCCTGTAATCCCAACTTCTCGGGAGGCTGAGGTGGGAGAGTTACTTGAACCCAGGAGGTGGAGGTTGCAGTGAGCTGAGATTGCGCCGTTGCACTCCAGCCTGGGTGACAGAGTGAGACTCCATCTCAAAAAATAAAAATAAAAAAAAAAAAGAAAAGAAAGAAGGAAAGAAAGAAAGAAAGAAATAGAAAGAAATGCCCTCTGTGAAGTCATCAGGGACCACCTGTAGTCACATTTCAGTCTTTTCTGTACGGGACTTCTCAGCAGTATTTGACATCATTGACCTTACCCGCAATCCTGACGTGCTTTGCCCCTTCGTGCTGTGTGACACTGCTCTTTCCTGGATCTCTTCCTACAACTTTGTAAGATTCTTTTCAGTCTCCTTTGTGGGTCCTCTTTTCTTCAGTAGATGCGTGCACGTTTGTTGGGATTTCCCATGGCCATCTGCAGCTATCCAATGCTGTCTTCCCTCCTCCCTCTGCACACTCCCCACTTGCAGCTAAGCTACACCCTCATGCCCATGACCCCAGCTCTGCATGTCCAACCAGGGACTTTGTTCTGAGCTCCACCTTAAGTTCTCTGAGACCAAAGCAGGACTCTCGCTTCCCTCTGAGTCTGGTCACATTTCTGAAGACCCCATCCTGGAGAAGGGTGTCAACATTTCCCAGGCCTCTGCCTCATTCTTTTTTTTTTTTGTTGAGACGGAGTCTCGCTCTGTCGCCCAAGCTGGAGTGCAGTAGCCGGATCTCAGCTCACTGCAATCTCCGCCTCCCGGGTTCACGCCATTCTCCTGCCTCAGCCTCCCGAGTAGCTGGGACTACAGGCGCCACCACCTCGCCCGGCTAGTTTTTTGTACTTTTTAGTAGAGACGGGGTTTCACCGTGTTAGCCAGGATGGTCTCGATCTCCTGACCTTGTGATCCGCACACCTTGGCCTCCCAAAGTGCTGGGATTATAGGCTTGAGCCACCGCGCCCGGCCTCTCTGCCTCATTCTTAACACCCAGTCTGTCTTGCCAGGTTTCCTGCTTAAGCATCCATCTGCTCACCTCTAGCCCACCTCCACCCGGCTTTTTTTTTTTTTTTTTTGACATGGAGTCTTGCTCTGTCACCAGGCTGGAGTGCAACGGCAAGATCTTGGCTCACTGCAACCTCCGATTCCCAAGTTCAAGCGATTGTCCTGCCTCTGCTCCCGAGTAGCTGGGATTACAGGCACCCGCCACCTCGCTTGGCTAATTTTTGTATTTTTAGTAGAGATGGGGTTTCACCATGTTGGCCAGGCTTGTCTCGAACTCCTGACCTTGTGATCTGCCCGCCTTGGCCTCCCAAAGTGCTGGGATTACAGGCGTGAGTCAGCGTGCCCCACTTTGGCTTCCTTCAATCAGGCTCTCACTTCTTGCTAGTCTCCCAGCTGGTTTCCCTTCAGCCAGTCCTGACCATAGCCGATCTATACTACCCATAGCAGCAAGAGTGGTCTTTTTATACAATAAATCTTGTCCATCACTCCCTTACTTAAAATGCTTTAGTGGCTTCTCATCACTCAGGGTAAAATCTAAATTCTTTACCATAGCATAAAAAAATCCTTTATGCTCTGGTCCCATCTGTCAGCCCAGCTTCATTTCCCCTGCCAAGCTCTCCTCTTTAAGCCACAGCAGCACTGCAGTTCATTGTCCAAACTCCCAGAACACAGCGGGCTTTGTTGTGACTCGATTTTTGTGTGTGTGTCTTTGCACTTGCTCCTTCTTCTACCTACACTGCTCTGTCTCCACTTGTCCATCAGAAAACCTCCTATTCAGCTTTCCAGGCTCAGTTCATGCCCTGTCTCCTTCTGGAGGCCTTCCCTGATTTCTCAAGGCAAATTCGAATGCTGTTTGCCCCACCTTCCCCTTCTGCATTCTGTAGCTGCCTCCACTGCTGATGAGCATGCTGGGCTGTGATTGCTTATCTTAAGTAGGAGCCTCTGCCCACCCCTGGAAGCCTAGACCTGTTGAAAGTAGTATCTACACCTTTTCATCTTTGTATGTCTTATACAAAGTATAGGGCCTGGCATATAATAGGCACTCAATGAACTTATTTTTTTTTTCCTGAGACAAGAGTCTTGCTCTGTTGCCCGGGCTGGAGTGCAATGGTATAATCTCAGCTCACTGCAACCCTGTCTCCTGGATTCTAGTGATTCTCCTGCCTCAGCCTCCTGAGTAACTGGGATTACAGGTGCATACCAGTGCGCCTGGCTAATTTTTGTATTTTTAGTAGAGACAGGATTTCACCATGTTGGCCAGGCTGGTCTTGAACTCCTGACCTCAGTTGATCCAGCCACCTCGGCCTCCCAAAGTGTTGGGATTACAGGCGTGAGCCACCGTACCTGGCCTACACTCAATAAACTTTTTGTCGTTGTTGTTGTTGTTGCTGTTTTTGAGACGGAGTTTCGTTCTCTTCCCCCAGGCTGGAGCGCAGTGGCACGATCTTGGCTCACTGCAACCTTCACCTCCTGGGTTCAAGTGATTCTCCTCTCTCAGCCTCCTGAGTAGCTGGGACTACAGGTGCCCACCACCATGCCTGGCTAATTTTTATATATTTTTTTCGGAGAGACGGGGTTTCCCTGTTGGCCAGGGTGGTCTCAATAAATGTTTAATTAGTAATCATACCCAGCTTTTATGGAGCACTTTCAGCAGGGCCAGGCCAAGTGCTAAAGCGTTTCCACATCCCTTACATCACTGAGTTCACACAATCACCACTACCAGATGAGGTAGGTGTCGTTATCCCTATTTTAAAGATGAGAAAACTGAAGACTGACAGAGGCTAGGTAACTCTCCCAAGCTGGTAAGTGGCACAGAAGAGCCACGAACCATGTTCTTCCCCACGAGTGCATGCTGCTATTTGCAGTCAGTCACGCGGGTAGTTTCAGGATGGCTAGTTCTGCGTCTGTTCTAAGGAACTGTCTTGCACACAGTCTGTCACACCCCAGGCCATTTAGTGCTTCCCTGTACCTATCAATTCAGGCCTTGAGGCCTGCACTTGGCAAACAACATTTAGGCATTCCCTCTTCAGCCAGTCTTTGGTCCCATATCAAAGTCTTTTCTTGCCACTAAGATCCCATAGTTGCTGCCCAGACCCTTCCTAGATTTGCTGCCCAATGTCCTAATCTACTGGCTGTGAGTTCAGCTTCCTGCCCACGCACTCACAGTCAGCAGCACTCTGTGCTGCCTGATTTCCCAGCCTGTCTAGCCAGTAGTTGGTTGCGAGCCTTTAGTTCTGAGGAGCAGTCCTGGTCCACAGCCTTGGCTCTGAGCTGACCACTTCCCGTGTAGCCCCGGGACTCTCAGCCTGCCAGCCTCCTGCCCTGGTGCCCTCCTGGCCTTGCTCTGAGTCTCCTGGCCCTGAGTGCCATGTCCGCTCACACGGACGGCAGCTCGGGGTCAGACAGCCAGAGAAGACAGAGAGGCGAGGGCCACGTAGAAAAGGCCCATAGTGTCTCCCAGGGAGGGCTATGCAGGTCTCCAGGAGTCCAGGTGAGACTGCCTCCTCAGAGTCCTCACCCCCACACCTGCAATCTGAGGGGGCACACCTGTGTGCCTCTGCAGCCACCAGCCGGTTTTATGGGCTTTCTTCTTCGTTGTCTTTGTATACAAAGATGACTTTGTTTTATTCCCCAATGTTTTGTTTTCTTTTTAAAAATGTATATTTTAATAGTTTTGAGGGTACAGGTAGTTTTTGGTTACATGGATGAGTTCTTTAGTGGTGATTTTTGAGAGTTTGCTGCATCTGCCACCCGGGCAGGGTACCCATGGTACCCAGTGTGTACTCTTTCATCCCTCACCCTCTTCCCACCCTTCCCTGCGAGTCTCCAAAGTTCCTTCTGCCGTTCCTATGCCTTTGCATCCCCATAGCTTAGCTCTCACTTATAAGTGAGAACATATGGTTTTGTTTTCCATCCCTGGGTTACTTCTCTTAAAATAATGATCTCCAGCTCCATCCAAGTTGATGCAAAGGCCATTATTTTGTTCTGTTTTACGGCTGAGTAGTAGTCCATGATGTACATATACTACATTTTCTTTTTTCTTTTTTTTTTTTTTGAGACGGAGTTTTGCTCTTGTTACCCAAGCTGGAGTGCAATGGCGTGACCTTGGCTCACTGCAACCTCCGCCTCCCGGGTTCAAGAGATTCTCCTGCTTCAGCCTCCCAAGTAGCTGGGATTACAGGCATGTGCCACCACGACCAGCTAATTTTGTATTTTTAGTAGAGCCGGGGTTTCACCATGTTGGTCAGGGTGGTCTTGAACTCCCAACCACAGGTGATCCGCCACCTTGGCCTCCCAAAGAGCTGGGATTACAGTTGTGAGCCACTGCGTGTGCCTGGCCTACCACATTTTCTTTATTCCCTTGTTGGTTGATGGGCATTTAAGTTGACTTCTTTTATTTTTTCAGAGATAGGATCTCACTATGTTGCCCAGGCTGGTCTCAAACTTCTGAGCTCAAGCAATCTG
Source organism: Trachypithecus francoisi (assembly GCF_009764315.1). Classification (NCBI taxonomy): domain Eukaryota; kingdom Metazoa; phylum Chordata; class Mammalia; order Primates; family Cercopithecidae; genus Trachypithecus; species Trachypithecus francoisi. Next base: position 114,078,045 of record NW_022681473.1, on the reverse strand, counting down.
CCCACCTTGGCCTCCCAAAGTGCTGGGATTACAGACATGAGCCCCTGTGCCCAGTCCCCAGCTCCATATTTTTGCGATTGCGAATTCTTTATGTGCTTTCTTCTTGGCCACCGTTAGTTTCTCACTATGACAGTGCAAATAAAAGAAATATACTCTTGCCTGACAGGATGAATATTCTGCATTTAGCTTTTATTGCTATTTTATTGAACAATTATTGTACCTGACTACAATTATTATAGTAACAATACCCTCTTGACTGACAAGATGAATATTTTTCATTCAACTTTTATTGCTATTTTAATGAACAATTATTGTACCTGATTACAATTATTATAGTAACAATATGCAGTCATTGAATAAGGCTTGGGCTTTAGAAATATACAAAGTGCAGGCCGGGCGCGGTGGCTCAAGCCTGTAATCCCAGCACTTTGGGAGGCCGAGACGGGTGGATCACGAGGTCAGGAGATCGAGACCATCCTGGCTAACACGGTGAAACCCCGTCTCTACTAAAAAAATACAAAAAAATTAGCCGGGCGAGATGGCGGGCGCCTGTAGTCCCAGCTACTCGGGAGGCTGAGGCAGGAGAATGGCATAAACCCGGGAGGCGGAGCTTGCAGTGAGCGGAGATCGCGCCACTGCACTCCAGCCTGGGTGACAGAGCGAGACTCCATCTCAAAAAAAAAAGAAATATACAAAGTGCAGATTAATCTGAACAGTGAAACTTTTAAATGATAATGCCTCAATTTTGTAGGTCTTTTTTACTATAATGCACTTTCTCACATATTCTCACATATTCAGCTCAGTAAATATGTTTTTTCCAGCTTTAACAAAGGGTGGGATTTTAGATCATGCCATCTCTGTCAGTCACTGTTGAAGGCAAGAGCGCTATGCTGGAGTCTTTATATATGGCACCTTATTAATCTTTACAGCAATCATGAAAGAGGGGAATTTCCCCCATTTTACAGACAAAAGAAATGAGGTAAATTGCCCAGTCCTCCACAGCTAATAAGAGAAAAGCTGAGATCTGAAACCAGATCTGCCCGAAGCTCAAGCTTATGTGCCTCTGCTGTGTCACTCTGCCAGACGGCCAGGCCCGTCTTGGTCTGTAGCTGTCTCTCAAGACAGGAATGGACGCTACCACCACCCCTGCCTCAGTGCTCCTGCATTTTCTTATGTATGAAACACAAATTCCTGGGGGAACTTCCAGTCTCTTTGGCCTAAGTGATTTTTCCTATATTGTTCCCCTACATTTAATACAGGCCTCCAGGTAACTGACATTTTCATCTGACTTCTTGATGGGGATACCTGGCACTTCCTGTAGGGCTGGCAGTCTCAAGACGCCACCCTTCCCAAGGAGAGGGCAAGGACACCTCCTGGGAAGCTCCAGGGAAGGGTAAAGCCAGCAGGGCCTTGCTGAGAAGGTCCTTCCAGGACTAAGCAGGAGGTTGACCGCCCCACTGTCATCTCTGAATCTGCCATCTGGGTGGTGTTCCCCTCCTTAAGCTATCCCAGCCCCGAAGGGACACAACTGTCAAAAGAATCCAGAGGATGGGGGAACGGGCCTCTGTGGGGCAGTGGAAAGGGTTTGGGGCCCCAGTTCTGATCTGTGAGGCTCTGTGAGGCCTATCCTTAGGATTCGGGTCACCCCCTTCTTGCCTGAGGTTTTGCTGGTTGAGCCGGTGATCTAGTCAAAGGTTTTTTTACTTCTGTAATTCCGAGTGTCTAGAGTTTCGTTCCAGTGGTCCCCTCAGGGCGAGTGGCTCTTGACAGAGCACCCCCCGCCACACGCCCTGGGACTGGTGGGCTGCCTGAGGAAGCCCCAAGTCTGGGTCCAGGTCTCTGTGCACCTGAGGGCCCAGCTCGTCCCCACACCCAGGCAAAAGGTGACAGTCTCAGGCACAACTCTGATGTAGCCTGTTGGAGGCTGGGGCCTGGCGGGAGCTGCACGTGGGGCAGGGAGCAGTCCCCAGTTCCAGGAAAGAGCACGAGCAAGTGTGTCTGAGTGTGTGTGTAAGCCTGTGGTGTTTATTTATTCTAGGAGCGGTTGCTAAGTCAGACGTGTTTGCCAGCAGAGGGCTGCCTGAGTGCTGTGTTTGTTTACTCAGCACAGTGCAGGGAAGGGCGAGCGGAGAGACAAGTGCAGGCTACAGTCATTTTGGTGGGGGCTACATAGCGTGAGATGAGAATTGGTCTTGGGGGCCATTTGGCGTGGTCCCATTCTATGGGTGCTGCTGGCTGTAGAGAGCTGCCTTCCGGGACATAGGCCCTGCCTTGTCTGATGTGCTGGCGGCTCTCTCACTGACCCTCCTCCCAAGCAGGGTGGAGCTGTTCAGTACCCCGCAGGGCAGTGGGCCCTCCTTCCCTTCTTGGGGCTGGGGGAGGGTTCCTGGCTACGGGGTCTCGGGGGTCCCTGAGAGAAAGTGGATAAAAGGCAGGCAGTGGTATGAGGAGGAGACAGTGGGTTCTCAGTCCCATTCCTACCCCGTCAAAGAGCATGTCCACCCTTAGTTAGGCTTGGCCTTTCCAGTGGGCGATCACATCTTACCAAGACTAAAGTCCACTGCCTCCTAGTCTCCTGTCCTCAGTCTTCCAGGTTATAGATTGGTTATATATTCCCTATCTTCAGGAGAGAGAGGAGGAGGAAGGCAAAACAAGAGACCCTCCTGACTCCCTGTACCCCCTCAGCCACAGTCCAGAGGTAGGGACCAGCTGAATTTCAGGGTCAGGACTTCCCAGCTGGGTGGCCAGGGACTCCCCAGAGGCCTCTGCCTCCCTTTTCCTGCCCTACGGCCCCAGCACCACGTCTGTAAGTCTCTGAGAGAGCCCTGGCTCCCCCGACACGGGCTGGCTGGCAGCCAGGGGTGGTGTTCTGGCTCCTGCACCAGCCAGATGGGGTGGCAGGAAGGCCCTGTTAATCCCCAGGGAGAAAGCTCCTTGGCAAACAGAAAAAAAGTGGCTGCCGGCACTATGTCCCTACCCTGAGGCCATGAAACACCATACCCCAAAGTCTTTGGGGCAGATTTTGGGCCTCCGTATTCTGCCCACACTTTCCATGGTGCTTGGGCTGGGGTCCCAGCTGGGGCTATGGAGTAGGGAAGGGAGATCAGGTTCCCCCTTCTCAGGTTAAGGCTCTTCTGTAATGGACCGTTTGCCTCTGCTGCTCTCAAACACCCTAGGGAACTGTGAAGACAGGGTGCAAGCAGGCACTAGGCCCTCCTCTGGGCTCCAGTCTTCTATAGCTCTTATTAGCTCTGAACTTTCCTGATAGCGTTTGGAGAAGCAACTGGGATTGTCTGGGTCCTCCTTCTACCCCATCACTCCACCACCCACCTCTGCCCCCATCATCCCCACCCCCACCACACACACCCAGCCTCCTGCCACTGAAGCTGCCTCTTCTGCTGGTGTAGCAAATAAGTGTGGAGAGAGTGAAACCAGATACAGAAAAGGCAGCCAGCTGGGGAGGTGGTGGGTGGTGTTCTGCCGAGCAGGCCTCCTGCTGTCCTCCCCTGGAACCAGGGATGGTGGAGGTCCTGGGCCCAGCCTTGGTCTGCCTTTTCCCCTGCATGCCCAGCTGGTGTGCCGTCTGCGAGGGGTTGACAGCTCCTTGCTCCTCCAGTGGTCCTGCCTTGGTCCTAGGTTTGGGAAACAGGATTCCCTGAGCCAGTGCCTCCCTACACTTGGCAGTTACTGGGTAAACTGAGCACCAAGGGTTGAGCCGTTTTTTTACTTTCCCTATCTGTCTCTGTCTCACCTCCATCCACATTCCTTGCAGCATGGTACCAAAGTAAGGCTTTGAACTTGGGATGAGTGGGGTGAATGTCACTCTCCCCAACAGCAAAAATGGAAGCGAATCTGGTTTCATCTCAGTTTGTAAGATCCCTAGATTCCCAAGGGAGCTGGTGCCATAAACCTCACTTGGGTCTAGAGGGTCATTTAAGGGCCGCTTCCAGGCCTGGCTCATGCTCCTGATTGGTGGGGGGGGTGGGGGGGTGGGGGATTCTGGCTAGGATTGTGGTCACTGAAGAGGGTCAGGAGCAAGGGTCATTGGTTAGAACGGCACCCTTTGTCCCCTAGGCCACGAATTGGTTCTGGCATTCCCAAGGCGAATGCTCCAAGCCAAGTAAGGTCCACTGTGTCCAGGTGGACCATTCCCAAACCATTTCTATCAGGGATCATTTTCCAGAAACTTTCCAACATGGGAAATCACAACTGAAGCTGGTTGTTTAGATCGGAAAATCTGGGTGTAGTGTCATTAGAAAAACCAGAGTCTCCTCACATGAACCTTTGCCTGCAACCTCTCCCTGGCCCCTAGGCCTGCCCGCTGCTCTCTGCCTGAGTCACAACAGCAATCAACAGCTTGGACACAGAACTTTACAATGTGCCAAGTGCTCCCACGTGCCCTGTGGCATTTACTCCGTCTAGCAGCCCGGAGAGATAAGTTAGTGTGTTAGCTCCACCCAGCAGAGGCAAGGATGGAAGCCCTGGGAAGTCACGGGCCTGACAGAGGTTGTACGGGCAGTAGGTGGCAGGACTTGAAATCTTGTGTCCTTTCCACAGAATCTTTTCTGCCAGCAACCCAGAGAGTGCAGGGGGAGTCCAAACAGTCTGGTGAGCACCGACTATCTTGGCTGGCTTCCAGCTGGGCCTTTTGTGGTGACTTTGGCACACCCCCCCAACCCTCTGTCAATCTTGAGGAGCTGGGGGGGATGGGGGTATTTCTAGGAGGCTCTACTCTCTTCTGAGATGTCCCCCTTCCTTCCATTCTCACAGGTGTGGGAATTACCTTTCTGTGTGAATACTAGGCCAAACTTGTCCTTTTCTTCCTTTTCTCAGAGTCACCTGCCCCAAAGCGGTCCTGTTCCTCCCTGCCTTCTCTGCCTCTTCCCCCTGGATACGTTGCCCTTGCTTCGGGAGCAGAGGCAGTGTCACTCCAGCGGAGGCATGGGCACTGCCAGGGTGTCCAGCTTGCACACAGCCTCAGGTGCCCTCACTTTAGCTGTGGCTTCTTGGTGGATCTTGAACTCCCTTGGGATGCTTTGTGGGCTCCTGAAGGACCTCCCAGGACGTCCCATCTATCCTCAGACCCTGCTATGTGACCTCAAACAGGAATTCAGACTCTTCCCGGTCTTTGTGTTCCAGAGCAGGATATGGGTACCCAAAATCAGACTCGGAGAGGCAGGAATTCAGACTCTTCCCGGTCTTTGTGTTCCAGAGCAGGATATGGGTACCCAAAATCAGACTCGGTGAGAGGCACAAAATGCACCTTTTTTTCCTGAGCAAAAATCTGCCTCAGGTCCACCCGTTTCCCTAGGGCAGCCGTGCCTTTCACCCGATGACCCGAGAACTCCCAGCCCCAGCCTCTCGGGGAAGGCGATTGTGCAAAATGGAAGTATATCCTGAGTAATGCAATGAATACATTGGAGTGGGTGGGGCCGCGGAAGGTTTTATCCAAAACACATGTAATTGCCACTATTCTAGTTATCTTGGATATTTCCTGCATGTTTGTCACCATGGCAACTGACGGCATGAAGCCTGTTTGCTGGGTCCTGGGGTCCAGCGTGGCGGCCATGTGGTGTCAATTTGGCCTTCTGTCTCCCCCAGCTCGTGTCTGTCACGCTGCTTTTGGTCTTTGCCTCTGTCTCTCCCCAGCCTGTCTCTGGGCCTCTCTGTTTTCTTCTTCCACGAAATAGCTGCCTCTGTATCCCTCGGTGACATAGGCATAGACAGTGTCCAGTTACTGCCACCCCAAGCCTCTCCTTAGTCCATGCAGACAGTCCCTGACTAAGGATGTTCCAGAATGGGTGGGAACGTTGTGTGGCAGGAGATAGGCAAGAGATTGGCCTTCAGTGGAGAAAGGGCTCAGCTCGGCTCTGGGCTCATTGTTCAAAATAAAACCATGCTACCTACCTGCTAGGCTGGGGGCTAAAGATCCCTGGAGAAGGTGGGTTTGGGAGACACCAGTGAGGAGGGATATGGGCTTCTCATCCTGATGTTTCCTGTGTGTAGGAGTGAGGGGTCTCCACCACTCAGATCCTTCCTTCCCTAGGCTTTTGGAGAAGACATAGGTAGAACGGCAGAGAGGGGTCTCAGATTCACAGAAGAGAAGCCAAGGAGAGAGGGCTTGGCAACCAAGGGGTTGAGGTCTCTCAGCACTCTGGGCTGCCTGGGGACCTTGAATCCCTGGTCCTTTCTCCCAGGTCTCTGGGGCGTGGCAAGGACAGGGTGTGGCAAAGATGTGGCCAACGGCAGTGTTCCTCCATGGGAACACCAGGCATCAGGGAAGGTGTTGACAGTAACAGCCTGCGAGGGAGCTGTGCCAGCAGCTTGGAGACAGCACTGCAAGCAGAGCAGACGGAAGGTAAGCAGGCGGCTCTATGGGAGATGAGGGCATCTCCTGGCCCCTCTTTCCACCCCCAGGTCCGGCTTCCCTTCGTGCTGGGCAGCCCAGGACTGGGCAGCTCTTGCCAGCCACTCTCCTCTGAGTTTTCTACATCCACGCTGCAGAGGCCTTCCAGGCCACCTTCTCAACCCTACATTTGTCATGAGCTGTTTCTTATCATGCCCAATCCCCAGTCCCCACGCAAGGTAGACCTGGAAATTGTCGTGGAGCCAAAGCCCCAGGCAGGGCTGGCACCCTCTACGGGACTGCTTGGAGGAGAGAGGAGGGGCTAGGGAGGTGGAATGGGGTCCAGAACCTGCCTTGGCCACAGCTCCTGCAGACTCAACTCCAAGGCACGAGGGAGTCTGGTGTGAGACGGGAGAGCTGGGGTGAGGCAGCCATCACGCTGGGCCCTGAGAACACTGGCCCCGTGGCCAGCATCCCAGAGTGTGCTGCAAATCAGCCTTCTTTTGGGTCAGCGTCATTCCAAGGAGGTCCAATTCTCTGGATGGGACGGGACACTGGGAAAAGTCAAAGGGCCGCAGCAGCGTGGCTCTGGGGCTCAGTCCATTGCGTGCAGGGACCCTGTGGGTTCTGGGGGCCATAAGGGCCAAGGGAAGGGACTGCCAAGAATTGGGTGGTGTGCTGGGGCTCGAGTCGTACTGGAAATGCTGGAGTCTGAATGTTTGTGTCCCCCTAGGATTCATGTGTTGAAACCAAATCTCCAGTGTGATGGTTTTGGGAGGTGGGGCCCCTGGGAGGTGATTAGGTCATGGAGGCAGAGCTCCCGAGAATGAGGTTAGTGCCCTTATGAAAGAGGCCTCAGAGAGCTGCCCCGCCTCCTTACCATGTGAGGACATAGCAAGAAGCCACCATCTATGAACCAGGAAATGGGCCCTCACTAGACACTGAGTCCCTTTCAGAGGAGGCTGCACAAGCCGACTGAGCGGGGCTGCATTGGGCTGATAAGGGAAAGGAAGCTCTCCCTCCAGAGCTCCAGAAGATACTGAAACCCAGGCAAAGAGACACCCCAAGGCTGCTGTGTTGTAGAAGAGAGTCGCCAAGGACCCCAGGACCCAGGGTGTGGAGGGCGTAGATGCAGGACGCAGGTAGCAAGAGCCAGAGTGTGCAGTCTCGGATGGTGCCAGAGAGGCCTGTGCATTGGACAGATAGCTGAGAGGGGCAGCAAGGGTTCTGGGCAGGCGTCAGGCAGGCCTTGCTCAGGGAGGCTAGCTTTGACCTACTTGTGCCTCTGGAGCTGGGCATGGAGCTGCCGGTGGGCCAGACTGGGAGACACATGCCAGGTCACCCCAGACTCAGGGACAGTCCCTCTTTCCAGTGCCAAGGGTCCAGCCGGAGTCTCCAGCTTGACTCAGAGTCTAAGGCAGTAGACGTTAGTCCTCACACTGCTCTGTTACCCAGAATGAGTCAATGACCTTCTATGGGCCTCTATTTTCTGTTTGACTAATGAGGCTGGGGCGAGAAAGAAGTGAGTTGCAGAGGAGGAAGTGGGTGCCCCTAGAGAAGGAGGTGGGCCTTGGAGGCTGAGAAGGGCAGTGAGGTTTGAGACGGCTGCACAGGACTCCAGAGACAGGCCTCCAGCTCACACCTCAGCAAGGGTGAAGAGATTCTTCTGGAGTGGAGAGGAAGAGCCTTTGCACCCGTCCCCATCCTCCCAGTCCTCCCCACGGAGACCACAACTCAAGACCCAGCTGTCCCCTCCCAGTGACTCAGGCTTTGGCTGCCCTCCTGCCCACACCGAAGCCCTATCCAGTGCCCCATAACAGGAAGGGCTGTGGTGTGGGAGAGGAGGAAGGGAAGGCTGCCCCACCAAGGGCCTCCATGTCCAAGGAGCCATCTAGGTGGAGGAGTCCTTTGCACCCTCCTGGCTGTGTCACCCTGTGCCACCTCAGGAATGCGGGTTTGGGCTGAGGTGGGGATCTGTCCTCCTCCCTCTGCACTGAGCGTGGAAGGCCACTTGTTTTTCATTAGCAAACTGCAGGATGTCACCACCATAGGGTGGATGTGCATTTTTGTCCTCTTTGCTGGAACAGTGAATCCTCTTTGCTGGAACGGTGGGGTGTGTGGGCTGAGCCAGAGACAGGGCAGAGGCGGTCAGAAGGGCTCACCAGAGCCTTGTGGGACCCAGGGCAGGGGCTGTGGTTATATGGGGCAAAGCTATTTGGAGGCCACAGGACACCACTGTCCCTGCTAGAGCCAAGGGCATCTATGCTCAGATTTGGAGAAGAGGGAAAGGCAGAATCAATGGCACTGTGATTGTGAGTACTGGCAATAATTGTGGGCATTGATCATCATAACTAGCATTCATTTATTGAGGACCAGCCTGTGCTAGGTGCTTCACATATATTATTTAATTCTCTCAATAACTCTATTTTACAGATGAGAAAGCTGAGGCTCAAAAGGGTAAACAAATGACCTCATTTTCACAGAAATTAAGCATTCAAACCAAGGTCTGGACCCAGGTTGCCTGATATTTATGACTTTTCTTTCATTATGCCACATTGCCTCCTCTAGCCCAGTTTTTTTTTTTAGACAGTTTCACTCTGTCCCCAGGCTGGAGTGCAGTAGTGCAATCTCAGCTCACTGCAACCTCTGCCTCCTGGGTTCAAGGGATTCTCTTGCCTCAGCCTGTTGTGTAGTTGCAATTACAGGCACTTGCCACTACATTCAGCTAATTTTTGTATTTTCAGTAGAGACAGGGTTTCAGCACATTGGTCAGGCTGGTTTCGAACTCCTAACCTCGGGAGATCCACTTGTCTTGGCCTCCCAAAGTGCTGGGATTACAGGCGTGAGCCACTGGGCCTGGCCTCTAGCCCGGTTCTTCATCTTTTTGTGCCATGGATGCAGTCTGGTGAAGTCCATGGGCCCCTTCCTAGAATAATTTTAAAAAATAGATTTACAAAGGAACCCAATTATATTAAAATGTGGTTATCAAAACATTAAACAAATGTGTGATATAGTAATATGTGTGCTTTTTAACTAACACATGAAATAACAAGATCTCTGCCAGGCACGGTGGCTCACACCTGTAATTCCAGCACTTTGGGAGGCCAAGGCGGGTGGATCACCTGAGGGCAGGAGTTCAAGACCAGCCTGGCCAACATGGCGAAACCCTGTCTCTACCAAAAATACAAAAATTAGCTAGGCGTGGTGACAGGCACCTATAACCCCAGCTACTCAGGAGGCTGAGGCAGGAGAATCGCTTGAATCAGGCAGGTGGAGGTTGCAGTGAGCCAAGATTGTGCCACTGCACTCCAGCCTGGGCAAAAGAGAAAAACTCTGTCTCAAAAAGAAAAAAAAAAAAAAAGAAAGAAGATCTAATAACTACCATAATTTCAAAACAGTGATGAATGTAAACACCATTTTGTATTATCAGCAAAAGCTGTAATATTATTTTTTATTTTTATTTTTTTTTAAGATGGAGTCTCGCTCTGTCGCCCAGGCTGGAGTGCAGTGGCTGGATGTCAGCTCACTGCAAGCTCCGCCTCCCGGGTTTATGCCATTCTCCTGCCTCAGCCTCCTGAGTAGCTGGGACTACAGGCGCCCCGCCACCTCGCCCGGCTAGTTTTTTGTATTTTTTTTTAGTAGAGACGGGGTTTCACTGTGTTAGCCAGGATGGTCTCGATCTCCTGACCTCATGATCCGCCTGTCTCAGCCTCCCAAAGTGCTGGGATTACAGGCTTGAGCCACCGTGCCCGGCATTATTTTTTTAACCTTTTTTTATTATTATACTTTAAGTTCTGGGATACATGTGTAGAACATGCAGGTTTGTTACATAGGTATACGCGTGCCATGGTGGTTTGCTGCACCCATCAATCAGTCATCTACGTTAGGTATTTCTCCTAATGCTACCCCTCCACTAGCACCCCCTCCCCTGGGCCCCCATCCCCTGACAGGCCCTGATGTGTGATATTCCCCTACCTGTGTCCATGTGTTCTCATTGTTCAACTCCCACTTATGAGTGAGAACATGTGGTGTTTGGTTTTCTGTTCCTGTGTGAGTTTGCTGAGAATGATGCTTCATCCATGTCCCTGCAAAGAACATGAACCCATCCTTTTTTAGGGCCGCATAGTATTCCATGGTGTATATGTGCCACATTTTCTTTATCCGGTCTATCATTGGTGAGCATTTGGGTTGGTTCCAAGGCTTTGCTATTGTGAACAGTGCTACAATAAACATACATGTGCATGTGTCTTTAAAATAGAATGATATATAATCCTTAGGGTATATATCCAGTAATGGGATTGCTAGGTCAAATGGTATTTCTGGTTCTAGATCCTTGAGGAGTCACTACACTGTCTTCGGCAATGGTTGAACTAATTTACACTCCCACCAACAGCGTAAAAGTGTTCCTATTTCTCCACAGCCTCGCCAGCATCTGTTGTTTCCTTTTTAATGATCACCATTCTAATTGAAAAGCTGTAATGTGATTTCTATTGGTAACAATGTCATAGCTACTGACAATGCCTATATTCTTAATTGAAGGAAATATTTAAGTTAGACAGTAAGGAAAATGAAAGTGTACGGTTTTTCCCATCAGAAGTCACAGACCCCTGAACTCTATCTACGGGCTCCAGGTGAGGAAAGTTGCTACAACTTGTGTGCAGGTATTGGGTGGGTTCCTTAGAAACCCTCTCTTTTTTCTGTGGTTGGAGGGAGTGTGCAAACCACTTCCAGTCTGGGGAACGCTGTGCCAGTTGGGGACATCTTGAGTGAGTCTATGCCCCACCGACTCTGCCTGTGCCTTACCTGGGATTTAAGGTTGCCAGATTTAGCAGATAAAATGACAGAAGACCCAGTTAAATTTGACTGACGCTGTTTTCAGCCCATGTCCCGTGTGATATTTGAGACATACTTACCGTATTATTTTTCTATTGCTCTGTAACAAATGACCACAAACTTAACAGCCTAAACACAAATTCCACAGCTGGAAGTTCTGCAGGTCAGCCTGGCTCAGCCGGGTCCTCTGCGGAGAGTCTCACAGGCTGCAGTAGAGATGGCCAGGGGCTGTGCTCCTTTCTGGAGGCTCTGGGATGTGTCCGCTGCTGACTGAATTCATTTCCTTGTGGTTGGAGGGCTGAGGTCCCTCTTTGCTTGCTGCCTCTCAGCTGAGGCTGTTCTCAGCCTCTAGAGGCCATCCACGTTCCTGGCCAGGTGTCTCCAAGCTGTCTCCAAAAGCACGTTTCTCATCTCTGACTTCCTCTCCACCCCGGCCCCCTGCCAAAGAAAACTGCCTTGAAGGGTTCCTGAGATCACAGTAGGCTCCTCTGGGTCATCTCTCTTTTGTCACATGACATAACAATCGCACTAGTAACGCCCAGAAACAAGAGTCTTGGGGCTGCCCTACAGGTCTGCTTGCCACTTACGCTAAATACATACGGGCTGCTTCTCTGAAATGAAAACCGCACCTGGCATCCCTGCTGGGATGACACCCGCTGTGGACCTTGCCTCATGACCTAGGGCAATTCTTTTCTCGTCTGGTCCTCAGTTACCCCCTCAGAGAACTCCACTGAATTATTTAAAATATGCATGTATGGACTGGGCACCAGCCACCATGGGGCATGACATGTACATGACCCTTTTTCTGCCTTTAGTGTCTCACAGTCTAAAGGTGGAGCTTGAAATACACATAAGCAAAAGGCTGAGAATGTGGCGCCAGGCTGGGCGCGGTGGTTCACGCCTGTAATCCCAGCACTTTGGGAGGCTGAGGTGGGCGGATCGCTTGAGGCCAGGAATTTGAGGATAGCCTGGGCAACATGGCAAAACTCCATCTCTACTAAAAAGACAGTAATTAGCCAGGTAGGCCACCTGTAGTCCCAGCTACTTGGGAGGCCGAGGGGAGGGGATCGCTTGAGCCTGGGAGGTGGAGGTTGCAGTGAGCCGAGATCCCACCACCGTACTCCAGTCTGGGCAACTGAGTGAGACCCTATCTCAAAGGAAAAAAAAGAAAAGTGGCCTGATGGCAGAGGTGGGAGCTGAGGGTGAGGAGATGGATAATCAACAGGCCATGGAGAACAGCAGAGGGAGGGAGAGTGGCTGCTATTCGAGTGGAGAAAGGACAGAGGGGAGACTGGGACAGCTCACAGGTGGGTGTGATTAGAACAGGACCTCAAGGACTTGGACAGGCACAAGTGGAGAACAGCACAAGCGAAGGCCCAGTGGCGAGGGGTCCTGGTTCCCCCTGGGAGTGGTACGTGCAGCCGAAGGATAGGGCGCCTGTGGCCTGGGAGTGTGGGGGAATACAGTTCTGAGAGAGAGGTGGGGCCAGCCCGGAGGCCTCAATAGCTGCAGGAGCAGGAGGGTGGGAGAGTCCACGATGGCCACGGTGCTCACGTGGGAACGGAGCCACTGCGTCAAGGATGCAGCTTCCTGGGCTCTGGCAGGAAATAAGGTGTTGTGGACCAGGCCGTTGGGAGGCAGCCTCACGTGGCGGACGGAGCTCTGGCCTGAGACAGGAGTCCTGGGTGCTGGCTTTGCCAGTTACTCACGGTGGGACTCTGAGCACGCTTGGAGCATGTCCCAAGCATGCCAGTGTGCTTGGAGCAGAGCAGGGAAGCGGCACAGAGAGTGCAGCAGATCGCACAGGGCCTTGTGGGCCACTGACAGGACTCTGGCTTGTATCCTGAGAATGGCTGCCTTTGAGCAGAGCCCTACACGACCTGATTCAAGCCCTAAATGGAGAATTGTAGCTGCCCTGTGGAGAACAGCCCATGTGCCCAGTGCTGCTGAGCAGCCCAAGTGGAGCCTGAGAACTGCACTGGATGGTCCCTACCCCAAAGACGTGCAGCGCGCCTGGGAGACGAGACAGGGCAGTGTGTGTAGTGCTCAGAGCCAGGGCTTTCAAGACAGAAGATCCCAGGTCTGTGGGTTTGATGGCTTCAACAGTGACATGGTGATAGTAGCACCCTACCTAGTCAGGTTATAGTGAGAGCTGGCTCACGACAAAGCGCCTGGCACAGAGTAGGTGCTGAAAATAATAGTAGCTGGTTATTTACATAATAATACAGGGTAGCAGAGCTCCTCATGAGAGGTGCAGTGCTGGTGTTGGTGGTGTTGGAGGGACATAGGCTAACCTCCAAAGATGGCAGGACCCGGAGGCTCAGGTAGATGGAAGAGGAAGGGGAGCTGGAGCCCAGGACCTGGCAGGAAGAAGTGCAATGCGTTCTCCATAAAGACATGAGGGTGAGGCCAGCATGAAATCTCAAATGGAAGCCCCCAGAAACTGGCAGGGGTTGGGGGGAGATGCAGGGGAGGGCATGGGCAGGTGCTGAATTAAGCTGGTGGGAAGGCCAGATTCTGAAAAGCATGAATGTGAGTTGTCTAATTGGAGGTGACAGGGAGTGGGAGAGGGACCAGAAGCAATGGGAGGGAGAGCGTGACAGACCCACAGCTGGGCTCAGCTCTTTCCCATCCCCGAGAAGAGTGGGAGGGGTTGGGGGAGGGGACCTCGGCAGGTGTCCAGGCACCCAGGAGCCCCCGGATTGCTATGCAGGAGGAGGTAGGCCTGTTTTTCCTGAAACCTGATCTTTCAGGCAGCTGTCCCCCTCAGCCTGACAGAGCAGGACACATTCCTTCCCCAGGCATCGTTCTCACCAGCCTCCCCGAGGGCTGGCTCTTTGAAAGGACAGAGCCAGTCAGGGAGAGGAATGGAAATGGCAAGGCCTGCACTCATGTCCCAGAGAGCCCCTGAGGGGAAGTGCCCCTGTGCTGCAGGCAGCCCCTGACTTGCTCTCCTCCCGCCTCAGAGTCTGCAAGCAGAAAGCCACGGCGCCTGCATTTGGATCTGTGCAGCCTCTTGGGTCCTAGGCCAGTGATTCCCAACCTGGACTTCACCTAGTTCCTAAATGTCCATTAGGCAGCAAAGGAGGTTGGGGAGCAGCTATTTGAGTGTGTATAAAACATCTCCTATAAATCATGTACTTCTGCACTAAGGCTAATTCCTAGTCATTCTTCAGAAAACAACTTCAATGGGAACCTTCTAGGAAGCTTTCCTACATGTGTGAGTCAGGTAGGTTCCTAGCCGGAACAGATGAGTCCTGCAAATGGGGTAACTGAGGAGAGTTTAAGAAGGGACTGTTGACAATGTATTTGGCTGGATTAAAGGACACCAACAAGGGATGGTGAAACAACTAGCAACAGCAGCTCAAGTCCTCGTTCCACCGTAGGTCCACAGGGACAAGGGAAGGGGGTAGCTACCAGAACCTTGCAAGACCTATAGCTGTAAGAAGGGGCCTCCTGACAGGCTCTGTGGCCTTCAGCAGAGGATCACAGCCCCAGCAGCCCCAGATCTATGTGGCTGATCAGGGAGGGAGCTGACCTCCTCCCCCTCCTGCCAGGGAATCCCACTGGCAAAAACTCGACTGGAAGAGAGAGGGCAGAGGAGCACGGTTGGCACAGTCCTTCGAGTGAGCCTGGGGCATGCAGTAGGTAGGTGCAGGTGCAGAGTGCGTCTGGAGGGACAGAAGGAGAACATCTAACCCACCTCCCAAGGCTGTGCCCCTGGAACCCTGTGCTTGCCTGGAACATAACATCATCACGCTGTATTGTGATCGGCTGTTTCCTTGTCTGTATCTCCTCCAAGACTCAACTCTCCTGGAGGGCAGGAACTCTGCTTTGTTCACACATACTCGATAAACTCCACCGGGTAAAATAAATAACAAGGCTGCTCAGATTCACCGTAACATCACATTTCTTTGCTTGGGATGCAATTAAATCATCTCCATGTGGAAGCAGCCGTTATCTCTTGCCATCAGCAGCTTCGGATGACCAGGTCTGTAGGCCCGACTCGTAAAACACGAGCCAGCAAAGTTAATTAGTCATTTAATGAATTCAATTTGTCTAGTAGACAAAAATCCTTCAACACAAGTCATGAGGCAAGAGTAAGAACAATCAAAGGAGTCCGCCGTGCTGACAGTCTCTGAAAACACCCCCTCAGCCATGAGGGCTGGGCCATTTCGAGGGTGTTCACATTTCTTGTGCAACTCAGAGCAGGCGAAGTATGGTTCTCCCAGGCCAACCAAGCCCTCAATTTCAAATACATCTTTGTGGAGCAGCCCCTACACGTCTGCCGGCCTCTCTCGGTCTCTGCTGCCTCTGTACAGCCTGGGCCACCAGTCGATACCTCCAACCTATCCTCTGCCCAAGAAGCACCAAGAGTCTCAGCAGCTTCCACCCCTGGCCAGCCTCACCTCCTTTCTTCTCTTTGCCCAGTATCCCTGGATCTCACCATGCTTCTGCTCAAACCCTCATAATAGCTTCTGATTTCACTTACAATGCAGTCCATGTTCTTTATCAGGCTGGGCCGCTCCGCACCCACTTCACAGTTGCACTTGGGCTCTCAGCCAGGACTGTTTCCCTGCCTCCTGCTCCTTGCTAGGACTGCGGGTCTCAGTCTCAATGTCATTTACTCAGAGTGAGCCTTCTCAGAGTCTCCTGTTACGTTCTCATGATGGTCTGTGCTTTTCCATCACAGCGCTCACTGCAACTGGGAAAACGCATTGCAACTCACTGTGCGATTAAACAGGGCCTGTCTGTCCGTGCTGCTGCGAGCTTCGTGAGAGCAGGTACCTGGACTGCTTTCTCAACTGCTGGATCCCCAGTGGCCTGGTCAGTTACCTTCACTACATATCTGTTGGACAAATAACAAAGTAAAGGTCTTTCCTGGAATGCCAACAAGCTTGCTGGGGAGACAAAAGCTGACATATAAAACTCTTCAGAACAGCACATGGTGATCTGGGTATAGCTGTCTCCAGATACTTTGGTCCTTGTTCTTGGAGTTTGAGGAATTCAGAGAAAGGAAGAAAGGGTCTGAAGGACCTAATGAAGACTCTCCTTGAGGCCACTCATTCCAGGGAAGTGAAGGGAAGAAGGCAGGAGAAGTAGCTTTTGTCGTGTACCCAACAGGCCAGAAACCTACAATACAATATATTTTTCAAGCCTCTTGATTGGCTGAGTTTGACACATGAGGAAATTAAGAACCAGAGAAGTAAAGTAAGTCATCCAAGGTTACACAACAAGGAGGTGGCAGAGCCGAGAATCGAACCAGGTGGGTCAGATTCAAGCTTGTGTTCCTGTCACTAGGCATAGGACCGGAAGTGGGATGGTAAGATGTCACTCCTAGGCCAAGGGGCCAATGGTTTAAATAGGGGCTCAGGTCAGAAAAGCACCCTATCTAGGGTGACGCGGGAACCTGGCTTTGTTCTGTTACTGAACTCAGATGGGAGATGCCATCCAGGTGTATGTTGTATGGGTTCTGAGAGGTCCAGCAGCAGGCAGGGCAGGTGGGCCCACTCCAGAGCAGCTGTACGCCCTTGGAGATGGCCTGAAATTGGCCAAGCTCTGCAGTGAGCGTCTGGGCACCGCTCCCAGCATCTGACCTTGGAAGAAAGCCGCAGAGGTGCGGTTTTGGAGATTTTCCTTCCCCAACGGAGACCCATTGCAGCCTGTTATGAAGGACCCAGTGCAGGTAGAGAGGGCCAGCGAGGTGGAATGGGGGGCTCTGGCTTGGTGAGATGGGGGAGGAGCAGGAGGGGGTCACTCCTGCCAAGCTGACCTCAGCTGGGTAATGTGATCAGCCTGTCATGGTTCTGAGCCCTGATTTGGGAAGAACAAAGAGGCCAGGCCCCTCTGCCTCCTCTAGCCCAGGAATGCAGCTGGGGGCCAGGCCGTGACCAAGCGGGAATGCAGGTTGGGAGCGCAGCGAATGCAGTTTGTAGAGCAAGGCTTTCATGCACTGATGGGAGCCCCACTCACAAAGCCGGGCTGACATGCCCCCGCGCTTCCAGCTTTGATATCCCAGCCCCGCCTTGGGGGAGCCGCACATCCCCAAGCTGTCTGTGCCCAACTGCCCCGCTGTGGCCCTCGGGTGGTGATGGGTGGAGAGTGGAGAGCTCAGATCCAAACTCCCTCAACCCCACCAGGATTCCTAGACACCAGCATCTTCTTGTCCATCTCTCTCCACCTCGGAGAGTCTGAAGAATGGACAGGGGGAAGGAGCCTCCCTCCAGCTCCTGAGGGCTGGGAGAGATGGATGGAGAGACAGGCAGATGGACTATGAGACAGGCCGCGGGCCTCGGGCAGCCCCTGCTCTGAGCAGGTCACAGAAACTCCTTGAGGCCACCCCTCCAGGGAGATGAATAATGTTAGGGGTGGGGTCTGACTCCTGGCTCGGACATCTGAATACTTTCTGCATTCCAAAGCTCCTAGCTCCCCTTCTCCAGCCCCAGCCTCTTTTCCCACTGGCTGATTCACTCATTGTGGGGTCCTTCAGGACTGCCCTTTTCTGCCTTCTCAATTATCCACTGCCCCCTCCCCCCTGGCTTCTCTGTGCTCCTGCGCTTCCTCTCCTCCTGGGTGTTAATAATGACAACGCTTTACAGTTTACAAAGCACAATCACCTGCAGTAACTCATTTGATTCCTATAGGAGCCCTGTGCAGCAGGGACTCTGATCCTCATTGTATGGAGGTGGTGGCCTGTGATGGCAAGAGTGAGATGGGGAGAATGTCCAGGGGGAGAAGTAGGGGCCAGGAGCTTGAAGGACTGTGACATAGAGATACTTCACATTGAATGTATCCGTTTGCCTGCTTTATCCTGGCCCCCCTGAGGAAAGTTTGCTCTCATGAAAAGACCTGAAAAACACACTGAAATGCAAATGACTGAGGACAGCTTTCAAATGATGCCTCTCAAAGAAGGTAGTTGTTTATTACAAATGCAATCTCAGCAAGGAGAAGCTGGAGAATCTCTACCTTTAGAAGAGTCAGTCAAGTCAAGAGGACGGAGCAGGCCGGGCGCGGTGGCTCAAGCCTGTAATCCCAGCACTTTGGGAGGCCGAGACGGGCGGATCACGAGGTCAGGAGATCGAGACCATCCTGGCTAACACGGTGAAACCCCGTCTCTACTAAAAAATACAAAAAAACTAGCCGGGCGAGGTGGCGGGCGCCTGTAGTCCCAGCTACTCCGGAGGCTGAGGCAGGAGAATGGCGTAAACCCGGGAGATGGAGCTTGTAGTGAGCTGAGATCCGGCCACTGCACTCCAGCCTGGGCGACAGAGCGAGACTCCGTCTCAAAAAAAAAAAAAAAAAAAAAAAGAGGACGGAGCAAAGCGCTTCCCAGAGAGGTCCTTGGCCTTCCAAGAGTTCAAAGGTCCCAGCCAGAATTCATGGAGAGGGGAATATGAGAAAAGAAAGCCCCGGTTCGCTCTCTTGATTTCCTCTCCCAGCGACACAAAGCATTAGAAGCAGAGGCACCTTAGAAATGATCGAGGCCTTTGGTTGAAAACAAGATTCTCTCTCGTCTCTGCTACTTGCGCTCTTTCAGGCCCTCTGGCAGCTCCTAGGTTTTTGTCATCCGTTTCCTAATGAGAAAACAGGGCTTCCCTCTCCTGGATTCAGTGAGAACATTCCCAGGAAAGGATTCTGCATTGGTTCAGCTCAAGGGGTGCCCACCACCCCAGGACCAAGCACGGTAGCCCCGCAAATAGGAGACCCAGTGGACGCCTGGACTACAGGGTAAAGGATGCTGACAAGGAGAGGGTTCCCCATGAGGGGAACATCACAGACACCACCCCTGGGTGGCTAATGAGCTGGGCAACCACCCCAAGTTGAGTCACTACAAAGCAAGTTCACTACAGCATTGTTTGTAATAATGAAATTTTAGAAACAATCCCCACGTTTATCAACAGGGAAACAAGTGAATATGTTGGGATACCTCTTAGGAAATTCTGTGCAGCTGTTAAAAAGATTGAGGTAGAACTGTATATCTCTAGATGGAAAATCTTTATAATATAGTAAGTTTTTTTAAAAAGCATGTTTCAGTCAATCGGGCGTGGTGGCTCATGCCTGTAATCCCAGCACTTTGGGAGGCCGAGGTGGGTGGATCACGAGGTCAGGAGTTTGAGACCAGCCTGGCCAACAGAGTGAAACCTCATCTCTACTAAAAATACAAAAAATTAGCCAGGCGTGGTGGTGGGCGCCTGTAATCTCAGCTACTTGGGAGGCTGAGGCAGGAGAATCGCTTGAACCTGGGAGGCAGAGGTTACAGTGAGCCGAGATCGTGCCACTGCACTCCAGCCCGGTGACAGTGCGAGACTCCGTCTCAAAAAATAAATAGGCCGGGTGCGGTGGCTCAAGCCTGTAATCCCAGCACTTTGGGAGGCTGAGACGGGCAGATCACGAGGTCAGGAGATGGAGACCATCCTGGCTAACACGGTGAAACCCCGTCTCTACTAAAAACTACAAAAAACAAAACTAGCTGGGCGAGGTGGCGGCGCCTGTAGTCCCAGCTACTCGGGAGGCTGAGGCAGGAGAATGGCGTAAACCCGGGAGGCGGGGCTTGCAGTGAGCTGAGATCCGGCCACAGCACTCCAGCCTGGGTGACAGAGCCAGACTCCGTCTCAAAAAAATAAATAAATAAATAAAAATAAAAAAGTAAAAACGCATGCTTCAAGGCAGTCTGCACAGTATCATCTCATTTATGTAAAATGAGGCAAAATAAAAGCCTATGTTTTTACAGATTTGTGGACAGTATTTAAAATTCATTTTTTGAAAACTTGAAGGGCTATACACCTCTATATTCATATTTATTTTTAAAATTTTTAACCAAAGGGATATATTGCTTTTGTATTTAAAAATGAATAGAAATGAAAAGGAAAAAGTCTAATGCTTGTATTTTGTGCTAAGGAATATGCAGTACAAAGAACTTAAATGACCGACATAAGATCACATGCAGAAAAATAAGTGGTATTTAGACCCCGATCTTCTAACCGCCTAGGAGGTGGACTTTCTTTAAACATCCGTCCAGTCTAGCTGCAGGGATGGGAGGGTTGTGAGGCTGCCAGGTGAACCCAGTTCACACGGCAGCAGGGATGTGTCTGTGAGGAAGGAACAAAGCCTGAAGTTGAGGAAAGGAGTGGGTGTTGATCCCTTCTACATCGTCCTGATGCCAGGGCCTCTTCCTGTCACTCCTTGCTCTGCAAGCTTACACTGGCCAGAGGACACAGACATCTGAGGGCCAGGAATGGGTTAAGCCAGAACCTTTTCTGGAGAGGAAAAGGCCTTGGTCTCCTGGAACATGAAAGGAGCTCAGTGGCTCCCGGTGGTAATGAGAAGTGAAGAGGCTTAGGTCTGACTCAATCAGTCTCTATCCAAAACGTAAACCAGGTTCCCAACAAAATGCCGCTTTTCCCCCATCCTGGTCATGTAGTCTCATGAAGAAAAAGAGAACCTTTGGAACTGTTGCCTTTTGGAGGCTACAGCTGTTTGCTCTGTGGGGGCCCTGCCTTGTGGAGAGTGCTGGCAGCTCCGCCAGTCCCCTTCCTCACTCTCAGCTTCCACTGACACAAACCCACCAGCAACTGGAATGCCCAGGCTAACTCCTCCTCACTCCAGAGCCTCTGCTCAGCACCTTAGGCCTCTGATAGGAGTCATGCGGGGGAAATTTGGGGAGTAGAAACCCCCAGCACTAATCTCAAATGCCTGAGATGCCCCCCGCCCCTACCATGTCTTCACAATTCAGGCTACCCAGATTTCCAGGGTCCCTCCAGCCAAATATGGTTTTGATTTCATTACCTTCTCTACTGTTCCACATTTTCTGGGTACCCTCCTGGTCTCTGCACCATAAGCTTCCCTCCTGATCATTCCCGGATATCCCGTCTTTTTAGCTAGTCTTGCTTGCTCTGAAATCTGATGTGAAGGTAGTTCTGTTCCAGTATTTTCTGGCTACATGACCTTATAGCACTTACGGCAAGTTTATTTTTTATGGATAAATAATAATTGTGTACATTTATGGGGTGACAACTTTCTTAATATTCCTGTCTGGACTTCAGTTTCTCATAAGAAGGGAATTAAAGTGAGGAATAACTGAAGAAATATATTGCAGCCTAGGGTGGAGCTAAGTGTCAGGCGCCTTCCCTGGGGCTCCTCTGTGCCTCATTCTGACAGTCAAAGAAGGCAAATAAGGAACCTGTGGAAAAAGGAAGAAGGAGCTGGGGAGAGGAGACCACGGGGAAGCTGGAATCATGAGGAAGCGTTTGCTGAGGGAGAAGTCGGGAATTCTGGCTGACAACAAACCTGGAGGTGGGTTATCTCAGAGGAGGATGTGGTCCGAACCGTGGACACAGGCCGGGAGAACAGGCTGGTGCACGGTGAGCGTTCTTTGAACCTGACGGTGGCTGATGTGGCTGAGTGGTGAGCTCTGTGGTTAGACCACCTTAGGCCAAAATGTGAAGCAAAGGTGTTGAGGCCTTGGCTCATGGTGAAAGCAATTTGGGACAAGTAGTAGGAGAGCAGGACTCTACCGCGTACCACTCACTGTGAGACCTGGAGCAGGACTTCTCCAACTTCTCCATCAGAAGCTAGCATGAGGGCTGGTGCGGTGGCTCACACCTATAATCACAGCACTTTGGGAGGCTGAGGTGGGCAGATCACCTGAGGTCAGGAGTTCGAGATCAGCCTGGCCACCATGGAGAAACCTGTCTCTACTGAAAATACAAAAAATAGGTTGGGTGCGGTGGCTCATGCCTGTAATCCAAGCACCTTGGGAGACCGAGGCGGGCGGATCACGAGGACAGGAGATCGAGACCATCCTGGCTAACACTGTGAAACCCTATCTCTACCAAATATACAAAAAATTAGCCGGGTGTGGTGGCAGGTGCCTGTAGTCCCAGCTACTTGGGAGGCTGAGGCAGGAGAATGGCGTGAACTCAGGAGGCGGAGCTTGCAGTGAGCTGAGATCGCATCACTGCACTCCAGCCTGGACAACAGAGCAAGACTCCATCTCAAAAAAAAAAAAAAAAAATTAGCTGGGTGTGGTGGTGCATGCCTATAATCCCAGCTACTTGGGAGGCTGAGGCAGGAGAATCGCTTGAACCCGGGAGGCGGAGGTTGCAGTGAGCCAAGATCATGCCATTGCACTCCAGCCTGGGTGACAGAGTGAGACTCCGTCTCAAAAAAAAAAAAAAAAAAAAAGAAGCTAGCATGAGGTGGAATCCCCAGGCAGTGGCTTGAAACTGTACTCCAAGGAGGACTTCCTGCAACCTGGCCAGGGCTCCATTTCTTCATATTAGGCTTCTGGGCCCAAAATGTGTGTGAAAACTCCACTGGGAGCATTGAAAACAAGGCCAAATGGTGTGAGAGGAGGTTTGTGTATGAGAAGGGCTCAAAGAGAAGGAAAAACATCTAGCAAGAATGAAAACAAAGTAGTCATTAGGACTGGTGATGGAATGACCCAAAAACAGATGATCAAGACCCTTCCAGAAATGAAGGCCGAGGCGGGTGAAGAGCACAGGTTCAGGGTCAGATCTCCTGTTTTTGTTGTTGTTGTTGTTGTTGTTTTGTTTTGAGACAGAATCTCACACTGTGGGTTAATTAGCAAATGCACATAGAGATACAGACAGCAAGGTACTAACAGAGGGGTTGGGACACTGAAAAGTATAGTCAAGAAGAAAGAACCAGAGAGGAACATGGAGAAATGTCAGATCCCAGGCACAGGCAGGGGAACACATGTAGGTGTGGCCACCTCAAGGACCTTAAACACCAGCTTCCTCCCCTCACCCCAGATCTGTCTCCAGGACAGGGCTGCCAAAGTCACACTCACCCCAGGACATACACGTGGCCTCTTGTGGGAAGGGTTCTGTTCTCCCTATCCTAGTGCTTTTTTTTTTTTTTTTTTTTTTCTGGATGCTTCTATTTGCTAAACACTGTGCTGAGAGCTTCACATACATTATATTATATAGTCTGCACGATAGCCCAGGAAGGCAGATAGGTATGATTTAGTAACTACATTGTACAGATGTGCACACCACAGCAGAGAAAGTAGTTACATAGCTGGTAATTGAAGCCAAAAATTGAATGCAAGTCATTCCAGAACCCAGTATTGTTACCGTTAGAGGATTCTACAAGCCCTCCTTCAGGCTGCCCTGGGGCAAGGAAAGGCTCCAAAGGAAAACTCCAAGCATTCACGGTGGCCTCAGCTAAAGTATGATGAGTTTTCATGTGCTGAAAATAGTGTCTGGCAGATCATAAAAGCTTGGTATTTATTTATTTATTTTTATTATGATTACTATTATTCTTACATTGGGGCTGTTTCCTGAGAGGCAGTCCAGAACAGTGGAAGTTAAGTTCAAGTACTGGCTTGAACTCCTGGTTAAAGATGGCAGATGATGTATACTCTAACTTCATTCTTCCTGAAACCCCATTAAAACAAAAAAACTGAAGTGTATTGGTTAGGATTCTCTAGAGGGACAGGACTCACAGGATAGATGTATATATGAAAGGCAGTTTATTAAGGAGTATTGACTCACATGATTACAAGATGAAGTCCCACAATAGGCTGTTTGTAAGGTAAGGAGCAAGGAAGCCAGTTCGAGTTCCAAAACCTTAAAAGTAGGGAAGCTGACAGTGCAGCCTGCAGTCTGTGGCTGAAGGCTGAGAGCCCCTGGTGAACCACTGGTGTAACTCCAAGAGTCCAAAAGCTGAAGAACTTATAGTCCAATGTTTGAGGGCAGGAAGCATCCAGCATGGGAGAAGGATGAAGGTCAGAAGACTGATACTAAATATTAACCATCACATTAAAAAACAGTAAAAAATGTTAAAACTCACAAAAACTATGAGAAAGGAGACAAGAGCAACACAATTCTGGAGGCTAGAAAGCAAATTTGACAAGTACCATATTAATAAGTGGGAACTGTCTACGAGGGCCTAAGTTCAATCCTAACTCAGACAGGAACACCCCACATTATATCTCAGAAGCCCCAAAGACTCAGTAATGAGCAATATAAGATTCTTTTAGAAAGGGGAGGGGCAAAATTAGCACTGAAAACAAGACTTGTTAAAAGGTTGCTCAGAAGATGGGTAGACTGTGTATCCCCTCCCCTACTCCACACTTCCATCCCCAGCAAACGTTAGACCTCTGTTCTCTAGAGATGATAAAATAGTTTCAACAGTTTGAAGGAGACAGGAGGCACAATTTGCAACACACGAAAACATGGAAGTTAAATGCCAGTTTACCACTGAATTTTGAGACCACCAGCCTTTTTCCATTGAATAGTGAAAGTTAGGCTTATGTTCTCTAAGCAGGAGGTAAAGTTTCCCAGAAAAACTTTGTCAAATGACATCAAGAGTTTCCCAAGGGAATGGCCCAGCTAGATTACTTGGAGTGAAATCTACACTTGGCAAGCCCTGCCCATCCACTGGTAAGTACTACCACACAGCTGTTTGGTGCTCTCTTCATCAGCAGTCACTAAGAAGCACCCGGCATTTGAAAAAAGCTTCTACCAGGAGAAGCAAAGGGCCGAACAAACAAACGGAAGACAACAAATCTTGGAAAAAACAAAGACTATGCGTGGGGAAGAAAACGCTTATATACTTAGATGTAATACTGCATCTAAAAAATCAAGGATGGGACACTAATACAAAAAATTATTAGCCAGGCATGGTGGCTCACACTTATAATCAAAGCACTTTGGGAGGCCAAGGTGAGCGGATCACTTGAGCCCAGAAGTTTGAGACCAGACTGGGCAACATGGTGAAGCCCCATCTCTACGAAAAATACAAAAATTGGCTGGACATGGTGCTGTGTGCCTGTAGTCGCAGTTACTTGAAGGACTGAAGCAGGAGGATCTCTCGAGCCCGGGAGGTCAAAGCTGTGGTAGGCTGTGATCATACCACTGGACCCCAGCCTGGGCAACAGAGTGAGACCCTGTCTCAAAAATAGAATGGAATTACTGGGGAACAAAAAAGAACTCTTGGAAACTAAATATGATAGGATAAATTTTAACAATCAGTACATGATAGAAAAATTAGTGGATGAAATTAATCAGAAAGTAGAGGGAAGAGTTAGGAGAGAAGAAAAAAAGAGAGAATTATAAGATGCATTCAAGAAAATATTTAAATTACAGGAATTCCAAAAAGAGATAATAGTGAAAATAGAGGTTAAAAAAGTAAATCAGGCTGAGCATGGCAGCTCACACCTGGAATCCCAGCACTTTAGGAGGCCAAGGTGGGAGGATCACTTGAGGCCAGGAGTTCGAGATCAGCCTGATTAATATAGCAAGACCCCCATCTCTAAAATATAAAAAATAAATCATCTAGGCATGGTGATGGGTGCCTGGAGTCCTAGCTACTTGGGAGGGTGAGGAAGGAGGATCGCTTGAGCCTAGGAGTTTGAGGCTGCTGTGAGCTATGATCACGCCACTGCATCCTAGCCTTAGTGATAGAGTAAGACTTGATCTCTAAAAAAATAAAAAGAAACAGAATTCAATCAATCAGTCGAGCAAAGTGTCTCACACCTGTAATCCCAGCACTTTGGGAGTTCAAGAGGGGAGGATTACTTGAGTCCAGGAGTTTGAGACCAGCCTGGGCAACATAGTGAGACCCTATCTGTATTTTTAAAAAATATAAAAAGAAAAAAAATCAACGGATCAAAGGTATAATACACGAACATTTTCCTAGTCTTAGACATGAGGTTCCAGAATGAAAGAGCCCACTAACTGCCCAGAATAATCAATGAAGAAAACCAACACCCAAAGAAAGTAAATTATGACATTTCAGCATATTAGCAACAAAGAGAGGATCCTACAAGGTTCCGGAGAAAATAAACAAGTTTCATAGCAAGGAATCAGAATAGCACTGGAAGCTAGAAGACAATGCAGAAAGGCCAGCTACTTCCGAGGTAGAATTTTCTACTCACCTAAACTCCCAGTCAAATGTGAGGGTAGAATGGAGACTTTTTCAGATATGCCACGTGTCCAGATTTTGTCTGCCATGCACGTCTCAGGATTCCACTGCAAAGGATAGGCTTCACCAAGAAGGAAGGCATGGCACTCAGCACAAAGAGAACCCTGAATAAGAGAACCGGAAGCTCCAGCAACAGTAAAGGCAGATCTCAAGCCACCGGCTTTGTCATAGACCTTGGGAACAACCAGTGCAGACTGGCCCAGCCAGAAGATCCAGGGATGAGCTCCTTGAGAAAGTGAGACAGATAGAATACCTAAGTCATCTCAATATTGGAGGGAATTGAGACAAGATTACTCAAACTGGGGAGACTTTGGGAATACACCAGCAATAAATATATAGAAAACTAAACAAACAAAACCAAATGCTTTTTAACTCTAGGAGGAAAATTTAGCAGAGGGAAAATAATCATTATACACTCATGACTTGGCTGTGGGTAGCGTTTATGTATTCGTGATAAAGTAAATATTGAATGTTGATCTAATGAAAATTATGGTCTAATTATACTCGGGAAATGGCCGGCTGAGTGGGGGCGGGAGCTGCGTGCGTCAGTGTGTGGCAGCGGGAGGTTTTGGCAACGGAGACAGAAATCCTCCCCTTTCCTAATGAAAAATAGACAAAGGCCTAACTTAAGAAAAATCTAGGAAGTGGCTAACATTGGAAAATTAAGCAGTAGCGATATCAGCTTGCTATTTAGCAAAGAAAGTAAAGAATCTGTTCAAAAGAGTTGAGAAAAGGCTGGGCCTGGTGGCTCACGCCTGTAATCCCAGCACTTTGGGAAACTGAGGTGAGCGGATCACTTGAGGTCAGGAGTTCAAGACCAGCCTGGCCAACATGGTGAAACCCCGTCTCTGCTAAAAATGCAAAAAAAAACTAGCCGAGGCGGGTGGCGCGTGCTACTTGGGAGGCTGAGGCACAAGAATCACTTGAACCCGGGAGGCGGGTTGCCGTGAGCTGAGTTCGTGCCACTGCACTCCAGCCTGGGCAACAGAGGGAGACTCTGTTTCATAAAAGAAAAAAAGAAAGGGTTGAGAAGGTTACTCCTGAGGAGCAAGAATTGGTGGGGAGAGGGGGAGTGATGGAGGGGCTGTTGGGTTTCTTATCAAGTCTTGCAGAACTCTTGGTGTCTCTAAACTATGTGCTTGAAAATTTCTGATTAAGAGAATGTGATACAAGATACAAGGAGGAGGAACAGGAGGAGGAGGAGGAGGAGGAAAAAAAGAGGGAGAGCCTAAGAGTCTAGAAGACTGAGCTCTCCTGTATGTTGGGCAAATTATTTAATTTCCATTATTTTCTTCTGCAAAAATGAGGATGATGGTACATAACTTGCAGGATTCTTTTTGTCTCTAATATGTGGTAACCACATGTCTACTATTGGTTATTGGAAACACAGACCAATCTACCAAAGGATAAACACTCAGGTGTTCGCTCCTCACTTCCACCTGGCTCATTACACTGTTGGGAGATTCAATGCAGGAACTAAGTCAAACCTCACGTCCACTTGGAACTAGGCCAAATGGGACTTCAATAACACATCCAGCATAGGGCCCGGTGCTGACACTCATATGCATGGAGGGTTGACTCTGGTCTCTGTGCTAAAGGCACAGAGGGATTGGGCTCATGGGATTGGGTTCCATGTAACCGCAGAATGTTCTTAATTACCAGCACAGCGGCATGCACTGGGGCAACAAACAAAAACCACGGTCACAGTGTGCGAGTAAGCACGTCAGGGCAGGCCTGAGAGACGGCAAAGGCCAGAGGCAAGCACTCTCCCTTCTGGTGTGAAGTGCTTAGTGTTTGTGTCTTGTCCACTTTCAAAAACAGATGAGTGAGGCCAGGCACCGTGGCTCACACCTGTAATCCCAGCACTTTGGGAGGCCGAGGCGGGTGGATCATCTGAGGTCAGGAGTTTGAGACCAGCCTGGCCAACATGATGAAACCCTGCCTCTACTAAAAATACACACAAAAAATTAGCCAGGTATGGTGGCAGGTGCCGGTAATCCCAGCTATTTGGGAGACTGAGGCAGGAGAATCGCTTGAACCCAGGAGGCAGAGGTTGTAGTGAGCCAAGATCGCATCATTGCACTCTAGCCTGGGCAACAGAGCAAGAGTCTGTCTCAAAAAAAAAAAAAGAGTAGGGATAGTGTAGCAAGAATAAGCCAGGATTTAAAGATAGATCTGGTTTCAGATTCCCTGCTTCACCTATTGGGCAAATGTTTCTTCAGATTGCTTTCTTATTTGTAAATTAAAGTTGAAACAAGAATATGGACTTTATTATATGGTTATCATGAAACTTGAATGAATTTATACACACACATATAATTTACCACATAAAGAGTAGCTTTAGGCTGGGCGTGGTGGCTCACACCTGTAATCCCAGCACTTTGGGAGGCCGAGACAACAGGACTGCTTGAGGCCAGGAGTTCAAGACCAACCTAGGCGACATAGTGAGATCCTGTCTTTACAAAAAATTAGAAACATTAGTTGGGTATGATGGCATACACACGTAGTTCCAGCTACTTAGAAGGCTGAAGCAGGAGGATCATTTGAGTCCAGGAATTAGAGGCTGCAGCAAGCTCTGATTACCCCCTGCACTCCAGCCTGGGTGACAGAGGGAGATCATCTCTCAAAAAAATTGCTTATATATTAAAAAATATCTAACATAGTATATAAATGTATAACTATTATATGAAAGAGTAGACTTATATAACAAATACACAACAAATATGTAACTATATAAAATATATAACTATATATAATAGAGTCTACATACAAGTTATATATAAAACTACTCCTTATATGATAAATTACTCTTGTCGAATAAAAAACAAATCCAGACTTGGTAAAAGTTGATTTTTATCCAAAGAGGATTATTGCAAGGCTGGGGGAGGGGAAGGGACTCTTGCAATAGGGAGAAGGCCCTGACCATCCTTCTGAAAGCATCTTAAGAATAAGGCAGACAGGGATTTTTTTCCTTTCTAGGGAAGAGTAAACAAGGCTAGAAAGAAGCAGGTGTGGGGAAGGGGGTGGGTGAAGGGACAGCAAGGTCAGGCAGTGAGGCAGGGACTATTTGACCCAGGGGCCTGCCTCTTCTCAGGAAGGGCTGTCTGCTGGCTCAGGCTGAGGGTGCCCAAAGTCCAGGGGCCTTGAAAAAGAAACTCTTCACTGAAGCTCGGTTAACAAGCATTTTGTTCCAATTGATCCGTGGAGACAAGCAGCTTAGCTCATCATTTATGAGGCAGAGCAAGGGACTCTGGAGGGTCTGTGACCAGCCTTGTCATAGGTAAAGTCTTAATCTAAGTCATTTGAGAAAGGGTGTGGTTCTTTGCCTTAAGCAGCTTACTTTACATATTTTTGGGGGTTTAATTTGCAATATAAAATTCTAATAGACACTTTCCCCCCTATTATTTACTATGAAATATTTGGTCCCCATTTTTAGTGGATTCACTTTAAGTGGCCATGTTCTGAGATCGATTGCCCTCCATTAATGAGAACCTTCTGCACAGCCTGAAGAGCCTGAGACTCACGCCACATGTCGCTTGCCATTAGCATGAAATTCCTTCAAATTTTCACATTTTATCTTAAAATTTTTTTATAATCTATAGTATACTTCTGAGAAATTACTTGTTAAATTACTTAAAGTTTTCCCTAAAGGTCTTTAACCAAAACCTATACCTCCCAGGCTAATTTTTTGTAATTTTAGTGGAGACAGGGTTTCACCGTGTTAGCGAGTATGGTCTCGATCTCCTGACCTCGTGAGCCACCTGCCTCGGCCTCCCAAAGTGCTGGGATTACAGGCATGAGCCACCGCGCTGGCCCAGGATCCTCTTTCTTAAGAGCCATTTTTATCCTGTGGCTTTACACACCCTGCGGCATATTGGATGTTCCCTCAGGATATAGAAACTTTATTTGAAAAGCTTGGCCATAAAGAATGATCCAAATTACTTGGGCCTTGATGTCTGGAGGGGAATGTTGCCAGTCAATGACCATACACAGCCATAGAAAAATCTCAAAAATGCTCCCTTAGAACATCTAGCTTGGAGCAAAGCTCTGATGGCTCTTTGAGGAAAGTTAATTGTAAATGTACTTTTGAATTGCTAGATTGATTTATAACTTTAAGTCTTTTTGAGCATGATTAGATAGATACCTGAACCCAAGGTCCCCTGATTATTCTCCTAGGTCATGTCAAACAGAAGACGTAGCCCATCTCCATTTAAAGAATTCCTCATTTGGTGATGAAAATCAGTTTCTTCTTCTTCCATTTTTTTTTTTTTTTTTTTTTTTTTAGACAGGATCTCACTCTGTCTCCCAGGCTGGAGTTCAGTGTGGCCATAGCTCTCTGCAGCCTTGAACTCCTGGGCTCAGGTGATCCTCCCACCTCAGCCTCTCAAGTAGCTGTGATTACAGGCGTGCACCACCACAATTGGCTATTTTTTTATTTTTACTTTTTGTAGAGATGGGTCTTACTAGAAAATCGTCGTTTCTTTTACTGTGCCTTTACTATGTATTAGAAACAGGGCCAGACTTTTCATGCATTATCTCTAACTCTCATAACAGCCTGTAAGGAAGTTGTTATTATCCTCTTTTAACAAATGACAGAACAGAAAGGTTACATGATTTTGCTAAGGCCACACAACCGGAAGGTGGAGGTTATAAGGCTCATACCTTTCCCATTAAAGCAGACTACCTTAGGCTTCATACTTGGGTTGGGTTCATAGTATCAGTGACCAGAATGCCCCTTACCCCAACTTTTTCAAATACTGGTGGTCTCAAGTAGGCTTTGGAGAGAAACCAGACAAGAGCCAGTTCAAGATTCAGCTCCTTGATAACTGTCCAAGGCTCAGAAACTCTAACTGCAGGAAGGCCCTCCAACTTCTTTTTAGCTTTCATCTTACTCATCTTTTAGGGGCAGCATTTAATGATATGGAATATTCTTTCCATTACAGGAATAAAATGAAGTAAATTGTATTTAATAAAATTGTGCACACTTTCTTTTTTAACCCATTTTTCCCCCAGGTTGATATTTTCACATGGGGAGCAATAGGCGTTTTCAAGCACAGCCACTCCATTATTGATCATTGATTTACTATCTGTGGTTGTGAATGAATCTGTGTAAACCAATAGAAGATTGAGGGTTTTTTGTTTTTGTTTTTGTTTTTGTTTTTTTGAGGCAGAGTTTTACTCTTGTTGCCCAGGCTGGAATGCAATGGTGTGATCTCGGCTCACCGCAACCTCCGCCTCCCAAGTTCAAGCGATTCTCCTGCCTCAGCCTCCCGAGTAGCTAGGATTACAGGCATATGCCACCACACATGGCTAATTTTGTATTTTTAGTAGAGACGGGGTTTCTCCATGTTGGCCAGGTTGATCTCAAACTCCCGACCTCAGGTGATCCACCCGCCTTGGCCTCCCTAAGTGCTGGGATTACAGGCACGAGCCACTGCACCTGGCCAGGTTGAGGTTTTTATTCGCCTTTCATTGGCTTTGATAAAGGGGCCAGGAAGTGGACCACATGTGGAGAGTATAGATCCCTAGTTGCTGATGTGTATATAAAACATGCATTTTGATACTGCCATGAAAATCAAAGTCCACAGGGAGTATTTCCTGGCAGAAATGTCATTATAAACATTTAAAAAATTTTAAATTATAAATGTATTATAAAAATGACAATTTAGAACATTCTAAACCAGAATGCCACTTTTTTTTTTTTTTTTAGATGGAGTCTTACTCTGTCACCCAGGCTGGAGTGCGGTGGCATCCTGTGGCTGCTCCTGCTAGGGTGTCACCATGTGTCCCCAAGCTGATGTGATGCTGTCAGCATCCTGCCAGCACCTCCTTGGCCTGTACCATTTCGGAGCATACTGGCTGACATTCCAACTGCCAGCTTCCATATCACTTGCCTGAGGCCTTTCTTTGCCTGCTGCAGCCTGCTTTGCCCACATATGTGGTAAACCAGATGTACCAGGGAATTCATGCTCCTAAAGCAGCCTTCAACCAATGACTGATGGGAGTTGGTATATAAATACTCCAGCTCCCTCCCCGCCTCAGGTAGGATGATTCAGAGGCTATTCAACACTCCCAGAATTCCTCAATGGGGGTGAGCTTTAATTCCCTTAGTAGGAACTAGCTTGGTAACACACCTTTCTGGGGGCTTTTTTTTTTTTTTTAGAGACGGAGTCTCGCTCTGTCGCCCGGGCTGGAGTGCAGTGGCCGGATCTCAGCTCACTGCAAGCTCCGCCTCCCGGGTTTGCACCATTCTCCTACCTCAGCCTCCCGAGTAGCTGGGGCTACAGGCGCCCGCCACCTCGCCCGGCTAGTTTTTTGTATTTTTTTTTTAGTAGAGACGGGGTTTCACCTTGTTAGCCAGGATGGTCTCGATCTCCTGACCTCGTGATCCACCTGTCTCGGCCTCCCAAAGTGCTGGGATTACAGGCTTGAGCCACCGCGCCTGGCCTTCTGGGGGCTTTTTTTCCTTTCCTGTCTCACTTGCCCACTCTCCTACCAGTTTACTGGGATCAAACAAATGACTTGTATTTGAATCCCTTTCTCAAGGTCTGCTTCTGGGGGAACCCAAACTAAAAATGGATGGGTTATGCTTGGATCAAACTAAAATGATACAAGACTATTCTTTTGGGCTATTTTATCTTATACCCTCATCAACAGGCATCTTATTTCTGTAGGGTGTCAACTAAAGACATTGCCAATCTTATTACTCAGCACTGCCTATACGAATTTCATTGTGAGAAATTTGTTCTAAAACTTACAGCTGGAAAACATTTTGCTTAGCCTGACAAGCTGGTATATTTCCTTCATTCTGGTAAAGAGAATTAGATTCCAGACATCTGTCTATCTGTCTGTCTCCTTTTTTTCCTCTCTCTTTTCCTCCCCAGATTTGCCTTCAGGGAAGCTCAGAAGTCAATCTGGAGTCCAATAACAGTAAATATGCAGAACTTTATCCGCCATGTACGTGTGTTTCTCTTCCCTAGTCTTGATTTCATTTCATGTATATTTTCTCTGATCCTGGTTATTCATTCCCATTTGGACTTACTCGTGCTTTACTGCATGCATCTCTTTGCAAGCCACCAATGCTCTGTGGAACTAGTGGCCATGTGAATAAGGTGTTTAAGAAGCACTTATTTAATGAATTATATTTGGATGCTAACTGTGCAAAGATATTGTTATGAAGCTAGAGAAGGATAAGCCTCCCCTCCAGAGCACCTTCTCACCTTGTAGGACAGTGCTTTTCCAACTCCCTGGGTTCTGTAATTGTCTCCTCAGATGAAAACTTACATGGAAGATATGGCAAGTCGATAAAAAGAAGCCGCTCTGTTTGAGATGTGTGAGTGGGGGGATAGACAATCCTTTCACTCAGCTTGGGAATCCTCTTCCCCTACACCCCCTACACCCCACACCCTGTCTTTTGGTCCCCTAGGCACCAGCTTCTAAACTTGAGGTCTTTGGAGAGCACTGGTTGACAAACAGCTTTAGAGACATAAGCAGGGTGTGGGCCTTTGACGCCAGAGCAGTGCTGGGGACAGCAGGTGCGCATGGAGCTGTTCTGCCGCCACCCAGGAAAGGGGGCGCTCACTGCTGCAGGCTATCTACCCACTGAACAGGGATGTTCTCCCCAAGTTTGCCTTATCATAGGCATTGACCTACAGGTCAGGAAGCAGCCTCGGCTGGGCACGGTGGCTCATGCCTGTAATCCCAGAACTTTGGAAGGCCAAGGTGGGCAGATCACAAGGTCACGAGTTCGAGATCATCCTGACTAACATGGGGAAATCCTGTCTCTACTAAATATACAAAAATTAGCTGGGCGTGGTGGCATGTGCCTGTAGTCCCAGCTCCTCCAGAGGCTGAGGCAGGAGAATTGCTTGAACCCGGGAGGCAGAGGTTGCTGTGAGCCGAGATCATGCCACTGCACTCCAGTCAGTCAACCGAATGAGACTCTGTCTCAAAAAAAAAAAAAAGCAGTCTCAGGGCAGATCCCCATCCCCCTCTGTGTCACTCCGTATCTTGCTGGACCCTCTTCTGACCCTCTTGACACCTCCTCAAGTCCCCTCGTCAAACCTGGTGTGGATGGGCACGAGCAGGCTGGGACAGAGGTGAAGAGCCAGGGGCTGGCTCAGCCGGGGAGGCAGGTGTATAAGGAGACAGGCCTCTGGCTCTGCCTCTTTTTCTGGAAGCTATCAGTTCTAAGCTTAGACACCAATACACCCCCCACCCCCAGCCCACACTGTTTGTCTAATAAGGAAACCTTTTTGACCTAGCCAGTTAAAAGTCCCGGCCCTTCACCTCATTACTGCCAAGCCCAGAACTAAAGAGGTGAAAGCTGGCAGCCTTGGGCTGCCTTCAACTTGGCAACTGCCCCTCCGGGTCTGTGTCTCAAAGTCCCAGCCTTTCAATAGGGCTGTGTTTTCAATCCTGCTTAAACAAAGCCGCGCGGTCTCCCTCCTGGGCCTGAGCCCGCCGTTCTCATCTTTCTGTGGGGGATTAAGGGCTGCTCTCTTGTTTGGGTGTCACTCTGAACCACTGTGGCTTCATCTGGTTTCAGGCTCAGCTTCCTGCCAGGAAGTGGATTTACCTCTGATTTGTTGTTACTCTCTCTGCAGGATGATGCTGAGGGGAGTGAGTTCCTTTCTCCCCAGACACCACCACCAGCTCCCCCCTTCCACTTCCCTCCACAGCTCTCCAGCTGGAGCCCTTGACATAGCTCACAGCTACCTCCTCTCGTGGAATTCTCCTCTCACACAGGGAAAGCAGAGACTCTAAAGATAGGGCAGCCCCAGGTTGGCTCACTGGGGTTGTGGGGGAGGTTGGAGGTGAGGGAGCTGGAGCCGGAGCTGCCTGAGAGACTGAATATGCACCTGCTAGGGCTGTGGAGGAAGGTCCTGTGGATTTGGGTGTCTCTGGCGTGGCAGCCTGGAGCTATTCTCACTCTCTTCCTGAAAATTCACTCCAGAAAACAGAGGAGAAAGATACTTCTGCCCTGGATGCTAAGCTTAGACTGGAAACCAGATCTCTTGAATACAAACCTAGAGACATTTTTACCTTCTCTGTCGGGGGTGTGTGTGTGTGTGTGTGTGTGTGTAAGAGATAGAGAGAGAGAGGTAGGAAGGAGAACAAAAGTCAGGTGATTTTAGGTACACTGACATCCAGGCAGAGGAAGAAGATTTTTCCTGGAGGGGAGCCAGTGGCTCTACTCAAGAGAGATCAAGAGAAATATCAAAGTATAATTAGGTTGGCACTGGACTCCATGTGCTGAAAGCAGTAGTTCGGTGGCCTACAAAATAGCCTAGGTTTTATTAGTAATTGGGGGAGGGTGAGTTGTGGTGGTGAGAATCCACAGTGGCCCCTATTTCTGGAAATCCAGCTCAGGGGTCTGTGGGTGGAGTTGTTCCTGGATTCTTGCTAGATCTCAGGGGAGAGAAGCTAAAGAGCGGGGCGATCTTGCCCTGGGAGAGAGATACCATCTCTGGATGAAGACAGGTGTGTTTTCCTGTTTGCTTGTTTTATTTTATGTGCCATCCCCCTACACTACCAGTTAGAAGAGAAAACTGTACTCCAGAACTGGGAGTCAAGAGTCTGAGGGGCACTGAGATTGAGCCAGGTGTGCATGGGTGTAGGGGGGACTGATAGAAAAAGACTCCAAACATCCTTACGGGAGGAGAAGGATGGTGTAATGCAGCTAAATGCCAACGGCAAAAGAGCTGAAAGGGAGGTGTAGCTCCAGCGGACAGTGGCAAAGAGAAAGCCCTTGGCCGACGCCTGCAAACACCACCCTCCAGGGCCTGCCCTCCCCTGTGTGCCCTGTTGTGGGCCTCAAAGGGCGCTGGCCCAGGCCCTGTCTGCCATTCCCCTCACAAAGCCCGGGTTGTGTTCTTGGCAGGGCTGGGCCTCCCCGCCATTGAGGTCTCGGCTGGGGCTGCCTGCCCTGGGAGCCTCCCTTCCCAGCCAGAGGCCCTGGATCTGTCCAAGTGCCAATACCTAATGAGGAGCTCATTTGAATCCATGCAAAGTACCAGGGAGCAAGGAGACGTGCTAATTAAAGTGATTGCTGTTCTTTAATTAAGCAATAATTCCCCCAAAGAGGGCATTATCATGCAAATAGAGCCCTCTTGGGTGAGGTAAGGGCTTTGGGCAACAGCTGAGGTCTGTTAATAAGGCCCCTGAGCATCGGAGGGCAGGCATCCAGAATGCCCCATTGAGCTGGGTGATAGAGCAAGGGAAATAATCATCCCTGTGCCGCGCTGCCTTTTGTCTCTCCAGGCTTTGGCTGCGGAGCTGTGGGAGGCAGGGACCCTGCACCCCCTGCTGTTCCTTTCCCTTCCTCTCCCTTTGCCTTCTCTCCAAGAAACGTTTTCAGAGCTGTGTGAGGTGGAGAGGTTTGTAGGACAATGTCTAGTTTGGCCCTTCACACAATCGATGTCCCAATTATCAGAGCATCAGCCCAGAAGGGTTGGAATGGGGCCTCCTGAATGTTCATAAACAAGGAAGATGCTGCAAGAGGCTGAGCTCCGTTGGGCCACTGTAATAAAATGGAAAGAGCACTGAAATGAGCCATCGACCTGGGTGACTGTGGGCAAGCCACTTTCCCTCCTCAAGACTCAGTTTCCTCATCTTTAGAATGGGTTGCTAGTAACTACCTGACACAGTTATCATGTGAGTAAATGACTGTGAACGCATAGGGTATTTAAACCCATGGTTCCCAACCTGGAGTGATTTTTGCCCGCAGAGGAAGGTTGCCAAATAAAATATATTTTGATGTCTTTATTTGCTAAATCCGACAACCTTAACCCAGAGGACACTGGTAATGTCTAGAGATATTTTGTCACAACTAGGGGAGTGGGTGCTACTGGCATCTAGTGCAGGGAGGGCCAGGGCTGCTGCTAAACATTCTCTACTACTCAAGAGAGTCCCCATAACACAGAATTATCTGGCCCGAAATATCAATAGTGCTGAGCTTAAAAAACTCTGACCTAGGCCGGGCACGGTGGCTCACACCTGTAATCCCAGCACTTTGGGAGGCCGAGGCGGGCGGATCACGAGGTCAGGAGATCGAGGCCATCCTGCCTAACACGGTGAAACCCCGTCTCTACTAAAAATACAAAAAAACAAAAAACAAAAATCAAAAAAAAAACCTCTGACAACTACCTAAGTTAGATGAAAAAATACATAAAGAGATAGTAGATTTTCTGGAGCAGGACCATAGTAGCACGGTTCTAAATCCCCTAAGTTACTTCTCTTTTCTTGAAAGAAAAGGTTTTAAATAGGCGAGGCATGCTGTGGCTCAAGCCTGCAATCCCAGTGCCTTGGGATGCTGAGGCAAGAGTATTACTTGAGGCCAGGAATTTGGGACCAGCCTGGGCAACACAGACTCCCATTTCTACAAAAATAAAAAAGAGAGAGAAAATTAGCCAGGCATGGCGGTAGGTGCCTGTGGTCCTAGCTCCTCAGGAGGCTGTGGCAGGCAGATCACTTCAGACCAGGCATTTGAGGCTGCAGTGAGCCATGATCATGCCACTGCACTCCAGCCTGGGCCACAGAGTGAGACCCAGTCTCTAAAAATAAAATATAATATTAAAATAAACAAATCATGGAACAGACTGAGGCTCAGTGGCACACTGATCCTGGCAGTCCCACGTAAGAGGCAAGACCAAAGAACATGCTGGCAAGGTCTATGTTGGTTATGAGTCCAAGGAGCTTCAGAGACAACACAAAGCCAGCCATGACGTAAGGGGAAGGTGACTCTTCATGCAGAGAAGAGAGCCCTGGCAGAGGCACCAGGGCCCAGCGTTGAGGGTAGAGCGAGGCAGTTGAGAGCAGGTGTCAATGACTCTCGTACTGTGAAGCTGAGAGTATAAGAGGAGACTATACTCCTACTTCACCTTTGACGGTAACAGTACTCACATAACTAACACCTATGCTGAGCGTGTTGGTCTAATTCTCACAACAGCCTAGGAGAAAGGTGCTATTATTATCACCATTTTGAAGATAAGGACATTGCAACATGGGGGAAAGATAAATAACCTGCCCATGGCCACATACCTAGTAAGAGCCAGGATTTCAACCAAGGCAGCATCTGAAGGCTGCACAGCTGCGGAACCAAGTCTGGGAAAATGAGACTTCTCCAGTGATCACAGATCTTGATATACACTCATTCTGCAGCATGGGAGTTAGGCCCTCAGCAAAGGGCCTGCTATATCTGCCTAGCTGCGGGGTAGGTCTCCAAGTGGTGTCTGCATTTGGGACATCCATCGCTCGGCTTTTGCGTCCCTGGACAGACAGCTAGAGGGCAAGCCACCAAGTGGGGAAGGGAGTGGCCAAGCCTGGCCTTGTCACTCACAGCTGACTCATTTGCTGAATATTGGCTGGTCCTCTCCCCTGGAGCTGGGGTGGGGGTAGTTTGGTGCTTCTAGAGCTGCCTTTGTAATGGTCTATGTCTTAGGTAAGGCTGGTGTGTGGCTCAGGGGGTGGCAAAGGCAGAAAGTCAACAAACCAGGCAGTCCAGCCAGGGGGGAAGCCAAACCTCCTGCTCCCAGGAATCTTGGCCCCTTTTCAATTTTGTGTTCACTCCCAGCAAAATAAATGTTTTCTGTTACAAGGAGACGGAGATAGTATCTCATCAGCCCTACTAGTTTAGCACTGCCTCTGCCAACCTCTCACTCTACATTTGGCAGGGGGAAAGAGTGAGGAGAAAAACAGGACCAGGTTCTGTTTGCAAAATATTTTCATCAGTCAAAAAACTGCCGGGGTTGTGAATATTAAATAAACCCTGACTCATGCAGACATATACCTTGCTTTGCTTTGCTGATAGGTGGGGTAATAGTGTTACGTTACTTTAGAAGTGACAGCTCTAACATTCTGCAGACTTCTCAAAACTGCTCTGGCTTTTTCTGAACAAAGAACAATCCACAAAAACGCCCATGGTTTGCAGTGCATAGGAGTCTGTTTACAGGATCACAGACTCGGGCCTTCTCAGAAGGGACCGGGTGAGATCATCCATTTAATCACCTTCCACCTCCAGGTGGGGCTGGGCGGCCCAAAGGTCTTCCGCCAGAGGGTTTAGTGAGAGCGTGGCCCAAGTCTCAGGCCCCTGGAGTGAGTTCCCTAAGGGCCGGCTCCATTTTTTCCATTGCAGAATTTATAAGTGGGATTGAAATGAGAGCATAGTGTTGCTTTGCCAGGAACAAAGATTGTCAGTGTGTTTCAGTCACTAACCTAAGACACCATAATATAAGCCAGCTCCCCAACCCCCACCTCTAGCCAGTCCCGCAGTAAAACAGTTCACCTAAGAATGAAAATAGTAGTAGTGTAGTGAACACTGACATTGAGCTTACTACTTCCAAGACACTGTTCTAATCCTCACCACCGTGAGGCAGGCAGTAGCGTTACCGTCATTTTGCAGAGAGGAACTTGCCTAGTTTCCCTATTCCTAACTCAGGTGAGGTTCCCACCCTACCCCTTAGCTTCCTGTGAGTCTATAGGTTGTCGTTCCCATTCTTCATGAGAACAGTTTCTTCCATTAGTCTTGAAACAGTGGAAACCAACTCTTTCTTTCTTTTTTTGTTTTTTAATTTGAGATGGAGTCTCATTCCATAGCCCAGGCTGGAGGGCAGTGGTGTGATCTCAGCTCACTGTAACCTCCGCCTCCTGGGTAGCCAGGATTACAGGTGCCCACCACCATGCCCGACTAATTTTTGTATTTTTAGTAGAGACAGGGTTTCGCCATGTTGGCCAGGCTGGTCTGGAATTCCTGACCTCAAGTGATCCACCTGCCTTGGCCTCTCACGGTGCTGGGATTACAGGCATGAGCCACCACACCTGGCCAATTTTATTTATTTTTTACCAACCATCAGGCTCCATGACTTTGGGGACTGTGTGTACCCTGTAGAGCTCATGAGGCCCATCCCCTGCCTCCATGCATGAGGATGGCATAGAGAAGACTGGTCCTTATTCCCCTCTTCCCTCTCACTTGTCAGTGTCTTGGCTCCGGCCACAAGGCATGGAACCTTTAGGGCCCCCTCCAGACACAGAATCCAGCACCTGTAATCCCAGCTACTCTGGAGGCTGAGACAGGAGAATCACTTGAACCCGGGAGGCAGAGGCTGCAGTGAGCAGAGATCACGCCATTGCACTCCAGCCTGGGCAACAGTGCAAGACTCTGTCTCAAAAAACGAAAAAAGAAAAAAAAGAAAATTATCTCACTCTGGAAAAGAGAAAAGATTCCAAAGTCCCAATATTTCATGTTGGTTTAGTTTTTTTCTTAGTTTTCAACACCCCCACCTCCATTCCTCCCTCTAGGGTAAGGCCCCACTGCCTCCTCCCTCTGGCATTTGTGAGCACAGCATCTCCTCAGGCACAGTCCTTTAATCAAGGTAGAAGCCCTTTGTGAAGGGGCGGTGGAGAAGCTGGGCTGCTAATGGCTCCGTGATGAGCTTTTGACAAATCCATGAAATGAATGGAACAGAGGGGTGGGAAAAGAGGTGTTCCTCAGTGCAGGTGGGGATCTGAGAAGGATGGGAGGAGACATGTGAGCAGGCCCTTGTGCAGGTCTTCCCATGCCCCCTCCGACTCTGGGACCATTCACACAGGTCATAAGCTGCTAATCTCAGCCCCTAGAGCTCTTGCTGGTCACCAGGGAAATTACTGACTTTGGGACAAGCTGTGAAAAGTGGCTGGACCTTAAGTGTTAGTAGCACAGAGAGTCAAGTGCCTGCTGTGAGCCGAAAGATGAAAAGTCAAGATTCCCCAAATTGAGGGACCTACTAGAGTATCTGAAAATCTGCTGCTGCATAGGGATCTCCTTAGATCCCCGGATAACTAATTCTAAAGCTTTTCTCCATTATTGACACCTTAGGTTGAATTCCTTCACTCAAGTCTTTTCAGTCTGAAAACATGCAGAAAAGGCTATGGCCAGTTTACAGTTATGACCAGGAGAAACTGTGAGAAAATTGCTGTCTTTTCCTCCATTCCACTCCACTCATTGAAGAAGGCAATCCTTAATGCAAGGAGGCAAGGAATGGTTGGGAACAACTTTTGTTTTGTTTTGTTTTGTTTTGTTTTGTTATGGAGTTTCACTCTTGTTGCCCAGGCTGGAGTGCAGTGGTGCAATCTCGGCTCACTGCAAACTCCGCCTCCCGGGTTCAAACATTCTTCTGCCTCAGCCTCCCAAGTAGCTGGGATTACAGGCGTACGCCACCATGCCTGGCTAATTTTTTTTTTTTTGTATTTAGTAGAGACAGGGGTTTCACCATGTTGGTCAGACTGGTCTGGAATTCCTGACCTCAGGTGATCCACCCACCTCAGGCTCCCAAAGTGTGGGATTACAGGCGTGAGCCACCATGCCTGGTGGGTGGGTAACAACTTTGTAACAGCACATCCACGAGGAATGGATTGAAGGGGAAGGGAAATGGCCCCAAGTTTAAGTTTTCTCCATCCCTGCCACCTTCCCTGTAAACGTCCCTTATTTGGGTGTCTCGTTCCTCTGTGTGTGTACTCTCCCTACTTGGTTTCCCCCCTTTTTTTTTTTTTTTGGAGATGGAGTCTCGCTCTGTCACCCAGGCTGGAGTGCTGTGGCCGGATCTCAGCTCACTGCAAGCTCCGCCTCCCAGGTTCACGCCATTCTCCTGCCTCAGCCTCCCGGGTAGCTGGGATTACAGGCGCCGCCACCTCGCCCGGCTAGTTTTTTGTATTTTTTAGTAGAGATGGGGTTTCACCGTGTTAGCCAGGATGGTCTCGATCTTCTGACCTCGTGATCCGCCCGTCTCGGCCTCCCAAAGTGCTGGGATTACAGGCGTGAGCCACCGCGCCCGGCCGGTTTCCCCCCTTTTCTGACATAAATGTGAACGGAACGTCTATATCCAAACTACTGTGAGAAGATGTCTGAGTCCATTAGAGCTGCTACAACAAAACACCTTACACTGGGTAATTTCTAAACAGCAGGAATTCATTGCTCACGGTTCTGGAGGCTAGGAAGTCTAAATCAAAGCACCAGCAGATTTAGTGTTGGGTGAGGGCTCATGATCTGCTTCAAAGATGGTACCTCTTTCTGTGTCTTCGCATGGCAGAAGAGGAAAGAAAGCTCACTTGAGCCTCTACTCCTATTCATGAGGGTGGAGCCTTCGTAACTTAATCACTTCCCAAAGGCCCTTACGTCTTAACACTGTCACA
The DNA here is from genome assembly GCF_009764315.1 of Trachypithecus francoisi. Lineage (NCBI taxonomy): Eukaryota > Metazoa > Chordata > Mammalia > Primates > Cercopithecidae > Trachypithecus > Trachypithecus francoisi. The sequence continues at coordinate 114,035,747 of NW_022681473.1, read as the reverse complement.
CTGAATATTAGGTTCTGACACAGGAATTTAGTGGGGAACACCAACATTCAGACCATCGCAGAAGAGCAGGCCAAGGCAGGAGCCACTAGCTTCTTTAGTCTCCTACCCCTGCCCCAAGATGCCAGCGTTCCAGGCACTCTTCTTATGGTGTCCTCTTCCTGCCCATGCCCGGGTCCAGCCTGTCTCTGGCCCCCAGGGAAGGGATACAGCTGAGATGGAGGCAGAGAGTCAGTAATGCGGTTTCCATTTTTTCCAGGAAATTTGGTCCCCAGGACCCCCAGAATGGGACAGACAGTAACTGGGGAACAGGCAGGTAGTAAATAAGCTGGTCAAAGATCTGGCCAAGGGGAGAGAGAAGATGAGGCACAGAAGAGGGAAAGTGGGAAGCGTGAGACTAGTATGAGGACATGATTTTGGGGAAGACACAGGAGCCTGACTCCAGAGGGCTCAGTACAGAGCCACTGTCTTTTTTTATTCTTATTTTTTATTTTTCTTGAGATGGAGTCTCACTCTGTTGCCCAGGCTGGAGTGCAGTGGCATGATCTCGGCTCACTGTAACCGCCACTTCTGGGTTCAAGTGATTCTCCTGCCTCAGCCTCCTGAGTAGCTGGGATTACAGGTGCGTGCCACCGCACCTGGTTAATTTTGTATTTTTAGTAGAGACAGGGTTTGCCATGTTGGCCAGCTGGTCTCTAACTCCTGGCCTCAAGTAATCTGCCCACCTTGGCCTCTCAAAGTGCTAGGGTTATGGGCGTGAGCTACTGTGCCAGACCCAGAACCATTGTCTTTTAAGGGCTGTCAGCTTCGATGCTATTTATAAGTACTTAATTTTTTTCTTTTTTTTTAAATAGATAAATAGAGATAAAGGTCTTGCTACATTGCCCAGGCTGATCTCAAACTCTTGGGCTCAAGTAATCAGCCTTCTTGAGCCTCCCAAAGTGCTAGGATTATAGGTGCCAAAGCGATGAGCCAGTGCTTTTAACTGACCAAAAGAAGAGGAAACACTTGGTTAGAAAATGTAAAAGCAAAACTAGTAACAGAGATTCAAGAGATGTTCATGTTCTTTGAATATATGTATATATGTGTTTATTTTGTTGACAAGCACTTACATAAGAATGGGCCAAGCTTATCTTAATCCTCATACATCTTCTAAAGCTATGTCATTTATGAATAAGTATCAATTTGTAGAACAAATATTCTCCATATTACTAATATGTAATAGATGACACTACAAATCAATAATTCATGTGTGTTCAAACTTTCACTGCTAATGCATGATAGTTGCTAACAACTGAAAAAATAAGAGAAAATTTTGACCTATAGGGTAGAATTCACAATGATTTTTACCACAATGATGATGATGGTGATGAGAAAAATAATAACAGTTGATTTTTATTATTGATTATGCACTTGTTAAACATATAATAAATAATTAGTTATTGTTGGTTATGTCTGGGCCAAGTACTTTATATGCATTATTTCACCTAATCCTCAGAACAGATATAGAAAATAAGTACTTGGCCAGGCGCGGTGGCTCACACCTGTAATCCCAGCACTTCGGGAGGCTGAGGTGGGCGGATCACGAGGTCAAGAGATCAAGACCATCCTGGCTAACACAGTGAAACCCCGTCTCTACTAAAAATACAAAAAATTTAGCCGGGCATGGTGGCAGGCACCTGTAGTTCCAGCTACTTGGGAGCCTGAGGCAGGAGAATGGCCTGAACCTGGGAGGCGGAGCTTGCAGTGAACCGAGATGAGATCGTGCCGTTGTACTCCAGCCTGGGTGACAGAGCAAGACTCCGTCTCAAAAAAAAAAAAAAGAAAAGAAAAAAAATAGGTACTATTACGGTCTTTCTTTTTTTTTTTTTCTTTTTTTTTGAGACAGGGTCTCACTCTGTTGCCTAGGCTGAAATGCAGTGGTGCAATCACGACTCACTGTAGCCTTAAACTCCTGGGCTTGAGATCCTTTTGCCTTAGCCTCCTGAGTAGCTGGGACTACAGGTGCACACCACCATGCCTGGCTAATTTTGAAAGTCTTTGTAAAGATAAGGTTTAACTACATTGCCCAGGCAGGTCTAAACTACTGGCCTCAAGCAATCCTCCTGCCTCAGCACTCCCAAAGTGCTGGGATTATAGGCTTGAGCCACCGCTACACCTATTACTGTTTCTTAGATGAGAAAATTGATGCACAAAGCACGTTAAGTGATTTGTCCAAGATGCGAGTTAGTTTTAATAGCATTCTTTGCTTCTGATACAGAAAACATTCACAATTGATAAGGAACTGCAGGTGTGGAAACCAAGCTGATGAATAATAATGATGCCCATTATGAGTCAAACACAGTACCAGGTGCATTTTATACATCTTAAATCCTCAAAACAACCTGGCAGCCTATGGAGTATTTACACCTGTTTTACTGATGAGGCAATCTGCCTGACTTCCTACAGCTTTTATGGACAACGGACCAAACAGAAGACCTCTGGTACCTCCAGGGACTAGTCATTATATTCAAATCTTGTTGGTCCAACCTGCACTAGAGCTGTTGAAGTTGTCAGAACTTGCTCTAACAATGCCAGCCCCTTAGAGACTTTGACAGACTGTAGTTCATTTTTCCTTTGGAGAGGAAGAAGAGAAATTCTACCATGGAGACTTAGTGATTGGCCCAAGTCCACACCGCAGACAGGAGGATAATGGAGCTGGGATAAATTATACTGGACAGGTTCCCCAATTCTCAGCTTGGTTTTTTTTCTCTGAGACCATCCAGCCTCGAATAACTCATTCGTTAGCTCCCTATCCTTTGCAAATATCCCCCAACTCCTTGCCATTCTCTTTCAGGCCCTTTGTTTTCTTTCATATCCCAGACAGTGGCTCCTTTGCCACATGTACCCTAATGACAGGGAAGGTAGCATTGTGTCTGCTTAGCACCGGGCTCCCGTACAGGCTTTTCTCTTTCCTGTAAAAGGATCTCCACATTCTTTGCTAGTGCAAAGAAGATGTGGAAAGTCACTTTCTCCTGACCTGGTATATGGGTAAATCAATCTAGCATCACAAACCCAGTAACAGAGTTAGGTGATCTGTGTGTAATGGGTTTAGGCAGTGAGTCTCCGGAGTTTAGCCAGTTCAGCATAAAAAGCGCCATAGAAATCCCTCTCTCCGTGAAATCCTCTTGCACACAATTCAGGAAATGTACAAGACAGTGAGAATACAGTCAACCTATTGGAATTTCTTTTTCGAAGACAAAAATAGATTGCAAAGGAAAATTGTTGATTGCCAACCTTCCAGCCTTGTCAGGAGAGTTATCCTGCAGTCAGTCACTAGATGTAAAATTCCTAAGGCCTGGGGGATGGTCAGGTCATTTAATACCATGTCAATATTAAGTTACATCATAAATAATTGGAACTTCCTGAATATTTAACAAGAACTTTGTTGTGTAAATTTGGAAATCATCCAAATTGAGACAACTGACTTACGTTATTGTTTAGCCCTCTGGATCTAACTCATTGTGGGGTTTAGTTGTTTTGAACTTTGGTCTTTTTAGCAGAGAGTAGAAAGAAAGGAGTTAAACCAATTGACTTTTAGATAGTCAGTTTCCCTTCCTTTTTTGGTTTTAAATTGATTATTGCTTTTTTCTCATGTAAATAAGATCAAATAAAAATCCAAAGTCATAACCAGGAGAGAAACGTGTGAAATCGCTGTGTAGTTTGCAAGCCTTTAGCAGACTAAGTCAGCTTGGTGATGACCAACTTTGACCACTCTTGCAGTTGCTAAATGGGCACTTTCTGACATTTGCTACAACTGTCAGATCATTTCTAGTCCAAGAATATTCTAGAGGCTCATAATGCTCATTTGAGTTGGCATCAAATTCTAGACAATAAGATTTGACTTTCTTCTGGATGGGAATCTGTAATTAAGGTTTCATAAACCATGAGATATAGTACAAATATAAAGATTAATTATTATTATTGTCACCTAAAGAATAAAATCCCAAGTTCTTATCTACCATTCAAACCCTCTCCCATGCAGCCTCATCCTGTCTTACTAACACTGACTCCCATTGCTTCTCCCAATCCCTCCTTGGCAATGGTCTCCACCTTTTTACTTCTCTCTCAGTATTTCCCAGCTTCTAGACTTAGGCTAAGTTCTCCTTCCTCCTTGAAGCCTTCCTTCCTCTACTTCAGTTGCAAGTTATTTCTGAAGCTACCATTTACTGAGATCCTACTCCATGTCAGGTTCTGTGCTAGAAATGTGATGCATTATTTCATTTAACTCTTGAAAGGTAGGTGTTACTTTCACATTAAACTTTTTGTTTGTTTTGGATAAGTAGCCTATTTGCATGGTTCAAAAATCAAGACAGTATAAAAATCTACACTTTTTTTTTTTCTAAGATGGGTTTCACTCTGTCACCCAGATTGGAGTGCAGTGGCACCATCTCGGCTCACTGCAGCCTCGACCACGTCAGCCTCCCAAGTAGCTGGGACTGCAAGTCCACACCACTATGCCTGGCTAATTTTGTATTTTTTGTAGAGATGGGATTTTGCCATGTTTCCCAGGCTGGTCTCAAACTCCTGGGCTCAAGAGATCCGCCTGCTTTGGCCTCCCAAAGTGCTAGGATTACAGGCATGTGCCACTGTGGCCAGCCAAAAGATTTAAGTTTAAAAGTATCTTATCCACCTTCCACTATAAGTAATCATTTTTAAAGATATTCTTTGGGCCGGGCGCGGTGGCTTAAGCCTGTAATCCTGGCACTTTGGGAGGCCGAGACGGGCGGATCACGAGGTCGGGAGATCGAGACCATCCTGGCTAACATGGTGAAACCCCGTCTCTACTAAAAAATACAAAAAACTAGGCGGGCGTGGTGGTGGGCGCCTGTAGTCCCAGCTACTCAGGAGGCTGAGGCAGGAGAATGGCATAAACCCGGGAGGCGGAGCTTGCAGTCAGCTGAGATCCAGCCACTGCACTCCAGCCTGGGTGACACAGCGAGACTCCGTCTCAAAAAAAAAGAAAAAAAAAATAATAAAGATATTCTTTGAATAGCTGGGTATGGTAGCATGTGCCTGTAGTCCCAGCTACTCAGGAGGCTGAGATGGGAGGATCACTTGAACCTAGGAGGTAGAGGCTGCAATGAGCCGTGATCATGCCACTGCACTCCAGCCTGGGCAACAAAATGAGACCCTGTCTTTAAAAAAAAAAAAAAAAAAAAAAAAAGTGGAAAGAGGTCTTCTTTGGTTCCTTCTAGTGGTTGTTTATGCAAAAAAAAAAAAAATCAGTAAACACAAATATATAATCTTATTTTCTACCTCTTAGAAATTAGAGCATAATATTGTCTGTAAGATGTCCTGTACCTCTCTCTCTTTCTTCCTCTTTTCTTTTCCATTTAGCACATATTCTAGAGTACCTTCCACAGCAGTTCTCTGAGAACTTCCCTTTTCTTTTTTCAGTGGCACAGTATTCCATTGTGTGGATGTAGTTCTTGATGGTGGACGCCTGGATTATTTCTAATCTGCTATAAACAACAATGCAGTGAATGGATTTTTCATATGAATGCAAGAGTATCCGTAGGGCAAATTTCCAGACTTGGGCTGCAGGATCAAAGGGTAAAAACATGCTACATTTTGATAAACATTGTCAAATTTTCTTCCCTGGAGGTCATACCATTTTTCATTCCCACCAGCAGTGTATGAAAGTGCAACACACATATCACTATCTACAGTTTATATATGAGAAAACCGAGGCACAGAAAATACAAAATTAACTGGTTAATAACATTTAGGCTGGACCTCAAACTTGTGCCTGGCTGTATTCCTCTCATTTGGTGTATATCAGCTAGTGATTTGCACTGTTACTTGTTTTATAGATACATAGGCCTAAACTTTCTAAAGCTTTATTATAAACTCTTTAGGTTTATGACAAAGAGTTTCTAATAAACAGAGGCTGGTCAATCACAGGTGAGAGTAAGGGAAAAGGGAAATAGCATAGAAAAAGTTGGGAAACAAATGCAAGACGATGCACTGTTATGAGGCCATTGCGTTTGACAAGTCACATGAGACCCATTTGGGCCCTCAATAGGTGCTTCTGCTTGGCCACGAGGGATGGTTCCAGACAAGTAGTGTGGACAAGCCATGCCTTGGAGCAGTCCATGGATAGAGGATGGGAGAAGGAGTTTATCTGTTGCCCTGCTCCCATTCCCTCCTCACATAGCGGGGATAACACACTGCACTTTCTTTCTTTCTTCTTGTTTTTTTTTTTTTTTTTTTTTTTAAATAGAGATGAGGTTTCTCGATATTGCCCAGGCTGGTCTTGAACTCCGGAGCTCAAGCAATCCACCTACCTTGGCCTTCCACAGCACTGGGATTACAGGTGTGAGCCAAAACGCCTGGTCTCACACTACACTTTTGAGTTGTGTTGCTCAGCCCTCTCAGCAGCTCCTGGAGAAGCCAGATTTCAAGCTCTGCAGTGCCTAGAAATGGTGCGAGGAACACAGAGTGGGTCACTGCAGGGTCTTGGAGATAGGTGAAGCTAAGAGAGTCTGATGAGGCCACATAAGCTGTTTTTCTTTTTCTTTTGAGATAGGGTCTCACTCTGTCATCTAAACTGGAGCACAGTGGCACGATCTTGGCTCACTGTAACCTCTGTGTCCTGGGCTCCAGCAATCCTCCTACCTCAGCTTCTTGAATAGCTGGTATTACAGGTGCATACCATTACACCCAGCTAATATTTTATAATTTTTGTAGAGACAGAGTTTCACCATCTTGTACAGGCTGGTTTTGAACTCCTGGGCTCAAGCAATCCATCTGCCTTGGCCTCCCAAAGTGCCGGGATTACAGCTGTGAGCCACCACGCCCAGCCAAGATGTTTTTAATACAGGTATTTCCTTGTATGTCTTTAATTTTGGGCTTTATACCTAAAACGTGCTCAACAAAAGTTTGTGTGTGTGTGTGTGTGTGTGTGTGTTTGCAATTTATTTATTGAACATTTATACTTATATTGTTTGGCTGTAGAATTCTAAAATCATATTTTCCAAAATGTTTTTATTCCAAATCATAGAATAATTATAGCAAAGGAATACATAAGTCATTCAATTTGCTTCTCAATGTGTTAAACACAGAGAGAATTATTTGCTCATTTGGTAAACATTACCTCATCTGCTTCTTCACCTTCTTCATCATAAACATCATCATCAACTTCAATAGCTTCTCCAGTCAAGTATGACACTGATCTTGGGATTATACACTCATGTAAAAAGTGACCTATTTTGAAGTCTGTGCATCATCTCCACTCTCAGGAACTTCAGGAGGGGCAAAAAAATTAAAGAAAGAGTCACTGGAAACTGTGTTAGTCACAGTACGAACTGTCCCTCTTCCCTTGTTTTTCTGCTGCTTCTTAATAGTTTTCAAAGTGACATCCTTTCCTTTTTTCCAATCTGTCTGGCACTCTGTACAACCCATAATTTCTGGTCCATCAAAAGAAAAGGGATCAAAATCATCTGGTTCTGACCTCATCCTGTATGCGTTTGTTAGCACTTCATTTGTAAAATAGTCATTGGGTTCAAAGTGAAACTCTAAGACAAAACTCATAGGCTGGCCAGCAGCTGAGAGCTTCACTTTAGTATCTTTCAAGTGTTTCAGAATAGGTTCATCATGTTGCTGAACCATATCACTGAACAAGTCAACATTCTTAAAAACAGTTAACCAAAATTCAGGAATTCCTTTGGGGTCTTCTTTTTCTTCATCCTTTTTCTCATCTTTGATCTTGGCCTTTTCTTTCAACTCTTCCGAAATCTCATCTTCTTTATCTGATTTCTATTCACATTCTTCTTCCGTGGGTTCATCAATTGCATTAATAATCTCAAATCGCTTGTCAAGTAGAGGCTGATAGAGAACAGCATACGTCCTTTCAAGATTGTGAACTTCCTCATAGAATTTGGTTTCTATCTGTGCACATGTAATTTAACTTGCAGGTTTTTGAGAGTATTCACTCATCTTTTAACTACCCTAGGCAGGCTTTCAATGTATCCTGTTGGTGTTTCTACCAGACCATCAAGTCTTTCTTGAAGGGCTGCAAGAATCTGAGGATTTTGCATCATCTGAAGAGTTAGCTGACATGCTTTGATTTTTGTTTCTTCACCAGTTTCTTCTTTTTGTAGTTCTTCAACATCATCCAAATCTTGATCAAGTTCAGATTGTCAATGTCTGCCATGTTGTAAGAACTCCAAATGTCGGCGGCCAGTATGGGGAGCCAGGAGACCTGAGCTACACAGGCAGTGACTCAAGGCAGCAGTGGTGGCAGGAGGAGCAGGAGGTGGCACCGTGAGCAGATGGTGCTAAAAAAGAACCGAAGTTTTTTAACTGATCAATTTATTTGAAGTGATATTAATAAAAATACTTCCTATTATTGTAGGGAGACATTAATGTATAATAATTAAGAGTTCAGCCTCTAGACACAGACTACCTGAGTTTTAATATGAGCTCTGACACTGATTAGCTATGTGACTGTTGTCAATGCACTTCATGTCTCAGTTTTCTCATTTGTAATAATGGAACTAATGCTTAAAATAATACTTGGTGCACAGAAGGAACTATATAAGCATTAACTGTTATTATTATAAATAGCTTTTATCCAGTGTTTGCTACTTGCCAGTCAATGTATTAAGTGCTTTGTGTGTCATCTCAATTAATCCTCCCAGCAAACCACTGAAGTAGGTCCTATTAACAACTCTATATGGTATTATTACTCTTTACAAATGATGAAGTCACTTACTACTTTACAAATGATGAAATCAAGACTCCAAGAGTTTAAGTTATTTGACCAACATCAAATAAGGTACAGTCAGAATGTGATACAAGTTTGTGGACTCTAGTTACTCTATTATGTTATTCTTGCAGAACGAACTTTAACATGTATTTAGTATTATAAAAGCACCCACTTCAGGCCTGGAATGTATTAAATGTCACTTAGTATCTAACAACCTTCCCACATCATCCCTGAGGACTTGAGTACTTGGCTCATGGTATTTCACTTATCAGTCTCTCAGTTCCTTCAATATGTCCCCTGATGGCATAAATAGCTACCCCATATCATCTACCAGCACCAGTTAGCACACTAGAGCTAATCATTACCTGGAACTATTCTACTTCTGAAATGGTAAACTCTGGTTATTATCAAAGACCTCTTGGTTCTTTCTTACTCAATCCTGTAACAACAGCTCTTTAGTCTCATACATATCTCCTTTTCTTTAATCTGTCATTTCTTCCAGTCTATTATTCTTCTCAAACCTCTTCCACCTTTTCCACTGCTTAGATTCTATGATTGATGATTTAAATATTTTCTTACCAATACCATGTGTTATTTTCCTTCTTGTACAACCCCCAGAAAAACTTCAAAATTGGGTTGGTGTTATGCTTTTCCCCTTCTACCTGAATGATTACATTTTGATGGAGAAAACCACATAATCATGCAAGCTCCATCACTATACACTAATGTTCTCCAACCTCAGCCAGAACCTCAGCATCACTTATCAATTCTCTGATTTTTCTTTTTTTTTTTTTTTTTTTGAGACGGAGTCTCGCTCTGTTGCCCGGGCTGGAGTGCTGTGGCCGGATCTCAGCTCACTGCAAGCTCCGCCTCCCGGGTTCATGCCATTCTCCTGCCTCAGCCTCCCGAGTAGCTGGGACTACAGGCGCCAGCCACCTCGCCCGGCTAGCTTTTTGTATTTTTTAGTAGAGACGGGGTTTCACCATGTTAGCCAGGATGGTCTCGATCTCCCGACCTCGTGATCCGCCCGTCTCGGCCTCCCAAAGTGCTGGGATTACAGGCTTGAGCCACCGTGCCCGGCCTCAATTCTCTGATTTTTCAACTCTCATTTTTCCTAATGACTATTCCAAACCTTCACCACCTTCTTCAAGCATCCTTCTCAAGTCCCATACCTTGAGTTCAGTAAACAACCTTTGCTCCAAATTTATCAAGATAATTGGGGGCGTTAGTTATTGGAGTTTCAGAGATCCATCCTTGGCTACAACTTTCTGCTTCCATATTCTTCCTGAGAGATCGCTTCCACTTTAATGGTATAAACACTACTTTATGCTGATGACTTTTAAATCTGTATTTCCACTTGGAGTTCTCTACCTAGTGGACATCTGTGGTTGGAGGCCCCATAGTGTCTTAGTCTGTTTCTGCTGCTATAACAAAATGCCTTAAATTGGGTACTTTTTAAGCAACAGAAATGTATTTCTCATAGTTCTGGAGGTTGGGAAATCCAAGTTCAAGGTGCCTGTAGATTCAGGGTCTGGTAAGTGCCTGCTCCTTACAGATGGTGACCTCTCTGTGTCCTCCCATGGCAGAAGGGACAGAATGAGCTAGCTAACTCCTTGAAGCCCTTTTATAAGGTCATGAAGCTTGCTCATGAGGGTTGTCCTCATGACTTAATCAGTTTCTAAAGTCCTCACCTCTTAATACTATCATATTGACAATTAAGTTTCTTTCTTTTTTTAGATGGAGTCTCACTCTGTCACTCAGGCTAGAGTGCAGTGGTGCAATCTTGGCTCATAGAAACCTCCACCTCCTGGGTTCAAGTGATTCTCCTGCCTCAGCCTCCTGAGTAGCTAGGACTATAGGCATGCGCCACCATGCCCGGCTAATTTTTTGTATTTTTAGTAGAGATGGGGTTTCACCATGTTGGCCAGGCTGGTCTCGAACTCCTGACCTCAAGTGATCCTCCTGCCTCGGCCTCTTCAAGTGCTGGGATTATAGGCATAAGCCACCACACTGGCCAACAATTAAGTTTCAACATATGAATCTGGGGGAACACATTTAGATAACAGTATACAGGTACCTCAAATTCAAAAGGCTCCAAATTGAACACGTGATTGTTTCCCTGAAACCTGTATGTTCTGCAGGACATTACTCTCTTTCTAGGTGCTGTGGGGGTAGGGAGAGTAACCACTCTCCATCAAAGCTAGCAGGCTGGGCTCATCCTTGAGTCCTTTCTCTTCTTTACCTTCCACATGCAATCAGTTTCAAGTCCTGCCAAAATTTCCTCATGTTCTTGAAGTTTATCCCCACTTCTCTGTCCTTATTACTATCTTCCTAGTTCACTCTCTTGATTGAATTAAACTGCCTGCACTACTTCAAAGCTTCCAAATTTTTTGACCTCAGGCTTGGCTCCCTCAAATTTATCTGCAAAAGATCACTGTTGCTAGGCGATCTTTCTAAGCACAAATCTGACTACATCACATTCCCACTTAAAATCCTGCATGGACTCCCCATTACCTGCAGGATGAAGTCCAAGCTTCTTGGCATGACACACACGGCCATCTGTGACCCGGTTTCAGCTTCTTTCTGCAGTGCCTTCACTTACCAATCCCTACCTGACCCCTCACGCTTAGGCCACAAAGAAGAGCTTGCAGTTCCCTTAATCTACAGTGTATTCATAATTGCTTGCCTCTATTACTTTTCTTTCTTTCTTTCTTTCTTTCTTTTTTTTTTTTTGAGACAGAGTTTCACTCTGTCGCCCAGGCAGGAGTGCAGTGGCGTGATCTCAGCTCACTGCAACCTCTGCCTCCCGGGTTCAAGCGATTCTCCTGCCTCAGTCTCCAGAGTAGCTGGGATTACAGGCACCTGCCACCATGCTCGGCTAATTTTTGCATTTTTAGTAGAGATGGGGTTTCACCATATTGGCCAGGCTGGTCTCAAACTCCTGACCTCGTGATCCGACCGCCTCAGCCTCCCAAAGTGCTGGGATTACAGGCGTGCGCCACCGTGCCTGGCCACGCCTCTGTTACTAATGTCCCCTCTGCCTAGACCATCTTTCCACTCCTTGATCTTTATCTAGCCAACTCCTACTATCCTTTAAGACCTAGTTCGTGGGTCACTTTTGGTAAGACTTTCTTGGCAAGCCTTTCTCTCAAGCTCCATACAGGTTAGGCAACACTGACCTTGTGTTCACACAGCTCCCTGTTCATTGCACTGAAGATGTCTCCTTGTACTTATCCATGTGTGTATCTGTATCACAGTTAGATTGTGAGCTCTTTGAAGCGTGGGACGGCACATTGTTTCTTAACGTTGAACAAATGGATGAATGATTCATTAACGAAAAACTGTTTTACACCTGAAATGATTTCTGCGCTTTACAAAAAAAGAGGGAGAGGAAGTAATTAGTATCAACAAACATGGTGATTATTTCTCAGTCTGACTATGATTAACAGCAGGTATAGTGAATTCAAATGGCACTGTGAGATCTGGAGGTGCGCAGAGTGCATTGTGTCCCAGGAGAAGAACCTGGAATTCTCTGCAGCCACAATAAACTTGCAAGACTTCTATTACATCCACACAAAACTCTCATTTGAGTTAAATCCTCTATGTTTATAGAAAGTCTTACTCGCTGAATGAAAAATCGTTTACTATACCTTGTTAATAACATACAGATTCTTGGTCTCAATAAGTGAACAATGGAACAGTAGACAACAAACTAGTTAAGAGCTTTTTCCGGCTGGGTGCCGTGGCTCACGCCTGTAATCCCAGTACTTTGGGAGGCCGAGGTGAGTGGATCACCTGAGGTCAGGAGTTCAAGACAAGCCTGGCTAACATGGCAAAACCTCGTTTCTACTAAAAATACAAAAATTAGCCGGGTGTGGTGGCACGTGCTGTAATCCCAGCTACTCGGGAGGCTGAGGCAGGAGAATCGCTTGCACCTGGGAGGTGAAGGTTGCTGTGAACCGACATTGCGCCAGTGCACCCCAGCCTGGGCGACAGAGTGAGACTCTGTCTTAAAAAAAGTTTTTTTTTTTCCTTCCTGTACTGTCTTTCTTTCCAGGGGCTTCACAAAAACCCTGAATCTAGCTAATGCAGAAAGGTAACTGTTTTGACGAACGGAGGCAAGATGGTGCATTTCCGGGTTTTTCATTACCAACTTTTCCCAGTGTGCGCGAGGATGCAGCTGGCGCCCGGGAAGGTGCAGACCAACCAGGCATGCGCCAGGTGATGTCAATCCGAAGAGATCAAGATTTACCTGGTGGCACCTGCGGCGCCTTCCCCCCCCGCCCTCCCCTGACGCGTCCGTGCCCCGCCTATTGCCCTTCCACTCCTAGAAAAGCCACTCCCGGCAGATGCACGGGGCGGGCTTCCTCAGCCCCTACCTTTGTCGGGACTGCATTAGGAACTCTGCCCGAGAGCTCTACTGGGTGACTCTCCCGGCCTCCTTTGCCGGAGGCCAACAGACTTCACCCCCATACCTTTTTCTCTGGAGCTAGATGACCAAAGAATAAATTTGCAGTTTTGCTTTTAGCCTTGCCTACTCGCTGGTTCTTTTGTGCTCGCTCTGGTGGTCTTAGAAAAACAAATCAGTAACCTGCTTGAACAATACCACACTTCCAAGCATTTCTTTTTAAAATTCACGTAAGGAGGTAAGGGAGGACTGGCATATTTCTCCTGAAGTTCAGTATCGAGTATTTATAAACTTAACTATTATTAAGGCTCCTTTTGTAGTTAAACTAATAGTAAGCAATGATGATGGGGAAAAAAGAGCTAACTGCTAATAATAATAATTGATAAAGAAGTTACAGTCCTTGAATGCCCAGAGTGGCAGGTGCTTTTCACAAAGTATCATATTTATGCCTTACAGCATCCTTTTGAACAGAAATTTATTTTTCCTTTTTCTGTTTGAACAACTGAAGTTCACTGAGCTCAGATAACTTGGGGCAGGTCCAACGGACGAGTTGGGAAGACTCTGGGGCCAAAGGCCACCAGGCCACACCACGCCTCTCCTAGCCCTGAGTTTTGCTACCTGCTTGCGTGCATGTGCAGGCAGAGCGGGTGGGTGGTGGGTGAGGAATCAGATGAAGCCGCCTAAGGAACTAAACATGTGGAGTGGTGGAAAGGCAAAGGAGGTATAAGCAGTGGGCCGCTGGAACCCTAAGAGAGACTAGGCAAGAACCGGGAGAAGAGATGCACCGGCTGGTGGCTCAGAGAACTTAGGTTGAGAGGCGAGGGGCGGGGCCTCGGGGACGGAGTCGACCATTTGGGGACTTGCCAGAAGAGCCGCCTCTCCAGGGGAATGAAAGGTGAGGGGAGCGTGAGTACAGGCATGATGGGAATCTCCGTAACTTGCTAAGGCAACTCATCCTTACCTGTCCTACACCCAAGAATAGACTCTTCTATGCTCCCCTGGGGGTATCTCTCTTGCAGAGTAGGCAGGTCAACGACGGGGAGAGGGTCCTGCAGAGAGCGTGCCCCCCTCCGCCACTTGGTACGACCCGTGCCCCCCGCCGCTGATCTGGCAGGCTGCGCGCGCACCCTTTGGCGGGGCGCGGGCCGGCGGGGCGCAGCGGCCTCTACGGCCCGCCTCCGTCTGCTTCTCCCCGGTCCCTCCTCCCGCTGCTCGCGTGCTCCGGGCCGGCCCAGCACCCGCCGAGTTACGCGCCCGCGCTCCTCGGCGGGGAGGAGCGCGGCCGCGGGGGCGCGCCCCGGTGACTCCGCCCCCCCAGCTCCCCTCCCCTGAGCCCGGGAGCCCGGCTCGCGCGGCTAGGTGCGAGGAGACCCGGGACCCCACGCCCGCCCGCCCTGCCCAGCGCCCCCGCCCCGGCGTGCGAGACGCCGCTCCCTCCTCTGCCCTCCGCGGTGCATGGAGGGGCCCGTTCGGACCGCCACCGTAGCCGCCGCCGCGCGCGCGCGAGGGGATGACCTGGGGGTGGCTTTCCGAGCCGGCTGCCGCGCAGGAGGTCTGGAGGCTTAGCCAGCCCCGCGGAGAGGTGCGGGGGCGGGGGTCCCGCCGCAGGGTTGGAGGGGGGGTGGCGCGCGGGCACTGGGCTTGGGGGGCCTTGGCTTAGGGGGCGGGCTGGCGTTCCTCGGAGGGCGTGGGGGTCCAGGGCTGCGCGCGGGGTTTGGATGCTGATGCGTGCCTGGCGGGGAGCCCCGGCGTTCCGCGTCCTCGGGGGCTCGGAGCCACCTCGCGGGAGGAGGCGGGGTGAGGTGTCAGTGACACGACGAAACCTCTTCTTGACGATGGTCCTCGGGGGCAGGTGAGATGCCGCAGAGTGGGGAGCTAGGGCGCCCGGGCGTTTTCCCAAAGGAGCCAGGTCTCTGGCCTCTCTCAACCTCCATCCCCGCAGAGCGCCCGCGAGAGACAGTGATTTATGTGTAGGGAGAAGCAGGAGAAATTTCCTGCACAATGTATCTTTCTCTGCCTTCACAAGACTCAGTGACTTCCCAGCCCCAGGGAGTGTATTTTTCCTTCTCCTCTGTAAAGCTTTCTGTGGATTGCATTATCATTTGCTAAATACATTACAGCTCGCTATTTATTTCAGTCGGCAGCTTCCAGACCTTTGTTGCTTTCTCTCCACATCTAGGAATTTCAGCAATAAATCACTGAGGGGGATAGATAGACTCTCTTGCCCTTCCCTTCATTGTTCTCCCTAACCCCACCAAATCAGGTGGAAGGCTCTCCAAAAGGAGCTGTTTCCAGAGTGCCTGCCCTTCCTCATCAGGACGACAGAGGGTGGCAGGTGCTTTAAGGGCAGACGGCTTTGCAGTGGGAATCCAGAATTTAGGGAACCTCATCAACAGAAAGTCTGCCTTTGTGTCCCAAACCAGACACATTGAAAAACGGGAGGTTGGACTAAAAGCTCACATGAGATTTATTTTCAGGCCTATGCCAGTAAAGATGAAAGAGGCCAAGTCAGAGAATTCTGATTCCTTTCTGCGCTGATAACATAACCCTCACATTCCCAACTGACACTTGGCATACCTAGTGGACAGTGTCTCCAAGGAGAGGAAAGTGAGGAGGAGGTTAGAAAATGAAATGAGTTTATTGTCAGCATAATTCTAAACATTCTATGACATTTTATAGTCACCCTCAGTCTATTCTTAGCTGAAAATTTGGGGATAGTTCAACTTTTAGGATAAGATGAAAGAAAACCTTCAAAAAATTTTCTAAAAATTTTAAATTAGTGCTTAACTAGAAAGCATTCTTCGGAACCCGAAAGCATCAAATACTGCAGTCTCTGTTATGCACATGTTGAAATGAACTGCCTCACACTTGAAGTTATATGAGAAGGATGGAGAAAACCTGTTTCATTTTGTAAAGACGTGCCCTGGGTGTATGTTTGGCAGTGTGTAGAACAGAAACATTTATATTTCTATTAAGAAACACACAAATGTATATTGTTTAACTTTCATGCAAAAACTTCCCAGTGTTTGGGGAATCTGTCTTTCTTTGAATGGTTTAGTCAACCAGGAAAATTAGTTACTAGAGGTACTGTGCTGTTGTTTGTGTAATAACTCACTTGGGATGCTTTGATTGATTGCCATGGTTCTCATCAACCTTCTCTTCTGTGCAAAGTACTTAAACAGCTCTGACTCTCAAGCCTTCAAGTACAAAGAACCCTTAGGACTTGGATACTGATCTAGCTTGTGTAGCTTGGCTTCTAAATCTATCTTATGCCTTGCTTTCTTTGCAGGTGGTTTGACTTTGCAGGAAAGGAATTAAGTTCACTTTAAGATAGGACTTGCTGCCCCAGATCGTCGAGGTATATACAGATGAAGGCAGTAGGTGGGAGTAGGAACTTCTGTCCTAGGGCTTTGCTCTAAAGAGGGCAGGTAAAAATTTGTTGACTATTTATTTCTTGGGCTTTCTTCTTCTTTTCCCACTTTGCCCATCTGCCTTCATGACTTTGTAGACAATTTCATGTATGGTTTTGTCAACATGTGAGTGGAAGTAAAATTTTCCTTCTGTAGAATTTTTTTTTTTCGCGAACATTTAGACTAAAAATTGGTGATTGTTTCTAAGTTAAATGCTAGGGAAATGATTTCAGGAATTAAATATTATCTTAGTAAAAATCAGGGAAGGGTTAGAAAATAAATAATGAATTGAAAAATGTGTTGCTTTAACATGTAATGACATGAGCCAGTGCCCTGTGATCAGCTGTGGCATGATGTAGAAGTATGGGTAAGACAACACAGTGGAGCTGTAGATGAGCTGTGTACATGGTAGCCCCCCCCTTTAAGTAAATGAACTTAATACAAACTAATTAGATTAGAAACAGAATTTGGAGTCTGGTTGCCAAATATGTTGCTTTGAAGGACTTGCTTTCTTACAGTATTTTTTTGATGGGGAATTTTTTTCAAGAAATTTCGTGAACTTGAATTCGAGAATGTCTTATTTTTACTTACATTTTTATATTGTGTGTAAACATTCCATGTGATAAGTTTTTGTTGTGTATTTGGCACTAATTCACTTTCAACAGCACAGGGGAGGGCTTTACTTGGTTCTCTTCTGTTAAAAATAAGGGATGGTGTATGGAATATTCTTAATGTCCCTTGAAAAATATTGGATTACAATTAAATGAAAAACTGGTTTGTTGTTTTTTTTTTTTTAATCCTTCAAGTTTTCCCTCATTGTTTGTGCTCTTTCCTTCATTGTCAGGCTTAAAACATACAGTATCATTGTCATCTGTCCCCTGAATAATGGTCCTGAGGTGATATTATTAATGTGGCTTTTTAAAATCAAGCTAATTATACTTGCCTAAAAGAGCCACATGTGTGTGATTCTAGCTGCCTGGTGCCTTTTAAGAGCCCTGGAGACAAGCTAGTGAATAGAGCTGAAAATTCATTCTGTATTTGATTAAATGGAACAGACTCGCTGCTCCTTACCCCAGCAGGGGCTATGAGATCTCTTGATCCCCGAAGCGGCTCCAAGACCCTGGGAATTCCATTAGCGAGCACCTGAGGAATTTCTGCCCTGCAGTGCCTTTTTTGTATGTGTGTATGTGTGTGTGTGCAGAGGGAGTGGAGCAGAGCGGGGATTGGGGGAATGTGGGCAGGGGGAGTTGAGGGGGTGGAGGGAAGGCTACATTAGAAGACTCCATATGTTGGCAGATCTAAAATCAAGGCATGACTTAACAGCTTATCTTGTAAGAGAAAAGCCCAACCCAAAGGCAGATTGCTAGTCCAGACTTTATTACAAGCAGGACTGCAGTGATGTGTGTTTAGCACTGAAGTGAACTCCAGTGTAAGTACAGAAAGTGGCTTCTCTGCTTTCCCTCCGAAGCACAAGCTTATACACGTTGCAGACTTGGTAAGTTTTCTTTGAATGATCTTTTGATAAATATGTAAAATTATCTTACTGTTTGGTCTTGCCTGTAAAGGCTGATGTATCGTTTTAGTAACTTTCAAACAGAGAGCAAAATCAAACTTCATGTGAAACAAATTGTTTTGCAGTGATGAAATGCTTGTTTGAATAGGCATATTTTAGTTTACTCTTGATAGAATTTGATTGTTTCTGTTACATTATTATTATTACAGAATTCTAATTTAGATTATGTCTTTTCTGTTGTCTTTTTAGGAATTCTATCATTTCTAGTGTTTTTGAGGCATTACTTTGCAGACTTGCTAGCAGCGCCAAGTAAATGAAAATATATCTGCCAAAAACATTCTGTATAATCTTTGGAGCAACATTTTTGAGAAACATTAATGTGTCTTCCTTCCCAAGTCTCTCTTCCCCTGCCTCAAATAATGTTTGGGCACAGCCTTTTTTTCCAGAATATTAGCCCAGTTTGTTTCTTGTGTACTTTTCAAGGAAGACTAGTTCCGAATGGTGGATAGTGTAGTTAATTGGTTTTCGTCTACCAAGAATGTGAATTCCAATGCTCCTAGTTTTCAGCTAATGCAGAAAGCAGTAGCATATTTGATGGTTCATTTGATATATTTTGTTTCCAAGTAAAATCATGTTGTAAATAGTGCACAGCCTTTTCCGTCCTACTCCCATGTAGCCCTCTACCAAATTCTCCTCACAATACAGTGTGTTTAGAAAATAAAGAAGCCTTTTTGAAGATATGTTTAGCTTTTTTTCCACCTTAATCCTGAGTGTTTCTCCTACTGCTATGGCCAAATTGAAGGGACCCTGGAATGAATTGGAGTAAACACTGCAGTTTGTGCCTGTCGCACTCACAGCTGTTTAGTCGCTTTGCTGTGGGGTATATTTTGATGGTCAGAGAGAATAAAAAACTAGCCCAAAGAACATTTTGTTCTGCTGTATATCGGTTGGAATGTGAGTAGGGACTCCAGTGCTTAAGAGCCACTGATGTGCCTTTAATCTTACGTGAGAAAAAAAATATGGGTTATATTACTGAACTTAAGTTACGTATTTTGTTTATGTTTTGTTACTTGGAACTGTGAGGCCGATTTTGTTTTGATATTACCCTAATACAAACAGGGAATTCGGAAGCTGACGCAGAGCTTGCTTTTCAGCTGTTCTCGTTCTAGACCAGCTCACCTCTTGTTATTTATGTGAGCCTGGGCAATGATCTTGACTTAAGCCTTGGGGGTCTTTATCTGTAAAATGGGGATAGTAACAGAAATTATGTCTTATTGTGGGATTAAATGTGATAATGAAATTCAAGCACTTGGCATATAGTAAAACCTCTGTAAATGTTAGCTGCTGTTATTTTTATTAACTCCTCCTGTAAGTGTAAGTGTATTACTTTGATCCAGAAGTGATCTCTTTGAAATACTCAATAATGAGTTCTCAGAAGCTAGTAATAGTGTGGGCACATGGAACACTACAGCTTTCTTAAATTTGCAGTTGAAACTTAGAAGGCAGTTGGACATCATGTGTTATTTTTTTCCAGTTGAGGTGTAACATGGTAATATACACAAGTGTACAGCTAATGTATACTAAGTGAACAGCTAGATGAATTGATTGTTACATATGCACATGTCTGTGGTAAGCAGTACCCAGATTGAGATATAGAACATTTCCTTGGCCTTAGAAGGCTCCCTGGTGCCCATCCAGGCAACCCTCCCTCTTGCTAGCAGGCAGCAGCTATTTTGACGAAATAGAATACATGAGTTTTGCCTGTTCGTGAACCGTATGAAGATGGACTCCTACAGTATATAGTCTATGTCGGAGTTCCTGCGCTGCTCAATATTGAGCATTATAATAGACACAAGCCTGTGAGATTTGTTCATGTTATTGAATAACTTTTATTTATGTATATAGTACTAATTCATGCTTTTAAAATTGTTGTAGAGTCTTTTGTGCAGTTTGAAATTCATAGTAATTCATTTTATTGGCACATTGGAGGAAAAAAGAAAACACTTCTTCCTGCATTACTAGAAAATCAGATCCCAATGGCTATCTTAGGAAAACAACCATGACCTCATTTTTATTCACAAAACTGGATTTATTCACTACTTGAAGGTATAATTACCTTCAGTTACAATTCCATAAATCAAATGCTTTGAAAACTGTATTCATTTTTATGTGTGTGTTTTTAGGAGGAAGCCTCAAAATAGGGGAAAAGGACCATCTAAGGTAGCTTATATCTTTCATGCTTAGGATTAAATGCCGTAATCAACACTTAGCGTTGTACAGAAGTAACCACCAGCCCAGCATTAGTGTAATATTCTTTGAGTTTAAAATGAAACACTACAATGCTTTTCTGAAGAAAAAAAAGAAGTCCACCATAAAAGGAAGAAAGTAGAGCTAGGATGTTATACTGCAGGAAGATTGTGAAGAACAGGACCAAGCACTTATATCAGGATGAAGAGTTTTGGCCACTCACCTGTTAACAATTGTGGCCAGGCTATGCCTATACATTTAGAATTTCTGTTTGTATTGTTGAAATTGTCAAATAGGCTAAATAAAATTTATTTCACAAACAGACAAGATGATTCAGTAGATGAATCAGAAGGGTTTTTGTTTGTTTGTTTTAAATTTTGGAAGGGACTTTGGCTGCAGTTAATAGCTTGTATTTCTGTTATTGGAAATGTTGATTAAGGATTTTCTGGGTGTTCTGCTTGAACACTAGCCATTTTTCTCCCAGGAGACATTGTATTTTTCAACATTTATAATTTTATTAAATCTGACTATTCATAGCTCTTGACACAAGGTCATTCTTCACGTACAGCCATATGCAGGGATGGGTTCCCCTGGACTGGAGAGGGGCAAATTGTCCCCTTTTCTTCCTAAATCATACCATCCGTGGCCAGGATTTCAGTGGGGTTGGGAGTGTTGAAGTAATGATACATGATTCATCTTTTGATCTATAGGCGCACTCAAAGATGCAGATTATATTTCAGAAGAAAGAGGAACTATCCAACAAATAGAGCTGCCTCATGTGAAACAGTGCTGTTTGGAAGGGACATGGGCTCCTGATTCCTGGAAGTGTTCTAGTGGCATTTGCAAAGGGTACTGTGGGAAGAATCTCTTCCTTGGGTGCGATATTGAACCAAATAACCTCTAAGGCGTTTGTAGGACTGAGGCTCCATGAAATAGGCTTTTATGGTGTGCCTAGGCTACATACCCACCACGTACCTGGTTTTGGAGGTAGGAAATATGTTAAAAGTTCCAAACAGCCATTGGATAAATACATTTTTTTAAACCAGCTCCAGTTTAAAGTTGGAGATTGCCTCAACTTGCTGGCTGTTTTCACCTTAAATGTAATCCTTAGTTTATCACTAACAAGTAAATGTCAAATATTTTTTCCTCCTCTGCTTAAATAGGGACTTTTTCAATATTCTAATTGTACCAGTATCAGAAATGATAATACTTAAAAGTATAGCATATATTACCTTTTTATAGGTATACATCGGAAGCCATTTGTTGGCCCAGTTATTTATTCATTCCTACAACAGATTATATGTAAACATTAATAAATGGCCCTCTTGTCCTTCCTCCACTGCAACTTTTCTAAACTTGAGTTACAAGAGATAAATCACTTATATAGGGGGAAAAGGCCGATATCAGTGACTCATCCAAGTATCAAAACCATATTCAAGATATTTTCTGGGATCCATAGATATTTAACCATGTACATATCTTGTATCCGTAAATGTAGTACTTTATGATATTTAAAATGATGGAAGGAACTGTGGAATCCTGACTCACCAAAATAGTGTTTTCTCCATTTTATAAAACAGAAAAGTATATTGAGTTTTTACTGTTTTAGATTTATGTATGCCCATCAATACCAATTCCATCCTCCCTGTAGCTGAGAAGTGGGCCTTCTTTATCTCTTCTCTGTTACCATTACTTTACCCCTCCATCCTCCTTCTTAAACTTTGGGAGAAGGACAGAGGAGATTCAGCAGGTGAGATGAAAAAAATGCCTTTGCAACTCCCGCTTAAACTGCTACTAACTCATCCCCTTGTCTTCAGTCTTGGTTTGTCCCCTTCCAGATCACTGATTTTTCTTACATTTTGCCTGAGTAATGATCTTTCTGAAATGTCAATGTGGTCATGTGACTGCTTTCATTAAAATCCTTTCAAGTCCCTGAATTGCTCACTTATTGAAGCCCAGGTCTTTAATTGGATATACAGTGTTGTATATCCTTTTGGAAGGATACTGGAAGCTTCTGCCATCCCAGCTACTCTGCCTTCCGTGAATATACCATGCTTTCTCGCAGGCTGGAGACACATCTGTCCTGGCACTGATGCGGTATCATAATTGCATACGTGTTGGTCTCCCCCTTATTTCTAAGGACAATGTGATTTTCCCCTGTGTACATTGGCCTGCCCACTCCTTTCTTTGCACTCTACTGAACAAGTCCTAAACACTCAGATATCCTGGATGGCATTAATGTGCATTTGAATTTCTGGGTGAGGGGGTGTGCTCAAGTGCATGTTCTGATTCAGTAGGTCTGGGGTGAGGCCCAGTATTCTCCCTTTCTAACAAGTTTCCAGATAATCCTGATGAGCTGGGTGGAACACACTGAGTAGAAAGATGCTGAACCGTCTTCTCTAGGTCCATGAATGATTTCAACACACAATGTTGCTCTTAAAAATTCAGTGACATTGCCGGGCGCGGTGGCTCAAGCCTGTAATCCCAGCACTTTGGGAGGCCGAGACGGGCGGATCACGAGGTCAGGAGATCGAGACCATCCTGGCTAACACAGTGAAACCCCGTCTCCTAAAAAATACAAAAAACTAGCCGGGCGAGGTGGCAGGCGCCTGTAGTCCCAGCTACTCGGGAGGCTGAGGCAGGAGAATGGTGTAAACCCGGGGGGCGGAGCTTGCAGTGAGCTGAGATCCGGCCAGTGCACTCCAGCCTGGGCGACAGAGCGAGACTCCGTCTCAAAAAAAAAAAAAAAAAAAAAAAAAATTCAGTGACATCAATGACTCTCAAGTTCAGGGAGCGATACCACAGCTTCAAGTAGTGAAGATGAACGAAAGCTTTAGATAAAGAAAAAACAGTTACATGTGGAAGATACTAGGACACGCGTTATCAGGCTATTACTGGAATCCTTGTCAAATATTCTGAATATTTTAACAATTTTATATATTTAAAATGTATATAGTTGTTCTGTGCAACATTATTCAGTGCCCAGAGAGCTGATGTCATGTTTTGTCTTTTTGTATTTTACAGGGGTGGTTCTGGGTATGTAGGTACTAGAAAATATATTCTGGATTGTGTTTCTTGCCAGGAAAATTTCTGACAGTTACTGGCTTTTTACAGTATCAGAATAAAAGTAATTAGAATTCTTTATTTTACTATAGTTTGATATCTATTCAGTGAGTAATTGTGCACACTGCCTGGTTAGAGGTAAAATTGGCAAGGCGAATGAATGTTTATTGGATAAAATACTTCTTTTATCAGGCCATGAAATTACTGTAGTGACATCAGAACTTGGCAGTGTCTTATTCCAATAAAAAGAAAAATAGCATTGCAAGCTGGGGATAAGACATTTTTCCTGCCCATTTAATTTGGCTTCTTTTCATGATTTTGGCCTTAGGGTGTGTGTATAACAAAACAACAACACAGTGAATAACAGGCAGTAAGAATTAGGGAGTGAGCATGGTTTCAGCTGGAATGGACATAGTGTTTATCACTAACCTCTATTTCAGTCGTTCTAATGGTCCCTCTCCTGTTGGTGACTGTGAGAGTGTGAGAGTGGGTATGGGGAATCCTCATTTATAAAATGGGGTTAAACGTCACAATTTGGCTTGATATTACATAGCTTGCAATGTACTGAAAGCATCTGATACTGGCTCATAAAATGATCATGTGGCTGAATGTCTGAATGTGATTGTGTATGTGACCGTATAGTTTTGCTGGAAAGGTGCTATTTATCCCTCCATGTAAAAACACCAGTCCAATAATATCAGATTACCAATCAGAGCAGTTTGATTTGATTTAGTGTTTCCTCCTTCCCATTTCATCCTATGCACTGTTATTGTGAAATTAGATTTCTAGATATGACCATGATTTAATGACAACTCATTATCGGGATTTTGGTCTGGTGTCCTAACATCCAAGCAGTAGTTCCAGTAAACCTTGAGACTACTAAACCTGGAGGAGGTATTTTTATAGTTCTTAATAGATTATTAAACTCCTGAGTAGAGCCACACTGGAGTCTTAACTGCTATGTTGTACCCATGATTTATCTCCTGGGTGCATCTTACTGTGTGATCAACTTTTTAAATGAGGTCGTTTTATTGTTTCTTCCATTAAATCTTGGATGTTCATCCAAAAGGAAATGGCAGGTTTTCTTCTACAGTAATAAGAATTATAGTGAGGTTCTGCTGAGTTGGTTCTGGTGGGTAAAAGTATATTTTACACCTAGTTGTAAATACAGTTGTCCCTCAATGTTCATGGGGGATCCATTCCAGGACATGATACCCCCTATTGCCTGTGGCTATCCAAATCTTTAGATGCTGAAGTTTCCGGTATTTGCATATAACTTATGCACATCTTCCTGTTTAAATCATCTCTAGATTACTTATAATACCTTACACAATGTAAATAGCTGTTTTACTGTATATTTTAAAGGTTTTTTTGTTTGTTTTCTTTTTTTTGAGACAGAGTCTTGCTCTGTTGCCCAGGCTGGGGTGCAGTGGTGTGATCTGGGCTCATTGCAACCTCCGCCTCCCGGGTTCAAGCAATTCTCCTGCCTCAGCCTCCGAAGTAGCTGGGATTACAGGCACCTGCCACCATGCCTGGCTAATTTTTGTAGTTTTAGTAGGGACGGGGTTTTGCCATGTTGGCCAGGCTGGTCTTGGACTCTTGACCTCAAGTGATCCACCCACTTTGTCCTGCCAAAGTGCTGGAATTACAGGCATGAGCCACCATGCCTGGCCTGTATTATTTTTTATATTTTTATTTTCCAAATATTTTTGGTCTGTAGTTGGTTGAATCCGTGGATGAGGAACTGTGGATACCAAGTGTCGAGTGTGTATACTCAACGTATTTTCAAGTCATATTATAATTTGATGACAATTGTTGTGATCTCTAAATCAGTAGTTTGATTTCTGTTTATTGAAAATTAGGCATACTTTCTTTTTTATAGTATGAGTCCTTTTTAGGGTTACAACAGAAATAAATAGATCACATTTCTACCCTGAGTTCCCAATTCCAAGCTCTAGTCACCATGTTTTAAATTATTTTGTATTTTAGTTGGGTTTCTCTCTTAAAAGAAATTACAGTAATGATGTTTTGACTGTATATAGGTCTTTTGTATAATTTTCATAATACATTTAGAGCTAAATTTTTTTTGTTTGTTTTATTTTAATCCCATGGCTAACTAAAGCCAATTTGGAGTCATTATGAGATTGGCTGTTACTCATGGTCTCCTGTTAGGCTAGCAAACACAATTGATGTTATTTGTTATTTCTTTTGTGTTTGAGGATGCATTTTAAAAGAGCTATTGTTGGCCAGGTGTGGTGGTTCATGCCTATAATCCCAGAACTTTGGGAAGCTGAGGCAGGTGGATCACCTAAGGTCAGGTGTTTGAGACCAGCCTGATCAACATTGTGAAACTCCATCTCTACTAAAAATACAAAAAATTAGCTGGGCATGGTGGTGGGTGCCTGTAATCCCAGCTACTTGGGAGGCTGAGGCAGGAGAACTGCTTGAACTCGGGAGGCAGAGGTTGCAGGGAGCCGAGATTGCGCCGTTGCACTCCAGCCTGAGCAGTAAGAGCAAGACTCTGTCTCAAAAAAAAAAAGAAAGAAAAAAAAAGCTATTGTTATAGCGGTTAGGTCTTACACTAATTTCACATTTGTTATTATGACAGCAGTCGTGGTGGGGGTTTTAATTATACAATACAGCTTGTGCAAAGATTTCATATCAATATTTTGTGGTATCAGATAAACTTGAACTCAGGGTTTGGACTGCAGGCATCTTAGTAATGTTAATAGGAGTCTTGTAGCTAACTCCCAAAGTGGATTTCTAAATGTGAACCTTGGTAAATCCAGGCGAATGCTTTCCACCCCCCTTGAAAATAATATCCGAAATTATCTTAAAAAAAAACACTGTTAGTGTTTTACTTGTTATTTTAGGGTGTCTCTTCCCAGATAGGCAGATTGTTAGGGAAAAGATAAGGAAGTGATTACCCTTATAGAGCAGAAACTATAACACTTGGTTAGATTCATGTTTCCTTAGCTGTACATGTATACGGGACACTTAATTGTGATTATAGGTGTCAGCTGGCCATGGAATCAAAGCAGCAGCCACCACATCTCAAATGCTACAGGCCTTTGACAACCAAGAACGAGAAACTGGTTTTTGAGTTTTTCATTTGTGCAATTAAGGATTTTTTTTCCTTCGTGTTGAAATGTTGAATTTTTCCTGGAAAAAAAAAATTACATGGGGTAGACGAAGTCCCCATTCGCACGTAAAGGCTCTTTCTAATTCACTGAGAAATATTAGTGTCTTGTTTCCGATTCACCTAGAGTGAATGCATGCTGCATGTGTACTTGGGCAATTGAACAATAACTAATATAGTGTCAAAGGAGTGAAGTATTGCTTTTTGCAGAGCCAGGCCCTTGTCTGTGTGTGTGCCCTGCAGACTGTGAGAATGGAGCCTCCAGGGGACTGGGAAGGAAAAGTCCTGACCCAGGCTGTGCGTTGCGTGCACAGACGGGCCTAGGAGGAGCCACAGCACACCTCATCCCTGGTCCTGTGCTGAGGAGTTTGTATTTTGGCAATTACAAATCTTGTTTTGTGCCGGGCGCGGTGGCTCAAGCCTGTAATCCCAGCACTTTGGGAGGCCGAGACGGGCGGATCACGAGGTCAGGAGATCAAGACCATCCTGGCCAAAATGGTGAAACCCCGTCTCTACTAAAAAAAATACAAAACCTAGCCGGGCGAGGTGGTGGGCGCCTGTAGTCCCAGCTACTCGGGAGGCTGAGGCAGGAGAATGGCGTGAACCCAGGAGGCGGAGCTTGCAGTGAGCTGAGATCCGGCCACCGCACTCCAGTCCGGGCGACAGAGCGAGACTCCGTCTCAAAAAAAAAAAAAAACAAATCTTGTTTTGTGATTTTTTTTTTTTATTCTGTCTACAGAATAATTTTCTCCTTTCCTGTTTCCGATAGTGATCATTTCTTAAATAACTTTTATAGAGCCCTTTGTATTTTGCAGAGTATTTTACAGACTTTTTTTTTTTTTTTTTTTTGCTGCTTACAGGAAATGTATGAGATTGTAAAATTTTTGTTAGGATGGAAATCATGAAGACTAAATGATTAAGCATTGATATCAGATGTAAAAGTTTTAATCTAGTTCAAAGTTAGATGTCCTTTAAAATATCTCTTTCGCATGTTGGAGAAAAGTGTTATTTGGAACTTTAGTCTTTCTTTTTAGGTTTATTTTAGGCTATAATTGCACAGTTGTATGTGTTTAGGAATAGATTAAAATAGTTAAATTGTAAGGGTACTTTTTTTTGTTTTTTTGTTTTTTTGGTGTTTGACATTTCTAAACCGCAAGCTCTGCGTTCTAGATACTATTGACCTAATGGAAAACATTGAAGCGCATTTTGCCTAAGGTAAAATTGACTGCCCTGGTATCTTGTATTTTTAAACTCATTCTTCTGAAGTTCTTCTAAAGAAGTCATTTCATTTTCTTTTCCCCTAGCCACTGGGATCCTGCTTTTTAACACTTTTCTTTAGAGCAGGCAGAATCCTTGGATGCTTAGAAATTCTTTTAACAGTATATCCTGGCTGAATATGAAGTATGAAAGCCCTTTCCAATTATATGTAAAGAAGTTACCAAGGAGGATGTTTTAGTTCATTGTGTCTTGGTTATAGAATGAATACAAAATCTGAATAAGGATGCTGTTTTTCTTATTTTAACTGTTGTTCCATGGTGCCCCTGCAGCCAAAATGTGACCAATGGTATTGAAACAAAATTTGTTTTTCGATTTCTTGGATATATTACAACATGAATTCAGGCTTTGCAGTTTTAAGTGATTCCTTTAGTATTGCTTTTGTCAGTTGTTAACTATTTCTGTTTTGTTTTATATCACTGTGTAATGCAGGCCAAAACAAATGTTTTGGCATTTAATGCTAGCTAATTGGTGTTATTTTGGTGTAGATTCAAATAGTTATTAACTGTTTAATGAGATAGTTTAAAAATGGTTTTGATGACTTCTGATGACCATATTGAGAAGGAAGGAAAGAAAAATAGATGTTCTTAAAGCCAAAGGTTCCTCCTCCTCTGTTGAAATGAAGACTGAGTTGTAATAGCAGGGGAGTGCAGCTCCCAGTACGAGGTGTGAGGCTGTTTATTTTCACTCTGGAGATGTATATACTACAGAAGGAAAACTCTGGCCTTGCTTAACCTAAGCAAGTCATTACTTATCTACGATCTGTCAAGCAATTTGATTAAGGTTGACAGAGCTCATATAATATCAGAACCAGGCCCTCTTAATGATTGATGATGCTTGTCTGTAGGTTTTTCTTTTTTTTTTAATTTGAAAAGAGAAAAATTGAACAAGAAAGACTACTTGTTCAGATGTCTAATTGCCCAGTAGAAACTGTCTGTAATATTTTTATCTATAGTGAGCAATATGCATTAATTTGTAGGCTGTTTTTTAGGTTATAATTAAATGGCTTAAAAATAATAATGTTTTCAGGTCTGCAGGTTAACTTGGCTTTTAAAGAATTAGATTGGGCCAGGCGCGGTGGCTCACGCCTGTAATCCCAGCATTTTGGAAGGCCGAGGCGGGTGGATCACCCGAGGTTGGGAGTTCGAGACCAGCCTGACCAACACGGAGAAACCCTGTCTGTACTAAAAATACAAAATTAGCTGGGCGTGGTGGTGCATGCCTGTAATCCCAGCTATTTGGGAAGCTGAGGCAGAAGAATTGCTTGAACCTGGGAGGCATAGGTGGCAGTGAGCCGAGATTGCACCATTGCACTCCAACCTGGGCAACAAGAGCGAAACTCCGTCTCAAAAAGAAAAAAAGATAAATTGTTGAAATTTTAGAGAACCTGCTTCATATCTTAGTATCTTTCTTAACATGGGTTTCTTTGATGCTGTATATTCTTTATGATAGTAGAATTTTTTAACCTCTAGGAAATTTTCCTCTTCATTCTCTAATGAAATTGAATTATTTGGAAGTCTTTGGCTTTAACTTAAGGGATTTTTGACCCTTTGCCTTCTAACTATATTTGGATGATTTAATGATTTGGATGATTGTAACAGCATATCTGGGGCACTGAACGTTGCTGCTGACCTCTTTGCTAGATTGTTCCTTATCTCATTCCCATTACAAACAGATTAATACAATGTGTGATGGGAATGTGCCAAATGTTCTTGGCAACACTGTAAATCATTAGTCTACATACACTGTTGAGTCCAACTGAAGACCATTTCTTTTCTCTTTTTTTTTTGAGACAGAGTCTCACTCTGTTGCACAGGCTAGAGTATAGGGGTGCGATCTTGGCTCAGTGCAACCTCCGCCTCCCAGGGCTCAAGCGATTCTCATGCCTCAGCCTCCCAATTAGAGTAGCCGGGACTACAGGTGTGTGCCTCCATGCCTGGCTAATTTTTGTATTTTTAGTAGAGACGAGGTTTCTCCATGTTGGCCAGGCTGGTCTCGAACTTCTGACCTCAAGTGATCCACCTGCCTCAGCCTCCCAAAGTGCTGGGATTGCAGGCAGGAGCCACCACGACAGCTGAGGACCATTTCTTGATTTTTATCATTTATGTCATTCACGTACTACTCTTTGGAAGTAGATATGGGACTGAAAGACATCCACATCCTTATTTTACATAAATTTAGCATATGGAATTTGTAGATTAATGAAATGATTGATTTTAGAATGAATTTGTGTTACATACATGGGAGCTTTAACCTAGGCATTTTTGGGCAGTGTATTATAGCAGTTTAGACTAGGATAGGTCCTGGAGTCAGAGGCCTGGGGTCAAAGCCAGGCTCCACCATATTCTAGTGATGTGACCCCTCTGTGCCTTGATTTCCCCATCTGTATATGGTGGTCCATGGGGCTATGGGATCATCACATTTAGTCTTTACAGGCAAAGTGAGGACATAATAACTTGGGCTAGTGATTGGCACTTGCTAGGTGCTTATTGCACGTGAGCAGTTGCTGTTGCTGTTGTTGTTCTGTTTGAGATGGAGTGCTTTTATTGACAAAATGTGATGTTATTGTGATATTGCTTACTTAGAGACTGTCAAATCAAAATAAAATGAGTAGGATTAAAATTTAAGGAACTCTTGACGTGGGAATAACTATAATTGATTGTATGTGCTTGGGTTGGTGAGGACATGAGCAGTTAGGGGAGTGCTGTAATATGTAATGGTAAAAGTTTGGGTAAATTCTCATATCCTCAAGCAACTGAACACTGTCTTGCTTTTCTTGCTTTAAATTTTCAGTTTTGTTACTCTCCCTTTCCCCCTCCATCTCCTCAAGCTTAATGTAAAGTAAACATTCTTCAGTTTAATACCAGGTAAATAACATTGATTTTTATAAGAGATGTACTTCATACCTAGCCTTACTAGGCTAGGTATGAAGCAAGGGATAGCTAAAAGTAAGGGGATAGCTATTGTTGGAATCCTTTGCTAACTTTTCTAGTAGTAGTTTTTCCCCGCAAGTATGAGTGTTGTCATCGATGGGAAATCCCAGTACTTCCTAGAATTTTTAAATGTATACTTAAATACTGAGCGTGATTGTTACATCTGTTCTTTCAGGTTTCCTACTTTTCTTTTGGGCTTACATGTGGTTGGAGCAGATAAACACTTAACTGTGATTGGTAGTATTAAAAACCACCAATAAAGTACTATCCTCAAGGTGCCTCACTAAAAGAAATAGAGTAGAAGTGGGGTCGCCAGAGCAGAGATTTGCCTGGAGATAGACCAGTGTGCACACTGTCAGCTCCACCCAGACTCTCCTCTGTTTTGTTTCTAGCTGGCCAGGATGAGTACAGTAGAAGTTGACCTCAAGTGGCCATTGAAGGTTGGGATTTAGTAATGGAGGGGGATCCAAAACACTGGAACCAGAAGGCGTTGTAGAATCGGAAAATGACAAGGGGGCCACCGTTGTCCCTTTTCAGCTGGCTCTTGCCTTTCTGTCTTCAGCAGTGACAGTAACAATGCTTCAGAAAGTAGATGCTTGTCTTAAATATTTTTTAAAAATATGATTTAGATAAGTCTTGAGCATCTCATCCTTTTCTTTGACCCTACAGATTGGCATGATTACTGAATTTTTGTCCCTGGTCTATAGGTTTTCAAAGCAGCGCAGTAATTTTTGTAGCAATATTGAACATGAATGCAGGAGAAAACATTGTACCACAGCTCTAGAAATGCCTGGACTTTACCATATCTATGTGGGTCCCCTAAAATAGAGGATAAGTTTATTGCATTGCATGTATAGAGTTTTGTTAGGGTAATGGTCTTCATAGCTAGGGTAGCATTTATAAGATTGTTACAGCTTTTTTGATTCTAGGGAATGGGAATCTTGTATTTGAAATTTCAGTTCTTATCCTACCATCCCAACACCATTCTCAGTCCAGATTTGTGAAGATGTGTGATCAAGGAAACAGCTATGTGTTTGGCTAGTTACAACGCCGTTTCAGTGAATATGTCTTAATTGAGATGATAATATCCTGTATTTTGCTAGAAAGATATATATCCAGCAGTGTCATTGCCAGATCTTACTGTAGTCTGTTAACAGTGAATTTGTTTTTAACAATCCATTATTTTGCAGGGCAGCCAGGTGTAAAAGTACACCCCAATATATAATACCAAAGTATGAAGAAAACCCATTCAATGAAAACTTTTTGTTATGTGTTAATATTTACTTTTTGTTGATGAACCATATTAACATGGGATCTGTGCAATATGTGTGTTCCTACTTTGTGTAAGGTCTTCTCCAGTGTTGTGCTTTTCAAGTTTGGCACACCCATGCTGCCGTGAGCTAAAAGATAAATCTCCCACTTTTCTTTTCACCTGTTTCAAACTTTGTTTGTACAGCGTTCTATAATGTCATGTGACCTTCAGATGTCACCTCTGTGATCCAAAAATGCAAATGCAACTGGGCACTGAAATTTTGGGACCTGTCTTTGGTTAATGTTCCAGACTTTGCTGGATCAAATTATCACCATAATTTATTTATCGGCAATACATAACCACAATGACCTTTTTTTTCAGTGAATTTCATACCTCCTGAAATCCATCCGCAGATTAGAATAGAGAAAAAGAACTAAAACCTGGCAGGTTTGAGAATCTCCCAGAATGAGACGTGGCCATCGATTCGCACTGAAGTGAGTGGATGTAAGCGCAACTGTGTGTACTCAAGGCCTTTCTTTTATTTAGGAAGCTGTGTATGGAGCAGGAAGGCTTAGGCCTGGGGTTGCTCTGGGTGCAAACCTCACCCCTGTCTTTATTTGCTGTGGTCCCTTGGGGAGGCTATCTGAGTGTTCTTTGTTTTCTCATTTGTCAAGTGGAAATAATACCTATCCTTAAGTTTGTTTGAGGATTGGTAACAGTGTCGCTGGTAGAGGGTCGTGACTGCAAGTTGTCCAGGTTCTTGGCATTTTGAACAAAGGATTGGACAAAATGCCCAGCAAAGCAAAGAAAGAAGGAAGCAACAAAAGAACGAAATTGGGGATTTATTGCAAACAAAAGCACACTCCACAGTGTGGGAGCGGGCCAAGCAGCGGCTCAAGGGCCCGGATACAGAATCTTCTTGGGTTCAAATATCCCCTAGAAGTTTCCTGTTGGCCACTTCATGCTCATCTCATGTAAGTTAAGTGGTAGCCCGCAATTGGTCTGATTGGTTGCAGGAAGGAGCCAACCAGGGGCCAAAGTGCAGTTACAAAGGTAACACTTATGTGCAAACATCTGATTGGTTGCTTTTCACAAAGTTATACTTCTGTGCAAAGGAAGACTCAGCCCGCAATCCATCTGATTTGTTGCTGACAGCCAGTTTCCCACCTACCATGCAGAAAAGGTCAAAGGGAGTAGCCTCTGGTCCTTTTGTTACTTAGGTGTGGAAAGTTAGGGTTTGCCTTTCAGTTTAGCTCTAGGAAGTCTGTGTGAAACAGCCTTAGGTTCCCTGCCTCCAGACCCTATTCTCCTGCCTCGATAATATATGTAAAATTGGCCAGGTGAGATGGCTCACGCCTGAAGTCCTAGCACTTTGGGAAGCCAAGGCAGGTGGATTGCCCAAGCTCAGGAGTTCCAGACAAGCCTTGGCAACATGGTGAAACCCAGTCTCTACTAAAATACAAAAAAAGAAGCCGGGCATGGCAGCGTGCGCCTGTAATCCCAGCTACTTAGGAGGCTGAGGCAGGAGAATCGCTTGAACCGGGGAGGTGGAGGTTGCAGTAAACCAAGATTGTGCCATTGCACTCCAGCCTGGGCGGCAGAGCGAGACTCCTGTCTCAAAAATAAATAAATAAATAAATAAATAAATAAATAAATAATAAAATCTTTGAACTGTAAACTTAATAATTAGTAGTTATAAACCTAATAATTGGTAGCTGTTATTCTTTGAATAATCTCATAAAACAGATGTTTAATAAGATGCATACATATATGTTTTTGCACAAACCAATTATTGTCTGCTTTGTGGAAGCAAGAGGCGGGGGTGGATTAGATTATCAGAATTATTTGGCAAGATTTTTCATACTGCATGTGTCCCACCTTCTTGTCACTTACAGGTGACCCACAATTACCCCTGGAAATGTGGCATAGCTCTGCTGTGCTGAGGCAGAAAAATGAGCGCTATCGACTCAAAACAGTTCAGTCTTTCTCAGGTAGCTCTGATTTAAATACTTGTACAATATTTTAAAATCCTAATTTTATAATTGCTTATGAAGATGAATTTATGTAAATAAATCAGCAAATTGGCTGGGTGCGGTGGCTCACACCTGTAATCCCAGCACTTTGGGAGGCTGAGGCAGGCGAATCACCTAAGGTCGGGAGTTTGAGACCAGCCTGACCAATATGGAGAAACACCGTTTCTACTAAAAATACAAAATTAGCTGGGCGTAGTGGCTCATGCCTGTAATTCCAGCTACTCGGGAGACTGAGGCAAGAGAATTGCTTGAACCTGGGAGGTGCAAGTTACGGTGAGCCGAGATCACGCCATTGCACTCCAGCCTAGGGAACAAGAATGAAACTCCGTCTCAAAAAAAAAAAAAAAAAAAAATCAGCAAATTGGTATTGCCTAATATTGACAGGGAACAACTCGCATGCGAACTGGATTAACCTCACAGGTATGTGCGGGTTAAATTAGCATTGTGGCAGATTGTTTAAAAAGTGTATTTGATTTTTCCTTAGATGTTTACCAAATTTAAGACTTAAAAAGTGTTGGCGAGAGGCGGGATCGATTGACCTGATGGTTTTAAGAAGATTTATGAAACTGTTTGTGGTTTGACCTAGTTCATCTGTCCAATACTGCTAAAATCTGCTTAAAATGTATCTTAAGAAGTTACCCTGTTTAGTGCTAGCGTTATGTGGTAGAATTTTGTTTTAACATGGTTTGCTATTACATGATTTTTACTATACAGAAGTTCATATGTTGCAGGAAGCCTATGTACAATAAAAACCGGATAGTTTAGCCAGTAATGCCTGGGTGTGTCAAAAGTGTGTGAAGAGAGTCTGTTGTGTTTGTTTTGACTACAGATCCTTAGAGCCTCCTAAATGTAGAGGT
Organism: Trachypithecus francoisi; assembly: GCF_009764315.1. Taxonomy (NCBI): domain Eukaryota; kingdom Metazoa; phylum Chordata; class Mammalia; order Primates; family Cercopithecidae; genus Trachypithecus; species Trachypithecus francoisi. Next base: position 114,000,868 of record NW_022681473.1, on the reverse strand, counting down.
TTCCATTTACCCACAGTTGGTCGTATGCCTTTTAGAGCTTTTAAGATCATAATAAATGTTTTGCAGCTCACCAAGTCATTTCTATTTGTGAACAAAATAATAGTGCCTTTGGTGTTGTTTGTGGTCTTTTTCTCTTAGGTTTAAAGGGACCCTTTTGTTAAACTATTTTAATTTTTGCCTTTTTTTTTTTTTTGACGGAGTCTCACCCTGTTGCCCAGGCTGGAGTGCAGTGGCGCGATCTTGGCCCACTGCAACCTCCTCTGCCTCCCAGGTTCAAGTGATTCTCCTGCCTCAGCCTCCTGAGTAGCTGGGATTACAGGCATGCACCACCACGCCTGGCTAATTTTTGTATTTTTGTTGGAGATAGGTTTTCACCATGTTGGTCAGGTTGATCTTGAACTCCTGACTTCGTGATCTGCCTGCCTCGGCCTCCTAAAGTGCTGGGATTACAGGCGTGAGCCACCGCGCCTAGCCTGCCCATGTTTTTACTGTAGCGCTGCACCATGCTCTTGGTTAGTCACCTTGACTTTAGTACCTGTTTTAAATTATATATCCTGTAATCACTTTTTAAAAATTGTTGTAGTAAAACACAAGTCAGTGTGGTTAAGTAACTTCATAATTCCCAGAAAACATTGCTGGGTTTCTCACAGTGGAAGTTCTTTCATTTATCACAATTTACTAAGCACTCATTTCGTGCAAGGTGCTTCCCAGGTGGCGTCTGTACAGTGATGAGCAAAATAGACAAGGTCCCTTTTCTCATGGAACTGACAAACTAGTGGTTAATCTAGTTCCTCTAGAAATGTTTTAGACAATTATATTTTAGAGCAATTTTAGATTCACAGCAAAACTGAGTGGAAGGTACAAGGATTTCCCATATACCCCCAGGCCTCTGTTCCCAAAGATGTTTTTTTGCATTTATGTGACCTGTGAATAAACTAGTCTCACTCTTTTACTTATTTATTTATTTTTGAGTATAGTGAGTCAGGTAGGATCATCCGCTCTGTCCCTTCATGACTCTTCCTTGTCTATGCTTTTTACACACGGGAAATCAGATTACAATGAAAATGAAGGCCATGAGTGTGGAAGGAAAACAGTTTTAAAACGTGACATTGGAGAGCAGTGTGCTGAGAGAGCGAGGGGGCGATGGGGGTTTTGAGTGGAATGTAGGGCTGCTTATGATGAGGGTCCTGCCTCTGAGACATCAGCTTCCCAGCAAGGTCTAAGAGTTCGGCTTATTTTGGAGGGGAAGCTTAATCGTGAAGACAGGGATAGGACTCTGGGACACACTGGGGCTTTTTGAGTGGCAGAAACCTGTCACTGCCGAGAAGAGTGATAATGCTGTTTTAGGGAGACTGTCGGCTGACACTGAGGATGAAGAGCTGCGGAGTACCTGTGCATACAGATGACTCAGCCTGTTTCAGAGCCAAATGTGTGGTGTTGAGCAGTTGTAGCATAATCCTACTGATTTAAGACAGTGAAAACGTTAAGTCTCTAGATTAGTTGTTTTTTGACACTGATCTTTGAACCAGCATGATCTCTAATAAAGATTTTATATTCGTCTGGAGTAAAATGAGAAACAGCTAACCAAAAGTCATAAGCTGCATTTATACTGAAATTACTCCTTGCTTACTACTTTGTGTTCTAATGAAATACCAATAGTAGATGGCAGTTACTAATTTTAAAAAATGTTTTCAGGGCAGATTTTGGAAAGCTTACAGAGGACATACAGGTATTTTGTTTGTAAATTTTCTGTTTATTGAAATCCCAAAGTTTGGGAACCATTGCTGTGATTTCCATTGAGTACAATGACCTACATACAGTTATCTATCTTGGGAAATGGTTTCTGTGCTGTTTCTCATGCTAGATGTTTCTCCATCTGTAAGATTTATGCCCAAGTTTTTATAATGCCTCAATATCAAGTAGGGTTCTCTCTCTCCAGCCATAGACTTAAGGTGACTATTTATTCTTCTCCAACAGAAGTGGAAAGTTCACTTCGTTTTAGGGGCACATTCATTGTTCTATGTGCTGAGGTTAGGAGGCAAGTACCTAAAAGCCTCTGTCTATATAAAAACTGCTTTGTAGATGTTTTATTAGTACTACTGGTGGTTCTTTTAATTAGTAGTATGTTTTATTTGCACCCTGAGGCTGTTCAAGCACAGAAGGTAATTTAAATCAACAAAATCATTTCTTCTGTTTTGAAATACTTACATTTGCCATCTGATCCTTTACTCCTGAGGTACTTACTTAGGTTGGCAGGGAAACTGGGAAGAGAAAAAGATGATTATGTGGAGTTATGAAACATCTTAAAACGTAAGTTCTTGGAACACTTTGTAACTAAATAGTTTTCAAATTGGAAATGCTCTTTTGTTCATAACCAGAGATTCTTTTTTTTTTTTTTTGAGACGGAGTTTCACTCTTGTTGCCTGGCTGGAGTGCAGTGGGACAGTCTCGGCTCACTGCAATCTCTGCCTCCTGGGTTCAAGCGATTCTCCTGCCTTAGCTTCCTGAGTAGCTGGGATTACAGGCGCCCGTCACCACGCCCAGCTAATTTTTGTATTTTTAATAAACACAGGTTTTCACCATGTTGGCCAGGCTGGTCTCGAACTCCTGACCTCAAGTGATCCTCCTGCCTTGGCCTCCCAAAGTGCTGGGATTGCAGGCGTGAGCCACCATGTCCAGCCTGAGATTCTTTTTTTGAGATACTGAGTCTTCATGAGAAGACCTATCTCTTTTAATGTATACATGTTTCTGACAGTCTTTCCAGAATTCTGTGGATACTTTACTGATTGTTTGACAGTGGCTGTGACATTCACAAAGTAAAGTTGGCTAAGGAAGTTTTTCCAAATTCTTTACCCATATATAAAGTGAAAGTCCCGCCTCTCCAGGTTCTTAGAATGAAACTGTGAACTTCACGTTTTCTACTGTTTTTTTTATTTTATTTTCAACTTAGCTTTTTGTTTTTTTGAGTGACCATGAACACTCTTTTTTGCTTGCAAACTGAAGTGATGAACTTAAATATTTAGAGCTGAAATTTTGTTGATTTTGGATATCTTTGCAGTTTTTCCCCCCTTTCCTCTTAGTGCAGTCATTTTTGGAGCCTGCCATAGATGAGGCAAAACTATAGTGTAAGATAAACTTTTAAGTGTTTGTATTTTTTTCATTTACACACAGCATTTGTAAATATTGTCATAGAATTCTAAAGCTGGTAAAAATTGTGGAGTTTTTTTCCCTTTGCAGACAGGACCTAAGCCATACTAAGTTAGTAAGTGTTCTGCCTAACATTCTCTAGGAAAAGGAGATGAATCCATTTAGACCACCAACTAATAATTTTGTTTTCAATATATTGTTTTGAAAAATTAGGGATCCTGTCATGTTTTGAAACTTTTTTATACCAAAAAAATTTAAAATTTAATTGCTTATGAATTGCTATACAAGAGTTAAAGATGTCAGAGATTGAGTGTTTTAAGAAATGAGGTCAAGGTCTCTGTTATTTTATTCTGCTTTATCCCCCCACCCATATTTTTTCCCTAACTACCTTGACTATAGGAACTCAGTATGTTTTTGCTGTATAAATGAATGAAAAACTGCTCTTTGCAGTTTTAGGTTGTAGATTCCCACCCCACTCATAGTCTGTCCTTAGGAAATGGGTCGAATGGGCTGGGTGCAGTGGGTCACACCTGTAATCCTAGCACTTTGGGAGGCTAAGGCGGGCAGATCACTTGAGATCAGAAGTTCAAGACCAGCCTGGCCAAGATGGTGAAACCCATCTCTACTAAAAATACAAAAATTAGCCAAGTGTGGTGGTGCACGCCTGTGGTCCCAGCTACTCGGGAGGCTGAGGTGGGAGGATCGCCTGAGCCCAGGGAGGTCAAGGCTGCAGTTAGCCATAATTGTGTCACTGTACTCCAGCCTGGGCAACAGAGGGAGACTCCATCTTCCAAAAAAAAAAAAAAAGAAAAGAAAGAAAATGGGTTGAATGAAGAGATTTTAAAAAATTAAGGATCCATCCCCCAGCATTCTTATAATCCTCAGACCCAAATTAGTTTACATGATGTTATATAAAGAATAAAGTTGTAGGCTGGTTGTGGTGGCTCACATGCCTGTAATCCCAGCACTTTGGGAGGCTGAGGCAGGCAGATCGATTGAGGCCAGGACTTTGAGACCAGCTTGGGCAACATGTGAAACCCTGTCTCTACAAAAAGTAGAAGAATTAGCCAGGCATGATCGCTTGCGCCTGTGGTCCCAGCCACTTGGGAGGTTGAGGTGAGAGGATCACTTGAGCCCGGGAGGCAGAGGTTGCAGTGAGCCATGATTGCACCACTGCACTCCAGTCCGGGCAGCAGAGCGAGACCTTGTCTCAAAAAAATGTGAGTAAAGTTGTACGTTTTAAGAAAACTCACCGAAAACAAAAGAAACCCTCATGTTGTGCACAGAAGTCAACAATGACAAATCCTTCAAAGAAGAGTGAGGCCTACAAGGGTATATACAGTTAGAAGTGTATTCTGTAAACATAAGGTCTGTTATTGTGTAACTATGAAATATGAGTATAGTATAATACAGAAGCTTTAAGAACTATGCCAAGACTTACACATGAGAATTGTTTCTTTAAAGAAGTCAGTCACCTTGGGAAACTGCATATTTAATCTCGTGCCGCTGTTATTGTGCCAAAAAAATTGGAATTCTTTTGGAATTACCTTTATTGGTTGTGGTACATTAAAGAAAGAAAGTGTTTGATGTTCTTGATTTTTTGGAAATAGTTATTAATGAATAAATTGGGTCATAATGTTGGAGTTAAGACTATATGTGTTTAAAAATCAGATGTAATCATAATGAGAATGATATTCATGCCTGCTTTATACATTGATACTGAAAATAATTAGGGAATAACGAACTTCATTGGAAGTTCACGGATTGACAAAGTTTGATGAATATGGCTTGCAATGAATAATGAATAATAAATAATTAATAATGTTTTGCACAGAGAAGCATCATTGGAATAAGTTTTTCTGTGTTCCAGGTTGGTTCTATCTGCGGCTGTGTTTTTTGGTAGTGTGTATACGTGTGTATTGATGTGTGTGTGTGTACCTTTTCTGTATCAGTGTCTGTGAGTTTTTTTTGACCATCCTGCCAGTGTTATGTTACAATCCAGCCGCTGCTTCTTTTTTTTTTTTGTTGAGACGGAGTCTCGCTCTGTCGCCCAGGCTGGAGTGCAGTGCAGTGGCCGGATCTCAGCTCACTGCAAGCTCCGCCTCCGGGGTTCACGCCATTCTCCTGCCTCAGCCTCCCGAGTAGCTGGGACTACAGGCGCCCGCCACATCGCCCGGCTAGTTTTTTGTATTTTTAATAGAGACGGGGTTTCACAAGCCGCTGCTTCTTTATGCATATATGGCCTAGCAGAGTTGTTCCAACAAACTTTGCTTTATTTTTGATAGTCAGGCTGGACCTGATACCAAAGGCCACTTCTCGGGCTTTTCTGATTGGATTAAAACTTCATGCTGCGTCGTGTTATGTTTACAAAGATATTGTGATCCTAATAGATTTGTTTTTCTATTTTCTAGTTCATCAGAGCATTGTATCCTGATGGTTACTTTGGTTTTAACTGTCTGGCACTGATTTAAAGTTTTCGAGGGTGCAAGTTTTCCTGGCATAGGCCAATGTCTGTTTTTACTTAATTTTGGACTTATCAGTCAATTGGTGCCAATTACGTACTAACTACGTAGTAATCTGTGATTGACTTGTACGTCAGCTTATGAATGTGCTTGAAGAACCCCTTTATCAATGCACAGCCCCTTTATCAATGACAGCTTTGATGAAGCTGTGTCTGACCTAATTCCCGTTACCAGTTTGAACCAAGCAGGGGCTTATAAGAAATCTAGATTTCTTCCATTATTATATGTGGCCAAGTTTAAAGATGGAATAAGGTACTTGGAAACTAGTATTAGTATGTTCTAGGTCTCTAGGAAACTCATAACCTGACAGTCAGATAATGTAAAATCATTGTGGCAGAGACCCAGTGTTCAGCCAGCATTGATTCAGGTTTCTTTGCAGCAAAGATCCTTTCCCAAGATTTCTGTTTTTTTCTTATCTGCCTTTTCAATGCTTGACTGTGTATATTTGAATAATGTACTTCATGGAAATGAGTTTCTCCTTGAGGATTTTTTCCTTGTTATTAAAATGGAATGTAAGCCAAACCCCATGAGGGTGAGTCTTTTGTAACTGCAGGGGGAACTCTTGTACTTAGGTTAGCCCATTGCATAAGTCAGTCAGGTTTAAGCAAAGCGCTGGACCTGTTAACAACTCTATTAGTTATATTGCCTAACACCCATATGGAGCTCTTTTTCAAATGTTTCCATATTCCTCCTCCTCATCCTCCGTCAGAAGTTAGTCAAATGTGTGTCTGCATCTTTGCAATAGCTAGTTCTTAGCAAACTTAGCTTTTAGCATTTGTTTTGTGGTTACCATAACGGTTATTTTTTCCCCGTGAAGCCAATTCCAGTGACAAACTTGAAAATCTACCAAGTGCTGGATTTGTGGCAAGTGCTGACTCCATGGGACTTGCAAAATAATCCCCTTGAAATCTTCTGTATTTTGTCTTTTTAATAATCTCTCTCACAGTGCTTTTTAGAATTTCACCATTTGTATGCAGCTAGGCTTTTAAATATTTATAATGCTCCTGTACAAGCCACTGTGGATGCCAGGATTATCTTCACAATTCTTGGCTTCCTGTGCTCTAGTGGCAGGAAGAAATAGTCTCTTAGAAAGAGAGTGGAACAGGAACACTTGACTTTTTTTAAAAAACACACAAATATTGTGAATAGAACCTAACTGAGCTCTTGTCCCCTCTCCTTCGGTGTAATTAGGACCACATTGGCTCCTGTTGCAGCTGGCAGCCCCTCGCTGTTGCCTTTTTCTGCGTGTGACCCTTGATCTCAGTGACCTTTCCTGGGGTTCGTCCTGGGCCCTTTTCATTGTGTTGGAGCTGAAGTGGCTCATGTGGAGTTGATTATTTCTTTGCTCATTTGGCCTTTTTGGTGCCATAACTCCAAGTCACTTCCATTTTCTTCCTCTGCTTTTGGCAGTCCACAGTGAAAGGAAATGCTTTTGCAGGCAGCAGGAATGTTTGTATGCTTGGCTGACTCGATTGAAACTTGGGAGAAGTGGGGGAAGGGTTGTGAAGTCTGTAGGTGTGAACCTTTTTTTTTAAGTTGATCTGAATGATTGCACGATCATTAATAAGTGCCTATAAAGTGAGTACTATGGAAAGCTGCGTTTCAAACCCAGGGGGCTTCGTTCTGGCAGGAAGAGAGCGCTCCCAGTGATTGACAGTGGGCCTTGGTGTCTGAGATCCTGCAGCTTTCCTTTGATGAGATTTATATCTTCCTCCTATGGACTGGGAGCTATGTGGCAGGTCAGAAGATACATCAGTGTTAATTGCACATGACTGCTTTAAGAAAATTCTTTAGTTTCTAAAGAAACCCCCATAAGCCCCAGAGAGTAGCATGCTATTAGATAGTATGTTTGTTGCGACTAGACTTGTAGCACTGTTTGCCTCTCCTTTCCTCCTGTGGAATCATGGAAGATGTATGCCAGCTGTTACTCTCATTTTGGGAGACCCCCTGTGGACAGCATGAAGACTGTCCCGAATCAAAGCATGAAGGAGTCAACAGTTAAGGAATATGTCTGATTACCCTACACTGTAGTACCTTGGAAAGGTATAGCAGTGTGAAATGTGAAATTAAATCACATTAAGAAACTCATTTTTAAAGTCTGAGTGTTTGACTCCATCCCTGGAATATCATTTCTGTCGTTTCCTTTTTTGTTTTAAAATTTTTTCATTAGTAGTATTGATAGTGTGGTTGATTTTGAATGAGGAGTTCCTACCCCTTCAAGCATGGTAGTTTTGGGATTCAGTCTGAGCCATAGTTCCGTGTGTCTGCTGCTTCCTGCCAGAGTGTCATCTGCGACCCAAATCTCTCTTAAGAGCTTCAGGCTTCTTTCTGCTTGCCTGCCCGACCTTCCTGAGAACCCCACTTACGTCCAGCTCATCTCGTTATCTCCACACCTTCAGATGCTCTCCTTTCCCTCCACCACCTCAAACAGCGGCAGCAGACCACAGAAGACCCTGCTGCTCCTTACACATTTCCCATCTCAGTAAATGCACATCATCCACTCACTCACTTGTCTAGGTCGGAATTCTGGACAGCAGCCTCGATTCCTTATTTATAGTCACAGCAGTGGGGAAGCAGAGCAGTGGGTAGGTGAATGGATTCCAAAGATGTCCTAGGTCCCAGTGGTCTGTTCTTTTCCAGTCCAACTCATTCATTATCCAAGTCCTGTTGATCACAGGGCCTCACTCTGTCACCCAGGCTGGAGTACAGTGGTGTGATCATAGCTCATTGCAGTCTCAACCTCCTGAGCTCAAGGGATCCTCCCACCTCATCCTCCCTAGTAGCTGAGCCTGCAGGTGTGCACCACTACACCTGGATACTTTTTGTATTTTTGGTGGAGATGGGATCTCCATATGTTGCCCAGCCTGGTCTTGGAATTTCTGTGCTCAAGTGATCTACCCACCTTGGCCTCCCAAAGTGCTGGGATTATAGGTATATGCCACAGCTCCTGGCCTTTTACATCTTTTAAATATGACCGTGTCTTAAAAAGTTTTGAAAAACCTTTCAAATGTATTCCGTGCTATTTCTCCAGTACAGGTCCCCATGTCTTTCACGGTAGCCTTCTAACTTCTCTTGTCCTCAGCCATTTTCCACATTGCAGTGTCAGTGATTTTTCAAAGGTATGGGACTGATCATGTCCTTGCCTGCTGAAAAGGCTTTAACACCCTCCTCTCAGAATAAAAGCCAAACACTTTAACATGATTTATATTGTTCTTTACACTCTTGTTTCTGCCCACATATGTTGCTTTCCTCTCACTGTGTCTTATCCTTCTCTTCTTACTGTGTTCTCCAGCCCAGACCTCCTTATTCTGATTCTGCAAACACACTGTTCTTTCTGCTTGGAATACTTCCTTCTCTTCCTCTACTCCATCCCCCAAACGTGTCCATCTGATTTCACCTAGTCATTGTTTCCTCTGAGAAGTCTTCACCTCTCCAAGTCCACATCTAGGTTAAGTGAGCCTTCTCTTTTTCCTGGAGCACCTACCTGTATTTGCTTTATTCTGTTGCTCACCTGTCTCTTTCTCATGTAAGTGCTTTAATCTCTGAAAACCTTTATTTCCTAAAAATCCTGCCCTTTAGTGTAAAAATGTCCATTGCTTTTCATGGAAAGAGTCCTGATATGTTCTTTCCCAATCCAAGATAGCCAGATTTCACAGACAGAAAAACGTATCAATGGAGCAGTGAAAGCACATTTGTGGAGATGGTAAAAGATACTTTAACAGTAAATAAATCCAGTTTATTCTTAAATAAAATGCACTGAGTTTATTATGCTTGTCAAAGAAGGAAGAGAAGCCTTGAGGCTGGTGAAAGAGGAATGGTGAGGAATTCCTTCACAGGTGGTGTAGAGTCAGGAAATGGATTTTTGGACACTGGAAGTCTTCTTAAGGCTCGTAGTTACCTCACATTCAAACTGCACTTAGAAAATAAAAGCACCTAAAATCACTTTATGGCAAAACAAAAGCTCAACACGAGAGTGTTTCACAACTCGCGGAAATGGTGCACACACACTGCAGACAGATTACTAGAATCTCACTAATTAGTGGAATCTCACAGAAGATCAGTAGAATGCGCACTGTCCTCCCCCTCAGTTGGCATCTGAACACAAAGCACAACGTTTGGGGTCATCCAAACATAGCATGCAATTCACATTTTTCTACATGACGTGGTGTAAAGTCTAAAAACTGTGATATTATATAAATTGGTGTGTGCAGCTTTGCCTGAAGCTATAATATCAGAGTATCACTTTTTAGAGTGTTTTTCTTTAGTTTCTGATTGAAAAAGTTGTTGTACTGAATAAAACGAAGCTGTATGTTTTAAAAAGTGGAATAACTTTCTAAGAGCCATTATAGCAAAAAGTTGCTATCTGCGCCATTCCTATGTTAGACGAGTCTGTATTTTAATTGCTTCCTTACTTGTCACCTTTCCTCACCTGATTGTAAGCCTCATGCGGGCAGACACTATGTCTCTTTTATTCATGGCTGAGTTTCCAGGATAGCTCAGTGCCTGATATATAGTAAGCATACACCAAGTATTTACTGAATAAAAGATGAATTCCTCTATTTTGAACTCTTTCAATACTTTTTACTCTCTTATTGCATTTAAGACTTTTTTCTTTTTTCTAGAGATAATTATGTTCATGCCCTTGTTTCTCAATTGAGCAGTCTCCTTTAGTTTGGTGCATCTTTGTACCCCTTATAGGTTCTTGCCAAAAGTAGATGTTCTGTGTATTAAATGGATTGATTGAATGAATACTTACTTGAAAAGTAGAGTTATTTGAGAAGTTTCTGTAGGAAATGATGTTAACTTCTTAGTTAAATATTCAGAATGAAGAAAACTGACAGGAGATTTAAAGTTGCCTGTGGTTAAGGTCAAGGTAGCCCAATGGGTTAAAAAAAAGTATATACTATATTTGACTTCCATAATTGAAATTGGACTGCACTAATCTTGATAGTAGTTTATCAAGAATTTTTAAGTAGACAGGTTTTTGCTTTTCCTTGTAGTTTTCAAAATAAGTTTTTCTTAGTTGATCAATAGCATATTTTGAGATAGATTGTTTGAAAATAGAGATCAATCAGTTTTAAAAAAGGAAATTACCATGTTTCATACAGAATAAGATTCTTTTTAAAAAACAGAATCTAACTTAAATAATTTCCTATTTTGAGGAACTACACTGATCTCAAAGCCAAGTTTTTGCTCACAAATTAATCACAGTTATTTCCTAAGCTTGAAAGAAAACTACAAGAAAGTTTGGAATAGGAGGCTAGGAAGAGGAATGATTCAGAAAGACAGCGTTGATCATCCTTATGAAAGCAAAGGCGTTGCTTCAAAAACAAAGTAATCAAATCTAGAAATTCAGGAAAGACTTTTCCCAAAGGGTTATTCTGGCAGCATGTTGAAAAGGGGTTATAAAAGCAATAAGTTCACAACCTGAACAATAAGTTAAGTAAACGTTAGGAAAGTATTTCCTTTCTTATTCTAGGATGAGGTATACCTTTAGCTTCCCTCTGCCCACAGAAATGCTCTAAGCTTGGAATGGCATATAATGTAGAGCTTATAGGACAGATTGCCTTCTATGTGGATGTGGGAGAAAGGCTTAAAGAAAGCCCTGTGACTTAGGAAACACCAGCTGTTGCTTAGTGACATTTGGACTTTGGGAGCAGTACTTGTGCCACACAAGAGTGGGGAGCCTCCAGAGATTTTTACAGCATTGAGGAACAAGTTGTCCTGCTTTGTAGATGGGTTATTGGTTTTACTACACTTAGCTGCATTTTGTGTGTTTGTGTGTGTACATGTTCTACAATCTTTTTCTGGAGAGACTGTACTGCCAGGCGCTTTCCTGAGAGCAAAGTGACCACTAAGCATCTTCTCAGACAAATCACCCACTCAGCATGTCAGTGAAAATAATGCAGTTATGTCGGCTACTAGCTTTACATGAAGATGGGAAGGAGATGGAAGAACTTTCTCGTGGTTGTGCTAATTCCGTTTGAGACCACTGGGTTGGATGAGCCTACCACTTCTGTTTTTCACATAAGGAATCAAATTCAGATTCTAATCTCTTTACTGATTTTATTACCTCTAGTAGATTAGGGAGGGGTACATATATATACACACATATATACGTACATATATACACACATATATATGTGTATATATGTACATATATATGTGTGTAATGTGTATATGTACGTATATATGTGTGTATATGTATATATGTGTGTGTATATACATGTGTGTATATATGTACATATATATGTACATTTAAATATATATACACACACATAGATCTATATTAAACAGACAAGAAAAGCAGTAGGAAAGGGAGAATACGGTTTTGAAATGAATGGCAATTTACTGTTTTGAATGTCAGCAAATATTCCCTTAAGGTGTCAGCAGTTTTTGCATATAAATTTATTTTGAGAAATACGTTTAATGAGTTAAAACCACACAGTGTAACAACAGTAACTCCTTATTCTACTATATAATAGATTATGGGTAAAAAGCAGAGGTTTTGTGTCCACATTGTTTTTTCGTCATTGGAAGTTCACGGATTGACAAAGTTTGATGAATATGGCCTGCAGTGTCCATGCCTTACATTCTTTTTCCAGTTACTTTTATGTAACTGTAGAATATTGTTTTAAAAAATCCCTAAAAGAGAGTGAAAGTTGCTTTATGCCGTAGCAAGTATTTTAGTTCATTACTCAAAGTCATGATTTATATCCATACTTTGCTTACCACAGTGTGAGGATCTAAACCACTTGCCAGTGATGGGGAGTTACCTTCATGTGCCGATTTTGGTTGTGAGGGATGGGGTTGGCTATTGGGGGCCTCTTTTTGGAACACAACTTGACAATCTGTATTAAGAGTCTTGAAAATGTTTGTACTCCCTGATCCAATATAATTCTACTCCTAAAAATGTCCTAAGGGCATAATTAGAAGAGTGGTTTAAGATTTATGGACAAAATGTTCATAGCAGTATTGTCTAGAATAGCAAAAAAGTAACACACACACACATATATATATACACACACACACCCCCATATATAAAAATGTAGCCTAACTATCCAAAAGAGAATGGTTAAGTAGACTAAAATACAAGACATCCATGCAGTAAATTCTCTGTAGCTGTTAAATGGTTTCTTTATGAAGAATTTTAATAAGGGCCAGGGGCAGTGGCTCATGCCTGTAATCCTAACAGTTTGGGAGGCTGAGGCGGGCGGATTACTTGAGGCCAGGAGTTCGAGACCAACCTGGCCAACATGACGAAACCCCATCTCTACTAAAAATACAAAAATTAACCGGGCGTGGTGGCACACGCCTATAATCCCAGCTACTCTGGAGGCTGAAACAGAGAGTCACTTGAACCTGGGAGGTGGAGGCTGCAGCGAGCCGAGATCACACCACTGCCCTGCAGCCTGGGCAACAGCAAGATTCCATCTCAAAAAAAAAATAATAATTTTAATAAGGAAAAATGATCATTAAATAATAAATTAAAGCATTTAAAACCCTAACATGTATTATCACAATTATGTAAATACAGTACACTGCATATGTGGAAAAGATGAGAAGGAAGTGCATCAGAATATTGACTTCTTTTCTATAGGGGAAGGGACTGCCGTGTTTACTTTCCTTTTTATATGTTTATGTATTTTCTGCACATTCTATATTGAATGTACTTTTTTTGGATGAGTATTTGTAGAAATTTAGCAATTCTTGTAAAACTGACATATAAAAGATGTGAAGAAAACTTGAATAATTTGTTTAAAATATCACCAGGCATTATGCTGACAACATAGAGTGCTTTAAAAAAATTGAAAATGAAATCTGAAGTAAAAAAAAATCCCTGAACTAAGAGGAAAAAAAAAAAAGATAGTGTGGTTTAAATCAGAAGTCTATTCTATCTGACATGATTTAAATCAGAATTCTGTTTTTAATTTTTACACGAGGAGATTTGAATGTTATGTTCACTAGAACAGAGGTTAAGCACCTTTGGCAAGTAATGTGCCCATGTTATGTGTGGTGTAGAGTAGGATGGTTATCCTTATCATGGATTTTTTTCTCTGCTGGTCATTATTTCCAGATTGAAAGAAAAGGTAAGGAGGATGGGATAACAACTATGTAGAGGAAATTAGGGTTATTGTCCCCTTTGCCAAGGTCAATTTCTGTAGGTGAGAAAAATGACATACACGTTAAGGCCACTGACTTGTGAATAAGAAGATGGCAGAAACCTTGTTTAGTTATGGTAAACTTTGTCAAACAAAATTGTGTTTATTTGCCAGAGCAATGTAGAGGAACTTAAATACACACACACACACACACACACACACACACGCATTTGCATGTATATATATATATACACACACATATGAATAAATTACATATATATTTGGTTTTCTAATAACTTACTAGTTAAATAGCCGTAACACTAATATTAAGGGTTTCTTTTTTGATAAAGATAGTAGTTTTGAAAATGACATACCATTGAAAGATTTTCCGGTAGTACTAATGGATATACTCTGATTTATACGTATCTAATCTTTGTGTGGTCAGTAATGTTTATTTGTGAGGTTGGGCCTGGGGTGCTGTAACTAGCTGTTGACTATAATGTCAAGCTACCCAACTCCATAAAACAGCAGAATCCAACTCCTTGTTGTCATTATCACAGTTCTTTAACAAACTGAGCAGGCTTGCCTTGGATAAATACAAACCAAGCCAACACGTATTTAGTAAATGCCTTTTCTGGCCATAGGTTCTTTCCAACTTCCAAAATCAACTGAGAGCATGTAAAGAGTAACCCAATAGAAAGACAGACTCAATAAAGAAGATTCCTGTGTGGTAATATTTAGGTAGCTCTAATGAACTGTGAAACTTTCAAGGACAACTATAAAGTCACTCAGTAGGTCATGCACTAGGGTTAAAGTTGACTCTGAATTTGTTTCAGTGCTTTTTAACAAATAAATAGCTGAAAGATTTGGCAAAAGGAAGAAACAATCACAATCCTTCTTGTCCTCATTCTCTCAGGAAAATGTGTCCTGTTAACAAGTTATTTGAATGTTTACTTTGCCTTGACTGCTTTCCAGTGTTGTGTCAGTTCTTACCCTTGAACCAAGTGAGAATTCAAATAAACCAAAAAAGTTTTCACACAGCTGGACTCTTCTGCCGTTGAGTCATGCCAGTAGTCCCTCTCCCGCTTTTTAAAGGAGGTCAGCAAGAAAAAACTGGAAAAGCGGATTCATAACCTGATATCCGTGAGCTAGAGAAACTTGAGTTTGCACCTTTTAGATTTTGGAGTACTTGGCATAGAGAAGGTGAGCAGATTCTGGGAGATACTATTTGATTTATTAAAAGCTGCACTTAAGGTGCCTTCCTCTGTATTACTACCTAATTTTATTAATGGTTAGCGTTCATCTTTCTTTGCATAAATGAAAATGCACGTAAAATTCTCATTTCTAAAATGTCATTAATGTAGTACTGTCATTAGATTTTGTTGTATTCTATAGTCATAGGTCCATTGTCTAGCCCTGGCTAAGCAGGAACATGGGGCATGATTCGCAGACGTGGTAGCCTAGTCTAGCATAGTACCTGGCATATAGTAGGCACTTACTGTATTTTTTGTTGATTTTTAAAATTATACATATGAATGAATAAGTGAGTGAAGGAATAAACAATACAGCTAGAATATACTAAATTCAGATGAGATGGCAGTTCTCATTAAACACTACTCCTTAAGGTACTTCTTGGAATTGCATTCTATTGTATTCCTTTCATTTTAAGAAACATTTTTGAAATACCTACTTTCTGCTAGTCACTAAAATTTTGCAAAACTAAATATGATATCATTCTTGCCTTCAAAGAGGTCACAGTTGTGTCACCAGATAAGTTATGTAAGAGAATATTGAGTGCTGTGGTTACGCATGTCCCAGGTGTACAGGAAGGATAGCAGAGAAAGAATTGGCCGTATCTGGAGAATGGCATGGACATTGTTAATTTTACTAGTTTTATTTGTCTTTTATATTGTCCATCTCTCCTACTTGAATAGATGGTATACATTTTTATGTGTTACTTAGTTTTATGTATACATTTTTAATTGCTCAATTCCACCTCTTAGGATAGTCTTAGCATATGGTAAGTATTCAATAAGTGTTTGTTGCATGATTTTTGATAGAAATAGCAGACTGCCTCCAAAAAGTATATACTGATTTTGTTTCCACCAGCAATATGTGATAATTATTTTTGCTCACATTCTTGCCAGTGCTGGGTTTTGTGAAACTTTTTTAGTTTTACCAAATGTGCTATACTGTCTCTATAGTAAAATACACACATACACACACACCACAAACAAGCCATCCCTTGACTACCATCTGTCTTCATCAGCTCTCCGTGTTTTTCTGCTGCCTTTGTATAGCAGAACCCTGGAAGGAAGTGTCTGTGCCTGCTTTCCGTTTCCTGTCTTCCCGTTCTACCCTGAACCCACCATCATGCTTTTGTCTTTTCTCCACTGAAACGACTCTTGTCAATATCACCAATGACCTTCAGTAGTCCTTTCTGATGGTATCTCATCTTACTCTGCTTTTCATTGATGTTTGAGACCGTTGGTCACACTCTTCTTCTAGAAATATTTCTTTTTCTTATTTTTTAAATGTATTTTTATTTTTTTGATATGGAGTCTGGCTCTGTTGCCCAGCCTGGAGTGCAGTGGCATGATCTTGGCTCACTGCAACCTCCACCTTCCAGGTTCAAGCGATTCTCCTGCATCAGCCTCCTGAGTAGCTGGGATTACAGGTGCATGCCACCAGGCTCGGCTAATTTTTGTATTTTTAGTGGAAACGGGGTTTCACCATGTTGGCTAGGCTGGTTTCAAACTCCTGACCTCAAGTGATCCACCTTCCTCAGCCTCCCAAAGTGCTGGGATTACAAATGTGAGCCACTGTTCCCAGCCTAGAAATATTTCTTATGTTCTCCCTGGACAAATATATTTTTTTCTATTTCATTAACTACCTCTGCTGTGTGTCCTTGGCTACTTCCCGTCTCTAAAGGTTGGAGTATTCCAAGGCTCTTCTGTTTTATCTCTTCCCCTCTCCTCAGTCCTCTAAACATATTTTCCTTAGAGAGAGCTCATCTAGTGCCAAGGCGTTCATACTTTTTTTTTTTTTTTTGAGACGGAGTCTCGCTCTCGCCTGGGCTGGAGTGCAGTGGCCGGATCTCAGCTCACTGCAAGCTCTGCCTCCCGGGTTCACGCCATTCTCCTGCCTCAGCCTCCGGAGTAGCTGGGACTACAGGCGCCCGCCACCTCGCCCGGCTAGTTTTTTGTATTTTTCAGTAGAGACGGGGTTTCACCGTGTTAGCCAGGATGGTCTTGATCTCCTGACCTCGTGATCCGCCCGGCTCGGCCTCCCAAA
Source organism: Trachypithecus francoisi (assembly GCF_009764315.1). Taxonomy (NCBI): domain Eukaryota; kingdom Metazoa; phylum Chordata; class Mammalia; order Primates; family Cercopithecidae; genus Trachypithecus; species Trachypithecus francoisi. The sequence goes on along the minus strand of NW_022681473.1, from coordinate 113,983,803 downwards.
GTGCTGGGATTACAGGCTTGAGCCACCGCACCCGGCAGGCGTTCATACTTTTAAGATCTACGTTTCCAGCTCTGACTTCTTCATACAGCTCCAAACTCACGCATGCAACTGTTGACTTGACAGTAAGACTTGGATGTCTGATAGATAGCTCAGACTTACCTTGGCCAAAACAGAACTAGTGATGAACCTTCTCTTCTGTCTCTCCCTCTCTAGTCGTCCCCATTTCAGTAAACAGGGCTATTGTTTATTTTGTGTTACCAAAACCCAGGAGTTACCCTTTACACATCTGTGTCCCACACTATATCCAAGCCTTCGACTTGTCCTATTGGGTCGACCTTTATAATATATTCTGAATCCAACTACTTTTCTCCACCTCCACGGTTGACTCACTGCTCTAACCAGTGTGTCCTCATCTGTCTCCAGGGTGATTACAGTATGTCCTGCTTAGTCTCCCTTTCCCACTTCAGCCAGCGATCTTTTTAACACATAAATAAGATTACATCATTCCCCTTCTCTGTGTCCTGTAAGGATTTGCTCTTGCATTTAGAATAAATCCCACAATCTTTACCATGGCCTTCGAAGCTGAACATGTGATCTGGTCCAGCCTTCCTCTCTGGCTTCATCCATTACTATCCTTTTCTTGGCTTATCCCACTCTCACAATAGTGCCAAGCCCAACCCCAACACAGGCCTGACCTTGATGTTCTTTGTGCTTGACCAATCCATGAGCCAGGAGTCCTCCATCTGAAAAAAGGGACAAAAACCAGTAGTACCTATCTCACAGGGTTGTTGTGAAGGTTAAATTCGTGTATTAAAGCACCGAAATGGTGTCTGGCACATAGTAAACACTGCGTAAATGTTAGCCATTATTTTGTTATTTTCCTTATATTTACTATTTTGGGGGATGTGGAGGAGGAATACATGTTGGGTGTGTTGAATTTTGTATGTTTGTGAGCTGTGTAAGTAGAAATGCATTATAGGCAGTTGAATGGATTCATTCGGAGTGATTAGCTCTGTGTGGTAAGAGATATCCTAGGACCTTGGAAGAATGAGGAAAACTTCAGCTCTAGTGTCTAGAGATCAGTTTGTGAATTGGGAAGATCTGGATCATTAAGTGCCTAGTATTTGACGTACTCGACACAGAGTTTTCAAAATGGATGGCAGCCATCATGCTCACAACTCCAGCTGCTCAGATGAAAGATTTCAATGGTTTATATTTTCTTTCCTTTTTCTTTTTTAGTGAACCAAGGCCTGGGTTTTGCTCTGGAAGCCTGTCCTGCCTGCTTCTGTAATCTGGCGCTATGCATCCGGATCTTGGAACCTTATGTACACTGCTATATGTTACTCTTACAATTCTGTGCTCTTCTGTGAGTTCAGGTGAGAGGAGAAGAATTGGGGAGGGGGTGGTTTGGCCTTTACTTATCTTAATCCTATAGCAAATAAATTTGTACTGCAATGCCTTGTGGTAATGGTGCTATCTAAAGATGTTTCTGAGATTGGTTTGACCAACTACATGATTTAAAAACTTGATAAATTCAGCAATTTAAGGATCTCTTAGTAGTGCTTTGGACATTAGCAGGCCTTTTTGTCCTGGCCCTTGTAATTTATCCCCCCTTTTTTTTAAATACATATTTTCCAATCATGCTTTTTTTAAAAATAAGGGGATATGTTACTTATTTCTGGATTTGGAAGGAACAGGAATAAAATGTGGACTATATATGCCAAAGAGAAGTTTTAGAATCAGCATGATACTATGTTCAATTGGGAGTGAGAGAACTTGGTTCAAATCCCAGGTCTGCCACTTTCTCTTACGACCTTGCCTAATTTATTGTCTGCCTCTTTGGGTTGCTGAAAAGCATAAATGTGTTTGTTGTGAAATGTGTGTGTAAGCCCCATGCCTAAAACATGGTTCACGTGCATTTCTTTTTATTTTAGACTTGTGTAAAGATGAATATATAAGTAGATACAAATACAGTGATGTTTATTCATTGAGTACTATTTTTAATATCTGCTAAAAATACCATATAGCTGTATTAAATTTAATAAGGGGAATATTGGTTTTGTGGTTTTATTTTTGTTTTGCTGAACAACCACCCCAGATTCAGCCAAAAGAGCTACTTCCCCTTAACTTCATTTCTGATTAAATATTCTGTAGGAGTAGATTCAGCAACTTATTGAATTTTTTTCCTCTTAAGTATTTTATTCCACCAAATTAACAAATATTTCTTCCCCCTTCCCATTTTCGGGTTGGAACAGAAGGATCTGCCTGGATACTTTAGTGCAAGAATACCCCTGCCTACCCATGTTCCTGGAGTAATAGAAATAACAGATCAAACAATTTCAAATCCAAAATAAAAATACTAAGCCCTATATTTAAGAAAGGATAGCCTTTGTATTTCAGTTGTGGCTTCCTAACTGTCTGTTTTTGTTTTCTTAAAACTTAAACATTATTTTATATTGAAGGGAAGTAATAAGAAAGTACCACAGCCCTCATTTGTAGAAAAACTTGCTCTCGTAAATCAAATCCTGTTGGTAAAATAGGGGAGAATTCTTTTTATTTGGAAAGTCATCTTCACTTTTTCAGGTTCTTAACTTCCAATTCTTCCAAGTCACTTTATTAAAAAGCTGTTTGCCATTTCCTTCTTTCTTTCTTTCTTTTTTTTTTTTTTGAGACAGGGTCTCCCGCTGTCACCCAGGCTGGAGTGCAGTGGTGCAGTCATGGCTCACTGCAGCCTCCATCCACCTCCTGGGATCAAGCAATCCTCCCACCTCTGCCTCTGGAGTAGTTAGAAGTACAGGTGTACACCACCACATTGGCTAATTTTTGTATTTTTTGTAGAAACAGGATTTTGCCATGTTGTCAGGTTCTTCTTGAACTCCTGAGCTCAAGGATTCACCTGCCTTGGCCTCCCAAAGTGCTGGGATTATAGGCGGGGCCCCAGGGCCCAGTTGCACTTTGCTATTTCTTATTAATAGGATTGGTATTGCATCTGATTTATATCATCAGCATTCTTGTCTTTTGTACCCTAATTGTTAAGTCCTAGGCTAACATGTTGCCCTTTTCCACTTCCAATGGATAGGCTCATAAGAATTTTGCTAGAACTTTTATAAGCATCAAGAACCATAACATATATAAAATAAGAGATTGCCTTTAGTTATACAGATACAGATGAAATGTGTTTAATGTAATCTTCTTTCTCTCTCCTCTTACCTCCCCTGCTTTCTTTGCATATGGGGAATATTCCCTTGTAGACTTGGCACCTTATTTTACTTCTGAGCCACTCTCTGCCGTCCAGAAACTTGGTGGACCTGTAGTACTACATTGTTCTGCTAAACCTGGGACCACTCATATCTCATGGTTGCATAATGGAAAAAAATTGGATGGAAACATGGAACATATTAAGATTCATCAGGGGACTCTGACAATTCTTTCTCTTAACTCCTCCCTTTTGGGTTACTACCAGTGCCTTGCCAACAACAGCATCGGTGCCATTGTGAGTGGCCCGGCAACAGTATCCGTGGCAGGTGAGTTTAATTTTGTCCCTGTTATGTATGGGTTTTCTGGAAATTACTGTTAGTGCTTGCATTTCTGAAGAGGGGAGAGACTATGGACTTTGGTGTAAGGCACATAGGAGTTTTTGTCTCAGCCTTGACTCTTGCTGTGAGTAGAGCTTGTGGAAATGCACTCAGACCTCTGAGCCTGGCCTAATGTCCTCATCGGTAACAATGATATGGAAATGATTTTTTTAAAGTTACACAGTTAGGGCAATTTTTTTTTTCTTTATAATCTCTGCAGCTCTGCCAGGGAAGGACCCTTTTCTAATGTGAATTCTGAACAATTTCTTTGTGAGTACTTGGAAGTCCATGATATCATTAACAGCAAAAGCCGTTGTCGACTCTGACCCTTAGTTATTTCCTGGAGTCCTTTGTCTTCCTGTCACACCTAACTGTTCTATTTGCCTTGATTACTGAGTGATTTTAATTCATTTAATTGAAACCGTGGTTAAAAAGCAGGAAAAAAGTAACTGTAAAGAAAGGAATGTTGAATATTGAACTTACGGAAAATCTGGAACGCGTGGTTTTTCTTAGTAAGTTGGAGCCATCTGCCTTTCAAATGGTGATGGCTTCCAGTCATGGAAAACGTCTTTGTAAGGGCACCCCTATTTACAGAACAAATCTGGATTCCCCAGGAGTAGTGAGTTTGTCATAACTGAGAAGAGTAAATGTTTTTGTAGAGCTGTGACCCGTGGACAGCTGTAAGACGCGCACTGGAGGGTGGAACTCCTCGTGGCAGGCTGCTGAGCGCTTTGAGCCCTGGAGATCATAAGAGTTCCCCCGCAGGCTCCATCCTTAGTGAACTGAGACTGAGAGGAATTGAGACCAAGTTAGTAGATTCAGATGATCTAAACAATGATATCCTTCCTTATTTTTTTGATGTCCTAGGTTCGTTCCAGAAATCATTTTATTGCGATGTGAATAACTACAAACAGACTAGGGATCTGTAGGGAAAGTGAGTTTTGATGGGGGACTGGATTGAAAAGGATTTATCTTGACCAAATGGGAATAATTATGCTTTATAGTTCTAGATGTCTTAAGAGCAGTTTATATTTATTCTGGTTCCCTAGAAGCATTGACTTATGAAAAAGGGTGCCATGACTTAGGTCTTAGCCCTCAACCATGCACATCTGCCCCAGCTGCTTTCTTTTTTCTTTTCTTTTCTTTTTTTCTTTTTTCTTGAGATAGGGTCTCACTCTGTTACCCAGGCTGGAGTGCAGTGGCACGATCTTGGCTCACTGCAGCCTCAACCTCCTGGGCTCAAGTGATCCTCCCACCTCAGCCTCCTGAGTAGATTGCCCCAGCTGCTTTCTGAGGTGAAAAGATCGTGCAGCCCTTTGGACTGGGGTCAGCTGCCACAAAGGCCATGCTGCAGATGTTGTTTCTAATTTTTAAACTTCCTTTGGGAAAAAGAATTCAAATTTGCATTTATTTATTTATTTACTTATCTGTTTCCTTATTTATTTCAGTTCTTGGTGATTTTGGTTCATCCACAAAGCATGTTATTACAGCAGAAGAAAAAAGTGCTGGTTTCATTGGCTGCAGGGTACCAGAGAGTAACCCCAAAGCTGAGGTGCGCTATAAAATCCGGGGAAAATGGCTGAAACATTCCACAGGTGAGACCTTTTGTGAAAAGCACACACATAACAAATGTTCATTGAATAAGCCACTTCTAAGCTCTGTGTGCTAGAGATGAACTGTGGATACAAGAAGGCATGAGTGGCGAGGACTAAAACAAGTGGTTACAATATACAAATAATTACGGCCCCGTCCCCTGAGGCCTCACTCCCTCAGTTCCTTCAGACCTCCATCAGATTTCACTTCCTTGGAGAAGATAGCCCTCATGGTCCTATCTAAAATAATATACCTGGTGCTCTCTGGCCCCTTTATTTAGTTTTGCTTTTCTTCATAGAATTGATCACACCTGATACTGTGTTATTCATATTTCTGTTAGTTTATGATTGTATGTCTTTTTCTCTGACCTCCCCACATACCCCTACTGGAATGTGGGCTGCATGCATGCAGGGTTTTTGTCTGCTCTTTTCCTTGCTGTAGCACTTGTGCCTGGCCATTGTGGGCAGAAAGTAGCCCCTTAATATGTGTTTGTGGGAAAAAAATGAGTGACTAGACAATGCAGAAACACCATGTGACCAGTGCTGTAGGCAGAGGTTTGCCAAAGTCGAAGCATGTTTCTTATGCTTTGAGATTCGCTATCGTTAAAATGCTTCTGCCGAGTTTGATTTGCTATGCTAATTCTGTTGACCTTTTTTTCTATTCTGCTTTGACTTTCCCTTTCCTTCATTTAAGAAATTATCCTTGATTACTTCTTTGCCACTAATCTCATGTCTAAACGTAATGCAGGCTGTCTTGTGGCTCACGCCTGTAATCCTAACTTTGGGAAGTTGAGGCAGGAAGATCACTTGAAGCCAGGAGTTCAAGACTAGCCTGGGCAATATAGTGAGACCCCATTTCTACAAAAAATTTAAAAATTAACTGGGTGTAGTGGCATGCACCTGTAGTCTCAGCTACTCGGGAGGCTTAGGTGGGAGGGCCGCTTGAGTCCAGGAGTTCCAGACTTAAGCCGTACTTATGCCACTGTACTCCAGCCTGGGTGACAGAGTGAGACCCCCATCTCTAAAATAAAATAAAATAAAATAAAACAAAATAAGATGGAATAAAGCATAATGATCAACCTTTGTGAGTTTTAGTTGTGCTGTGGTGTCCTTCATAAAGGGAGAGGCCTAACTGCACTCCCTTCCTTCCTCAGAGAATTACTTAATCCTTCCATCAGGAAATCTTCAGATTTTGAATGTATCCTTAGAGGACAAGGGATCATACAAATGTGCAGCTTATAATCCTGTCACACATCAGTTAAAAGTTGAACCTATTGGCCGAAAGCTCCTTGTGAGTCGTAAGTATTTGGGAGAATGGTAACTGGTGGAAGAGGAAGAGTCCTCATAAAAATTTGGGCAATGATAGTTCATTTTTTTCCGAATCCTGTTTGTTTATCATAAAAAGTCTTACCAAAAAAGGAAATACAGGCTGGGCATGGTGGGTCACCCCTGTGATCACAGCACTTTGGGAGGCTGAGGCAGGTGCATCACCTGAGGTTAGGAGTTTGAGACCAGCCTGACCAACATGGCGGAATCCCCGTCTCTACTAAAAATACAAAAATTAGCAGAATGTGGCGGCACGTGCCTGTAATCTCAGCTACTCGGGAGGCCAAGGCAGTAGAATTGCCTGAACGTGGGAGGCAGAGGTTGCAGTGAGCTGAGATTGCACCACTGCACTCCAGTCTGGATGACAGAGTGAGACTCTATCTTAAAAAAAAAAAAAAAGTAAGTACATTAATGCATTATAGAAGAGTACTGTACATGCTTTAAAAATGTAACTTACAGAAGGGAATTTTGGCCAAGGTGACAGAGTGAATACACGTGGAGAATTTTGCCCTTTGTTCAAACAAGAAGAAATAGAGGAGATGCAACTTTATAGTAGTGGTCATTAAATTGGTGTCTGTGAATTTTGAAGAAAAAAAAAAAAGAGCTATGTCTGTCCTCTTTCAGATGTGATGAAAATCATTGTTGATTTTTAGGTTATGGCGGTAGAGTTGAGGTGGCACCAATAGTTAGAGCACAGTGAAGGCGTGGCTTCTGAACTTGTTGGGAATTCTGCATTCCCAAACCACCAATTCAGAAGTAGCCCTAAAAGACCACAGAAATCTTTTAATTCTCAACTAAAAAGGATTTAACTGCCAAATAGGACCTTGTAGTATAAAGAATACGTGGGAAAACAGTGATACCCACAGCTTTGCTAAGCAAGAGATTAGAAACGAAGACTTACTAATAATCTCTCGTCTCCTTTCCTTTTCCAGGTTCTTCTTCAGATGAGTTTCACATTCTTCACCCCACCCATTCACAGGCATTAGCTGTTCTTTCTCGTAGCCCCATAACCTTGGAGTGTGTGGTGAGTGGGGTCCCGGCTCCTCAAGTGTATTGGCTAAAGGACGGGCAGGACATTGCACCAGGAAGCAGCTGGAGAAGGTTGTATTCTCATCTTGCCACAGATAGCATTGACCCAGCGGACTCTGGAAACTATTCCTGCATGGTGGGAAACAAGTCTGGAGATGTAAAATATGTGACTTACATGGTTAATGTACTTGGTAAGATGTAGTTTTTAATTTTTTTCAAATGAAGCCATTTTTCTGGTCTAACTGGTATCTGAAGGAAAGATCCATTTGTGAAATTGAAATAGGAAATATCTAGAAATATCTACACCCTAGCCAGAACAAGTTTCATTTTTATAATGGACTGCTGAATTAGGCCATTTTTCTGGGTGGCATAGAGCATTTCGCATGGAATATTCTTGGAAACCTCACCCCCAACCTAGTTATGCAATATAGAGATTATTCTCTCTTCTTCATAACATGGAGGAAAAAACTGGAAATCAGGAGAATGGAAGAATCTAGCTGATATCTGTGTGTAGTATCCAGTAGTAGTAACTAAGACAGAGTACTAATGAGAAAATGTCAGGCCAGGCACGGTAACTCACACCTATAGCCCCAGCACTTTGGGAGGAGGTCGGAATACTTGAGCCCAGGAGTCTAAGACCATCTTGGGCAACGTGGCGAAACCCCATCTCTACCGAAAATACAAAATTTAACTGGGTGTGGTAGCACAGGCTTGTAATACCAGCTACTTGGGAGGCTGAGGTGGGAGGGTGGTTTGAACCTGGGAGGCGGAGGTTGCAGTGGGCTGGGATCACGCTATCGTGCTCTAGTCTGGGCGACAGAGCCAGACCCTGTCTCAAAAAAGAAAATGTCATCTCAAAAAGAAATCAATCTATTTAATTTAATTTTCTTTTTTTGGATGCTCTTACCAATGCCTGGGTGATAAAATTGAATTGTTTCCACCCACATTTCTATATTTATACTTTATTTCAAAGCTATTCGTTTCTGAGCAGCTACCTACTTCACTATCATGTGTAGCTGCAGAAAATGTTTTCCTTTAATGAAACAGATTTTCATGAAAAAAATAGGTGGAAAGTGGTTTAATAGTGAATAAAATTGTTGTAAACACTGCATGTATTTATAATATTTATAACCATAACCTGCTATAGGTTAGCAACATTGGAATTAACGTAAGTGTATGACAAGTGAGCTTTGGAACTCAGTGATTAGGACTGGATTAATATGCATAATTTAGACATATGCTACAAATTCTGATAAATGATTTACTTTTTCTGGGTAATAAGTGACTTTAAGGATCCCTAACGGAAGTTTCGTTTTTTTGTTTTCGCCTGTTACACATCTAACCTCAAAGTTGAGTTGACCATAAAAATAATTTAACCTCTGAATAAACATTCTTCTGTTTTGGCTCCTGTTTAGTGTGAAATCCAGGGAAATTATTACTGTATTTCAAACTAATCACCTGAAATAAATGCTAAGAGAAGCCCAGGATTAGAAACTATTTGTGTATATGTGTGTATTCCCTTATGTTGTGGGGAGTTAAGTGGGTGGAGTAATCTGTGAAAGGAGACGATATGTTATTAGTAACATATGGTTTATCCTATTAGTGGAACATTTCTAATTTTTTTCTTGATTACCACAGCAGACAGAAGAATGTGAATAAACAGTGCAACTTTGTTTCAACTGGTTATTGGTAGAAAGAAGATTTTTATGACTTGATAATTTAAGAAGTCCGTTTTGAGGGCTAGAGTTTAATTTGTGTGTTTTATTTTCAGAACATGCTTCCATTTCTGAAGGACTACAGGATCAGATAGTGTCTCTGGGTGCCACAGTACACTTTACCTGTGATGTTCGTGGGAACCCAGCCCCCAACTGTACCTGGTTTCACAATGCACAACCTATTCATCCTTCCGCACGACATCTAACTGCAGGAAACGGACTGAAAATCAGTGGGGTTACCGTGGAAGATGCCGGAATGTATCAGTGTGTAGCAGATAATGGGATTGGATTTATGCAGTCTACTGGAAGACTTGAAATTGAAAATGGTAGGCTTTTCTTAGGTCATGCCAGTCGTAAGAACGTTTATTTTCCAGGTGGGCTTTTGTTGTGGTCAAAAATGAAATTATTTTTACTAAAAGAAAATAACCCTAGCACCATACAAGAACGGTGTTCATTCTCCATGTTCCTTGCTAGTGACGGGTAGGCATTTTCATGAAGAAGTAATCTTATTTAAAATCAAGCTCATTAAAAAAAAGTTTTTAAAAACTTTTCAACAGATTCTTCATACTCTAAAAATCTATATGGTACAATCTCTCTCTTAATCTTTTTTTTTTTTTTTTTTTATGATGGAGTCTCACTCTGTTGCCCAGGCTGGGGTTCAGTGGCACGATCTCAGTTCACTGCAAGCTCTGCCTCCTGGGTTCACGCCATTCTCCTCCCTGAACCTCCCAAGTAGCTGGGACTATAGGCGCCTGCCACCATGCCCGGCTAATTTTTTAAAAAATATTTTTAATAGAGATGGAGTTTCACCGTGTTAGCAAGGATGGTCTCGATCTCCTGACCTCGTGATCCACCTGCCTCGGCCTCCCAAAGTGCTGAGATTATAGACGTGAGCCACTGCGCCCGGCCTGTGTCTTACGCTTATTCTCTAGACAGTTCCTCTTTTTAGAAATAATTAGTTTTGTCAGTTTCTTGAGCAGCCTTGTATGTAGTACACATACAGGTGGTTTCACACAACATGAGAGAGTATATGTGCATTTTATAACAATATCTGTTTTTGTTTTTGTTTTTTTACCTAAATAGTGGTAGCATTCTTTACCATACATTTTTTACTTAACATCTTGGGGTATCTTCTCACATGGTACATAAAAAGTATTTTCATTCCTTTTTAAAAAATTGCTGCTTAGTGGTCCATTGTATAGTTGTAACAATTTGACTAGTACCTGATTGATGGTTATTTTTAATCTTTTGCTATTACAAGTAGTTCTATAATGAATGCCCTTCTACAAAGATTATTTTGCACATGTGTGAGTATTTGTAAAAGCAATTCCTAGAAATGAACTTGCAGAATAAAAGCGCATCTGTGTTGGTAATTTTGGTAGAGATTACTGAATCACGCTCCATGGTCGTTACCAGTGTTCACTCCCACCAGCAACACTTAACTCTCCTTGTTTCCTCAAACCCTCACCAACATGGGGCATTGTCAATTTTTAAAGTCTTTGCCAATCTAGTAAGTAAAAAAAAAAAAGAACCATTTAATCTGTATTTCTTTTATTACAGGTAAAGTTGGGCATCTTTTCATGTTTTTGAGTCCCGTAAATTTGCGTTTCTGTGTATTGACTGTTCTTTGTCTCTTGCTCGTTGAAAAAATTAGGTTGTTGGTCTTTCTTCTTGATTTATAAGAGTTCTTTATCTATTAGGGAAGTCCATTGTTTATGATATGAGTTATAAATATTTTAAATTTCAGAGAATCAATATATGGACCGAATATTCTGACATTAGTGTAATTTATTTAGAAGTTAATAATGAAAACATAATTTTTAAAAATTAGCATGTGTTTGGACATTAAAAATTATACTTCTCAATAGTTGGATCAAAAAAGAAATCGTAATGGAAATTTAAAATACTTTGTACTGAATGATAATGAAAAGGCTACAGTCAATTTTGTAAGAGACAGCCAAATAGAATTTAAAAGGAAATTTACAGCCTTCTGTGGCTGTAAAAGAAAATTAGTAAGACTAAAAACTACTGCGTGAAGTAAAAGGGTAACAAAATAGATTCAAAGAAAGGAAAAAAGATCATAAAAATAAGGGCAGAAATCAATTAAATAGAAAACAAAGATAAAATAGAGAGGATCAATGAAGATAGAAATTGGCCCTTTGTAAAGTCTAAGAAAATGGACACATCTTTGGGGAAAATGACCCAAAGAAAAGAAAGCAGGTACAAATAATATTAGGGACAAAAGAAGGCTATAAATACAAGTCTTACAGCAATTAAAGATAGATTAAGCTAAATTTTATGACAATTTATAATAAAGACAGAAATGGACAGATTCTGAGGAAAAAATGTAACTTAGCAATGCTGACTGAAAAGAAATAAGCTTGAGTAGTCCTAACCCTATGAAATCAGTTGCATTAGGAGTTAAAAATCTTCTCACAAAGAAAATAAGGGGCCAGATGATTTTATGGAGGTTCTACCAAACTTTGAAGGATAGACGGTTTCAAATATTATACAAACTGTTTCAGAGAAGAGGAAAAGATGGAAACTCTCCAGTCTTGATTCCAGAAACTCAGTAAGATGGTGCAAGTAAGGAAAATCAAAGGCCAGTCTCATTTATGAACATAGGTGTAAAAATCCTAACTAATATATTAACAAGACAGGACAGTGTAAAAAAGAAAAGACGTCATTTCCAAACAGTTATCCCAGAAATCCACTTGAAAATGTAGAGTGTCATTCACTCTATTTATTGAATAAAGGAGAAAAACAATGTGATTATCTCACTAGAGATGGAAAAACATTAGACGTAATTGAGTACCCATGTTAGACACTTAGAAAAGTAGAAATAGAGTTGAACTTTCTTTTTTTTATTTTTATTTTTTTGTTTTTTTATTTTTTTTTGAGACAGAGTCTCGCTCTGTCGCCCAGGCTGGAGTGCACTGGCCAGATCTCAGCCCACTGCAAGCTCCGCCTCCTGGGTTTACGCCATTCTCCTGCCTCAGACTCCCGAGTAGCTGGGACTACAGGTGCCCGCCACCTCGCCCAGCTAGTTTTTTGTATTTTTTAGTAGAGATGGGGTTTCACCGTGTTAGCCAGGATGGTCTCGATCTCTTGACCTCGTGATTCGCCGGTCTCGGCCTCCCAAAGTGCTGGGATTACAGGCTTGAGCCACCACGCCCGGCCTGAACTTTCTTAGTAAAGAGTGTCTAACAAGGACTTACAGGAAACATTGCATTTAATGGTGAAATATAAGAAGCACTCCCTTTGAAAATCTCTTCTGGCCATCATTATACTGGAGATCCTAACCAGCACAGAAAGACATGAAAAGTAAAAGAATGAAAGAACCCAGATCATTGTTAATTTACAGCCAATATGATTGTCAACATAGACTATCCCAAATAGTTTGCTGGCCATTATTGTGACTGTTGTATGTCCTATTATGACCTGTTATGATAAATAATAACATTTAGCAAGGTGGATGGATGAAGACCAGTGAACAAAAATCAGTTGCCTTGGCTGGGTGCAGTGGCTCACGCCTGTAATCCTAGCACTTTGGGAGGTCGAGGCAGGTGGATTGCCTGAGCTCAGGAGTTCGAGACCAGCCTGGGCAACACGGTGAAACCCTGTCTTTACTAAAATACAAAAAAAAAAAAAAATTAGCTGGGCTTGGCGGCGTGCGCCTGTAGTCCCAGCTACTCAGGAGGCTGAGGCAGGAGAATTTCTAGAACCCAGGAGGCGGAGGTTGCAGGGAACTGAGGTGGCGCCACTGCACCCTTCGTCTCTTAAAAACAAAAAATAAATCAGTTGCCTGTCTGTATACCAGCAACAAACAGAAAGTATAATTTAAAAACCACCTTTTTTAATATTATAGCAGTAAAGCATAGCCAGTTATATAAGAAGATATACCAGTTCCTCAATATTATATATTGTATTTAGTATTATATAGTTATCTGGTCTTTCTAAAAATTTTCTGTGGATTCATGCAATTCTAATTAAAATCCCATCATAGTATTTTAAGGACCTTGACAAACTGATTCTAAAATTTATATGGATAACCCAAGGCCCAAGAATGGCAAAGGCACTCTAAAAGAAGGAGAAAAAGAACGTGGGAGACTTGCCTTAAACATCTAAAATACCTGTAGTAATTCAGAAAATATTATATTGGTACAGAAACAGATAGACTCTTGGAACAAGATAGAGACTTTCAAAAAGACATTTGCATGTAAGGGCTTGACTGAGCCGGCACTGCACATCAGCAGGGAGGAGACCGATTTCGCATTTTGATGTGGGATAACTGGCTGTCAACATGGAGGTAAAAGTGAAACTCAGTGTCTTACTCACATTGTATAAAAGATACATTCTCAGTGGATTCAAGATCTAAATATGAAAGACGAGATGAAAAAAGTTTTCAAGAAAACATTGAAGAATGTATGATCTGTGGGTAAAACTTTTTAATAAGACATTTTAAAAGACTGATTTTAAACGATATGACCACATTGAAATGAAAACATCTTCCTAATAGATACTGTGAAAAGCTGAAAGGATAAGCAGTACATTACGAAGGAGGTACTAGTCACATACATACCTGAACAAAAGAACAGAATCTAGTATATACAGAGAATTCCGAATCATTACAGAAAAGATTCATGACCCAATAGAAAAACTGACAAAGGCCATTTCACAGAGGACAAAAATTAATAATGTCAAATAATCACGTGAAAAGATGTACAGCCTCATTAGACCTCAGGAAAATACATGTTCTGAGCAAGGAGATAGCATTTTACACTCAGTAGCTTGGCAAAAATCCAGAAATCTGATATCAGTTGTTGGGTGGTTTTGTCAGACATGGGAAGGAGGACTAGAGAAAAAGAGACATACTGGAGAAAATGTCAATTACTTTGGTCAATACTCCATTGTAAGCTCTCTTAAAAATGCCTCCAGAGAATATTAAGACCCAAAGGAAAGACTTGGTGCCACTTTAATTTAGAAACAAAAATGCTGTTCATGTCTATGGGAAAAAAATACAGGTATCATCAGTGTCAACTTTTATTCAGAACAGGTTTTTTTCTCCCAAGCTTTTTATAATCAAATTCCTGCCTCCCTTCCCACCGTACCCCACAAAATTGACCATTTTCTTGAAGGAAAATTATCTGCTTTTATACTTACATTTTCCTGTTAAGGTCTGAGGTTTCAGCTTCATATGTTCTATATTTGCAGTGGTCAAATATGTTTAGTGTACCTTCAGAAAAACTCTCAAAAGATTTCTTTGTATATATTCCTTTCTTTCTGAAGGACAGGAAATTTATGTAGGAAATGTTTAGGAGCCTACAGCTATGAAACAACTCTACTATTTATTGACAGTTTTACTTGGTGAAAGTTGAGAAGGGAACTAACAAGGAGGTAGCTATCTTGGTTTTAATCATTACTCCCACATTTACATGATAGAATGAAATTGTTTTGCATCGTAGATACTACAGTGTTCTTAATTTTTCATATGTCAATCACTTTTTTAATAGACAGTGGATTCAAGCCAGTTATAATTACGGCACCAGCAAGTGCAAAGGTGGCAGACGGAGACTTTGTCACTCTGTCCTGCAATGCCAGTGGGCTGCCGGTTCCGATCATTCGTTGGTATGACAGCCATGGATTGATAACCAGCCATCCATCTCAAGTCCTGAGATCTAAATCCCGAAAATCACAGTTATCAAGACCTGAGGGCTTGAACCTGGAGCCTGTGTACTTCGTCATGTCCCAAGCTGGTGCAAGCTCTCTCCATATTCAGGCTGTGACTCAGGAACATGCGGGGAAATACATCTGTGAAGCTACAAATGAACATGGTACCACACAGGCAGAAGCATCTCTCATGGTTGGTGAGTTGCCATTATTATTTATTTTTAGTTGAATAAGTTCCTTTTATAAGTTAAACTGACTTGAAATGTTATTTTAATGAGTCCAGCAATCTGTATTTTTTCCTGATGACAGTGAAATGTAGAACTGTGTTTCTTGGTATTTCGCTTTATGTGAATCACATGAATTTTGGTCTCTGTTTCTGATGTGTTTGTTAAGATTGTAGTTGCAATATAGAAAGTTCTCATTTGGGAGCAGGCCCAGAATATAACCTGTCTTTGGGATTAATGTTTTTGGTTTTCTAAGCTACCGAAAATGATATTGCAGACATTTTTTTATGCCCTTGATAACTACAGTATTGGGTCTAAAGGACTGGCCTTCATTGAGAATGTAGAGTTGTGGTACTATTAAGTAATACCTGTTTGTATATATTCCCTCTGTCTTATCCGAAGTTATTTTCTAATGGGATGTATAATATTAATTCTTCATATTTTACTGATTTTTTGTGATGGTGACTTAAAAACTATGTATGATTTTTGAGGTACTGGTATATAGACTATTAATATTCATGGAAATGAACTCAAACGTGACTTAATTCAAGTTCAAACCTTCCATCAGTAGGCTTTTAGAGCAGTGTCCCCAACAACTAGTCAGTTGGCTGTAGATTGTCACCTTACTTGTCCTGCGAGAGGTCCAATATCAAAGGCAATAGTGCCTTCAGTCTCGGGTAACTGAGGTCTCTGACCCTGGCCTCTGCTTTAAGGGGCTTAGCGTGGCTCTCTTCTGCCTGGGGCCATGGTTCCACGGGTCAGAGAGCCCACGGGGTCAAGGAGCAGTGCTTATGCTGAGCTCAGAGCCCACGTTCCTCCTTCTAGACAGGTCTGGGATCCAGCATTCCCTGCTTCAGTGAGTTCACAGTTGTCCCCACAGTTCCTCTCCCCTGGCCCATCCGCCACAGTCTGGACCACACGACCAGTGTGTGGGCACCCTTAGCCAGAGCAGTGGCCAACGGGGGGTCCTTGGCAGAGGAGTGATGGTTGAAATAAAAAGAGTTTGTATGTGCACATACGATTTCCCTTCACGTGCAAACCAGGATGCTCTTGCTCTGAATGAAGGTGGAGGTGGTGGAGAAGTGGTGGAGACCGGGGACTTCCCCTTATCCTCTTGTGCATGTTAGAGATGGGAGAGATGTGGAGGCTGAGCACAGGGGCTGTGTCAGAATCCCGGCTCTGCCACTTAGCAGCTTTGTAACCTAAGGGCAAATCCCTGAACTCCTCTGTTCTGTTTCCTCATCTGTGTAACAGGTATAGTGAAGGTGCCCACTCATGGGATTGATGTGAGAATCCGAGGAGTTAATGCATAGTAAGTGCTTAGAATGGTGTCTGGCAATAGAAAGCCCTCCATTGATACTAAGTATAAAGTTATGATTATTACTGTCTAATTATTATTAAATTATAGTGATCTCTTGTGGCAGTGTTAAGGGAAGGAAGAAATAGTTACTGATTTTAGAAACCTTAAGAATCCTCAAATGAAGAAAGTAGTTCAGTGTTACATAAATTTGCACCTATAAATGAATATGTGTGTGTTTTTTATATTTCTATTCCTCTAGGCAAAAATAAGAGTGGCTCTGCTCCAAATTGTTAGCTGCATGGCAGGTGTAGTTGCAGGAGCTTCTTGGGTAGAATTTAGCTGAAGGGATTATGTGAATACAGAATATAGAGAGGCAGATGTCTTAGTTATGGCTGATGGAACTAGACATTTTGTCTAACTTCCTCATCTTAAATATGAGAAATCAGAAGCCCTTTGAAGTTATATGAACTAACTTTAGAAGATCTTTAAGATTCCCATGTGCTCCAGGATTTTATGTCTTGATAAATACCACTTTTGTATATGGTAACCCTATCAGCTATATTCTACCAAAGAGGTCCTACATTGTCTTTTTAAAATTTTCTAGTATAATTATTAAGATCCAACTGAGTTTATTAAAACTCAAAACAATACATAACAACTCACTTCTTTGCATAGGAATCTGAGCCTTATGAAATTCTAGCATCCTGACAAGTCATTTACTTTGTCTACTGTACTGTAAAGGCGAGAGTAAGCTAGGTTAGAGAAAGAGAGACCTTCCTCCCCAGCCTTTTGTTCTTTCCAGAGACCTTGGGTTTTTGAGGTCCTGGATGTACAAATATTTGTAGAGTGTGTGGTACTCCTTAAAACTATAATGGGAGTTGGCGTGGGTTTCCTAAATAGTTTGGGTGTGAGTTGCTGGCAGCAGTGGTCACAGTGGGAGCGTCTTTGACAGATATGGTTGTACTCCCTTCCTATTTAATTAGTTTCCACTTAGAGTCATTAAGTTTATTTATGTTGCCATAGTTGCATCAATCTCTTTTCCAATTCAAAAAACATTCCACCTTAAAAGATGCTAGATGCCTATTCTACCCATTTCATAGAGTTCTGAAGATAAGTTGAGATAATACACGCAAAAATACTGGGGAAGTACTGGTAAGGTCTTTTCAGTTGTATTGAGTGTATCTCTCAAGTGCCCAGATTATATCGTTGAAACAGAAGAAAAAAGTTAATTGAATCCCCCTTTTAATAAAAATTCTGGAGAGGTCTCATTGCATCTTAAATCTTACAGAAATGGAATTTTGATACTCAAGACAGTGGAGAAGCTGCAGGATAACATTTTTCTCATGCTTCTGTATAAACTGAGGCATGTGGCATTTAAACTCTTTTACAGCCAGATCCCACTTCCCAGTGGAAAACTGCCCGGAGGATCCACTAAACTTCTAATGATAAAAAGATCCTTCTCCACTACCTCAAGCCACAGTTAATTACCTCCACTTGCTGAGTCCGTCTCTCTGCATTAGCAGGCACCAGATCACACCCTGAACATCAGTCTGCAGTCTGACTCACTAGATAAACACTGCTGTTCCAGGAGCAATATTTTGAAGTTGTCTCAGTGAACTTAATTAGTTTTCTTCTACATTATTTCCTCACTAGCTTCTTGTTTTCTCTGATGGAAGATGCTTCTGGGACACCCTTTCTCTCTTTTACACTAACAGAGAACTAACCTTACACTGTTAATCCTATTTCTGTTGGTTCTCTGCTACAGTGCAGCCCTTCTCCCAAAAACACACCCACCTTTTACCAGGAATCTGACTTCATTTTGGAAATGAAAGTAGTACGTTGCTTCCTCTGCACTCTTCCTCCACAACAGGAGTGAAAAATAGAATTTTCCGTTGCCAGTATTAATAGCAATTTAGAGAAACCACGCTGTCACTCCTTAGGTTTTATTGTACTGGCAGTATATTTGTTTTCGTAAATTGTTCCTTCTTATTTTTTTTTCACAGCAGCACCGTTAACATTCTTCCTGGCCGCTGTCACTTAGTCTCTCTGAACCTTAATTTCTTCATCTGTAACATGGGAGTATTGCCATCTACCTAAGAATGTTTTGAGAATTAAATGAGATTATGTTTATAAGAAAGCTCATACAATGCTTGGCACATAATATGTGCTCAGTAATTATCTTTGACTATATGCAACCTGTGTATTTTTTCGGTGCAAATAAATTATTTTTATCTTCCTCTGTATATTCTGTATGCTGTTAGTAGTAAGTGTTAAGGCTGCCTGCTTGTTTTATCTTTTGTTAATTTTTTTTTGAGACAGGTGTAGTTGCAGGATCCCCTCAGGTAGCAGTTAGTTGGCCTGCTGCCCAGGCTGGGGTACAGTGGCACCATCATAGCTCACTGCAGCCTCAACCTCCCCAAGCTCAGGTGATCCTCCCACTCAGCCTCCCAAGTAAAGTAGCTGGGACTACAAGTGTGTGCCACCATACCTGGGTAATTTTGGTGTTTTTTGTAGAGATAGGGTTTCACCATGTTGCCCAGGCTGGTCTCGAACTCCTGGGCTCAAGCGATCCACCTGCCTCAGCCTCCCAAAATGCTGGGATTACAGGTGTGAGCCACCATGCCCAGCCAACTTGAAATCTTCTGAGGTTAAACTAGCAAATTATTATTACTAAAAAGAATACTCTTAGAGAACAAGGAACAAATAAAAACATTTAACTGCTACACTATTGCATCATATAATTGGTCCACCATGAGAAAAGATTTCGACTAGAGGGGTTAAATGTTTCCATGAATTATAAATGGCAGTGTTACCTGTTTTAACTTCCAGGGCTCAAATTGTGCTAACAGTATAAGTGAGGGCAGTCACGTCACAAACTGGGTAAAAGATGCTGAAAGGAGGGTTTCTTCACGCTCTCTTCTCTCTTTCTCCCTGTAGTTCCTTTTGAAACAAATACAAAAGCAGAGACAGTCACACTTCCTGATGCTGCTCAGAATGATGAAAGAAATAAGAGAGATGGTTCAGAAACCGGGTTACTGAGCTTATTTCCAGTGAAGGTCCATCCCAGTGCAGTGGAATCAGCACCAGAGAAAAATGCCAGCGGCATCTCTGTTCCTGATGCCCCCATCATACTGAGCCCCCCACAGACCCACACACCAGACACGTACAACCTGCTGTGGAGGGCAGGCAAGGATGGTGGGCTGCCCATCAATGCTTACTTTGTGAAGTATCGAAAGGTAATATCTTGTCGTTTATCATCTTTCTCTGCTCACACCTGAACATTCTTTGTATGACATATACTGTTGTCTTTTCCATTTGTGGAATGGCAGGAAACAGAACAAGAGTGTTCCAGACTGATGAGTTTGTCAGAGAGATCCCAATCATGCTGGATTTACCAATCCTAGGAAAACACTGAGAGTGAAGTATAATTTCCCCCCAAATTGGAATTCTAGGAACCCAATGATGTCTTTACATGTGTAATCAAACGTTTTAACCCTTCAATATAAAGTTCTATAACCACTTTTAAAATACAAACTCCTTCCCTCTCTAAGGTAGTAGAATACTATTTATTTAGCAAATAAAGCAGTTTTTTATTAAAAACAACTGTTTGAACAGAGTCTGTGGCATAATTTATGTCAATTGTTTGTGTTTCAAGTTTGTTTGTTAGTTTGTTTTGAGACAGGGTTTTGCTCTGTTACTCAGGCTAGAGTGCAGTGGTGCGATCTTGTCTCACTGCAACTGCCGCCTCCTAGGTTCCAGCAATTCTTGTGCCTCAGACTCCCAAGTAGCTGGGATTGCAGGCATGCACTACCACACCTGGCTAATTTTTTTGCATTTTTAATAGAGATGGGGTTTTGCCATGTTAGCCAGACTGGTCTTGAACTCCTGACCGCAAGTGATCCACCACCTCATCCTCCCAAAGTGCTGGGATTACAGGCATGAGCCACTGTGCCCAGTTTCAAGTTGCCTTTTTAAATGTATTAAAATCATACATTGTTTGGTCATTTTTTGGGGTAAACCTTGGGCCTCTCTCAGTTAACTCTTCAAATATTGTTTTCCCCATGGGCTTGTATTGGAGCAGAATGGAAAAGTTCCTCTCTGTTTAATGAACCCAGTAAATGAATGAAGTGGGAGGGATGCATTCATATTTAAAATAATTTTCTTTGTTCAAGAAATTTTAGTATACATTGTTGAATGGTAATGTTTTTAATGACTAGGAAAAATCACATGATGATATTTTAACATGATGATATTTGAAGGTTTACATACTGTTTCTAACCTAATGAATGATTCTAGATGAGGAAGTTTGTTAGTAATCTCATCTACCCTAAAACCTCCATGCAATATTGTTTCTTGGTTCCATTAATCAAGAAACAACTGATTAGATCTTTTTATTTCCTTTAACACATACTGAACAGTGTCAAGGCATGAAGCAAGAATGCTGGAAATATATAATACATAATTATATAATTAATATACATGTAATATAATATCCATCTTACATTAGCATGTATCTATTATGTATACTATGTAATTACCAGTGATACCTATTATTTTATACTTATTTTATTCTTCATTAGCCCAGGAAGAAAGAAGGTATTGTCTCCATTACAAGTAAAGGAAACAGAGTCTGCGAGGGCAGTAACTTGCTTGAGGCCACACATTAGTGGTCAGATGCAGAGCCAGGAGTCCTTCTACAGTGAGAATTGCAGCGTTCTTGCAACAGATCTTGTATTTCTTAATGTGAAGAAGTATTGTGTCTTTTTTACTTACCGTGGTGTATTACTTCTTAAAACTCTTCTAGAATTAAATGAATCCTAGTTTTGATCAAATGTAACCGAAAGTTTTCCTCTCCTCCATCTCCTGCTTTTCTGGTGTGTTTTCTCTTGGGCAGCTGGACGATGGGGTTGGCATGGTGGGAAGCTGGCACACGGTTCGAGTCCCAGGAAGTGAGAATGAGCTCCATTTAGCTGAGCTGGAGCCATCTAGTCTTTATGAAGTCTTGATGGTAGCAAGAAGCGCAGCAGGTGAAGGCCAACCTGCCATGCTTACCTTCCGAACCAGCAAAGGTGAGTGAGGGCTTCCTTTGGAGGAACGAGCTGGCTGCCCTGATGTCAGTTTACCAGTAAGAATTCTTTCTTTCTTTTTTTTTTTTTTTTTGAGACAGAGTCTTGCTTTGTCGCCCAGGCTGGAGTGCAATAGCGCGATCTCAGTTCACTGCAACCTCCGCCTCCCTGGTTCAAGCGATTCTCCTGCCTCAGCCTCCTGAGTAGCTGGGACTGCAGGCACCCACCACCAGGCCTGGCTATTTTTTTGTATTTTTAGTAGAGACGGAGTTTCACAGTGTTAGCCAGGATGGTCTTGATCTCCTGACTTCGTGATCCACCCGCCTCAGCCTCCCAAAGTGCTGGGATTACAGGCGTGAGCCACCGTGCCCAACCAGAATTCTTTTGGATAGTAGAAATTCCTCTATATAAATATACTAAATGACCCTATTATACCCTCCCCCTTCCATTTTGGGGTCACGTTTAGGTGCTTGTATTGTCCTGTTCCATCGAGTATTCCACAGATGTTTTTGAAAGCTTATGTTACATAAGGCAGTGAGGATAGATGACATAGGGAAAATGAAGATGGTCAAGATGAGATCCATCCCGACAGAGCTTATACTTCGATGAGAAATCTAAGATGTGTAACTTAATACCAACTACAAGACAGTATTCAGTTCAGCTAATATTTATTGAATGCCTTTTATGTGTCAGGCAAGAAGCAAAATAGGCAAAACTTGTGGCCTCATAGAGCTTACATTCTAGTTGAGAGAGACTTATATGTAAGTTGTAAGTACATTAGAAGGTGTTAACAGATACAAGTTAGGGGTGGATATAGGAAGTATATGGGGTAGGAGTTGTTAACAGTTTAAGCAGGTAGCCAGAAAAGTCCTCAACGAGCAGCCGACATCAGAGCAGAGACATGAAGGAGGGGAAGTAGAAAGCCACGTGTCTCTCTAGAGAAAGAACATTCCCAGCAGAGATAGCAAGTGCCAGGGCCCCGGGTGGGGTGTGCGTGGTGTTCACTAGGAGCACGAGGGGGCCACTGTGATGGGAGCAACGTGGGTGAGGAGGCTGTAGGGAACAACGGGGTGTCCACATCACACAGCACACCATCCACCTTGGGAGGACTTTGTCTTTACCTCTGAGTGAGCTGGGAAGAGCTGGAGCATTTGAACTGACTGGAGTCTGGATAGAGTGGAGGTGGGCAGGAGTGTAGGCAAAGAGACTAGCATATGCCAAGTACCACAGGAGATTTCCAAGGACAGTGCTGGGGAAGCACAAAGGAAGGATATTTTTGTCTGCGGGGCAGCTTGTGAGGGAATCCTTGATAAAAAAAGATGCCATCGTGGCTTGGCTGTAAATGAACAAAGAGACGTCAGTGGGTAGAGAAGGGAACTGGATGGAAGAGTATTTTAGTATGGCACTGGAACGGAAAGGAGGTATGAAGATTGAGAAGAAACCAGCTAGTGGCTTTTGAAAAGACCCTTTCAAATAATTACTAAGTCTGGCCAGAAAAATAACAAGTACTTTCTATGTTAAATGTATCTTGAGTTAATTTTCATATTCAGTCATTAGGTGTTCATAGAGTCTGACTTATAAATACTGAGTAATCTTGCGTTTCAGTTTTTAACAAATCACACAGTTTCACTTTTTGAAAGATGAAAACGATGTGACACTTGTCCTTAGAAAACTTAGCAGAAGCTCTTTAATGGTGAGTTGTATGGCTTAGAATTCAGAAATATATACAGTAAAAAGAAAAATGGACGAATAGTTTGAACCCCTAGTCATTTGGCTTTTTCACCTGTGTTTTGGCGACGTAAAGTTAGAATGAAGAAAGGCATATTTTAGCTTTACTTTAAAGATACTGGAAAAAGACAAAGTAAGTTTTGGTCAGTTCCTCAGATCAGCTAAGTATTTATGAAGCAGGTCTTACATGTAGATGCTGTGGCAGATCAGTTCATAGATTTATAACCACATACCAGGTAAGTTTCACAGTGCTTTTTTCCCCACTTCTCATACATATAAGCTCATGTTACTGTATATGGTTTTTTACCTTTCTAGAAAAAACAGCATCCTCAAAAAACACCCAGGCATCCTCTCCACCCGTGGGCATCCCTAAGTATCCTGTTGTTTCAGAGGCTGCAAACAACAATTTTGGAGTGGTACTTACAGATTCCTCTAGGCACAGTGGAGGTAAAAAGAATAATATTTTATTGTTTCTTTACAAATATAACTGACCTGCTTCAGATTTTGGGAGGTAGGGTGGAATAGGGTGTGTATTTTCATATCTTACCATACAGGTCTCTTAGGTTCTATTTCAGCCATTTTAATGTCCTATATTTAAACTTTGGCATCTCAGTGTCATGATTAGTACTTAACTTCATTAACTTTGACTCAAAATGTTCTGGTACTAAGTTTTTAGAACTCAAGAAAGGAGTTTTGTGGCTAGGCACTGTGAGAGGCTGAGGTGGGCAGATCACTTGAGACCAGGAGTTTGAGACTAGCCTGGGCAACATAGAGGGAGACCCTGTCTCTACTAAAAATTCAAAAAAATTAGCCAGTTGTGGTGGCACACACCTGTAGTGCCAGCTACTCAGGAGGCCAACGTGGGAGGATCGCTTGAGCCTGGGAGGAAGATGTTGCAGTGAGCTGAGATCGCACCCCTGCACTCCAGCCTGGATGACAGAGTGAGACCCGGTCTCAAAGAAAAAAACAAAAAAACAAAAAAAGGGGTTTTCTGTGTCTTCTCTGGTAAGAGAAGGAAATTTTTATTTTGAACTCTGAAAATCTCACTTTTTATATGTGTGTGACTCATCAAAATATATAGTGGTACCTGTGATAAGTTGTTTTACTGAAGGATTGCATGTTACATTCCCCTTTCTTTTCTTTTCTTTTTTTTTTTTTTGCTATATCTAGTTAATCTTATGGTTTTTAAAGGTCTTGGCTGTATAATTTTCAAAAGACTTTTTTAGTATTTAAATTTCGCACTTACATGAGCTCTACACTTACAGCCAGGTATGCTTTTTGTGATTGTTCTAAAACATCAGGACATCTAGGGAAGACTTAAAATTTCATTGCTAAGCTCTAAGAATTTTCAGACTTGACTTCCATATTTTTACCATTTTCCATGAATTGATCTCAGACAAAAGCAGG